>NW_006408615.1:7295674-7326326 GCF_000296735.1 Chrysochloris asiatica | reverse complement strand
GCTATGAGTTGGTTCCGACTCGATGGCACCTGACAACAACAACAACAACAACGCTACCAGAGCTCCATTCCTAGATAAAATACATTTATCCTAGGACTATAGGAGAATAAATTTATTTTGTTTTAAAGTCACTAAATTTGTGGTGCCTTGTTACCATAGTCACAGGAAGTGAATACAAGTGGGCTTGAACTAAAGGTAATGGAATTCTTCCATGAACTTTGGGAAGCCCCCTTGTACACCAGGCTGAGATATCTTCCAGGCAGGTGGATCTCCTGTCGTCTTGGACTGGGTAAGGTGGACCCTATTACCTGAATCAGGTTCCTTGCTAGTTTCCCGGAGGGACCCATGGCCCGACATTTAAACATCTGCTCCTATGGCCATCCCCCAACCTAGAGCATGTGTGCTCGGAGATGGGAAATTTCCAGAAGGTTCTTCCTGCTCTCAAAGGACAGGTTGCCTCTCCAGGCAGACTGACTGCTTCATTTTCACTCTTGATCCAGCTTTTACCAAGTTTAAGTATAAACCCAGAAAACAGCAGAGCAGCGTGGTCTTGGCTTGTTAGCAACTGTGATGGTGATGTTGGGGGTTCACACACAGAAGGGTAGTTTTCAGGAATGGTGTCCTGTTTACAACGGAAGTGTAGGAGTGGTAGTCTCTAAGTTGTCCTTGCTGAGCTTTGTTGTTGTTGTTGTTAAGTGCTGTCGAGTTGGTTCCGACCCATAGCGACCCTGTATAGGGTTTCCAAGGAGTGGCTGGTGACCTTGAACCACCAACCTTGCAATTCAAACAACCTTTCAGTTCAGTGCATTAACCCATGGCACTACACCAGGACTCCTGCTGAACTTCGTTGTTAAGTACGGTTCCGACCCATAGTGACCGTGTATAGGGTTTCTGAGGAATGGCTGGTGAGCTTGAACCGCCGACCTTGCAGTTCAAATGGCTTTGCAGTCTGGCGCATTAACCCACAGCGCCACACCGGGACTCCTGTGATCTTTATTCCTGTATGTCACGCATCTGGGGAATGTACCCTGAGTGGGGAGTTGCAGGTTTTCAGCTCCCCCTTTTCCTAACTTGGAGACAGGCTGGGCCCAAGGCCAGAGCAGTGAACATGCGCAGTTTGGGGGTGAGTATGGAGGGCTACTCAACAGATGTTACCAGAGCCAGAGGTCAACACCCCGATGTGTCCTGCCTCAGTCCAGGATCTCTAGGACCATTCACAGGTTTGATAATTCACCGGAAGTGCTCAGAATTCACAGAAAACAATGTTGTTTTTGCTATTAGATGCCTTTGAGTTGGTTCTGACTCACAGTGACCCTGTGCACAACAGAATGAAACACTGCCTGATCCTGCACCTCCTCACAGTTGGTGTTACGCTTGAACCCATTGGAGCTGTCACTGTGCGAACCCATCTTACTAGGGGTCTTCTTCTTTTTTGCTGACCCTCCAATTTACCAAGCATGATGTCCTTCTCCAGAGACTGGTCTCTCCTAATAATATGTCCAAAATTTGAGAGACAAAGACTGGCTGGCCATCCTGGCTTCTAAGGAGCATTCTGGCTGTACCTTTTCCAACACATTTGTTTGTTCTTCTGGCAGTCCATGGTACTTTCAATATTCTTTTCCAGCACCATAACTCCAATGCATCAGTTCATCTACAGTCTTCCTTATTTGCTATCCAACTTTCACATGCATGTGAGGTTATTGAAAATACCATGACTTGGGTCAGACAGACCTCAGTCCTCAACTTCCATCTTTGCTCTTGAACACTTCAAAGAGATCTTGTGCAGTAGATTGGCCTAATGCAATCCATCCTCTGATTTCTTGACAATTATGTCTATGAGGAGCTCTGGTAGTGTAGTGGTTACGAATCGGGCTGCGAACCGCAAGGTCAGCAGTTCAAAACTACTAGCTGCTTCGCAGGAGAAAGATGAGGCTTTCTACTCCCATCAAGATTTCCAGTCATGGAAACCCTGTACAGGTCTCTATGGGTCGGAAGTGACTCGACGGCACTTAACAACAACGTCTATGAGAGCTGACTTTGGATCCAAGCAAAATGAAGTCTTTGGCAACTTTAATCTTTTCTTCATTTATCATGATGTTGTTTATTAATTAGTCCAGTTGTGAGGATTTTTGTTTTTAGACATGGAGGCACAATCCATACTTAAAATACTATGATCTTCATTGTTGTTGTTGTCAGGTGCCATCGAGTCGGAACCGACTCATAGCGACCCCATGCACAGCAGAACGAAACAATGTCTGATCCTGGGCCAACCTCACTACCGCCACCACACTTGACGCCATCAATGATGTCACCTGGCTGATCCATCTTGTTGGGGGTCTTCCTCTTTTTCTCTGACCCTCCACCTTACCCAGCATGACATCCTTCTCCAGCGACTGTTCTCTCCGGACAATGTGTCCAAAGTATGAGAGACGAAGCCTAGCCATCTTGGCCTCCAAGGAGCACTCTGGTTGCACTTCTTCCAAAACAGATCTATTGGTTCTTTTGGCAGTCCATGGCACTTTCAGTATTCTCCTCCAACACGACAACTCAAAGGCATCAATTCTTCTACGATCTTCCTTATTCACTGTCCAGCTTTCGCATGCATATGAGGTTATTGAAAATACCATGGCTTGGGTCAGGCGCACCTTAGTCCTCAAGCTGACATGTCTGCTCTTCAATACTTTAAAAAGTTCCTGTGCAGCAGATTTGCCCAATGCAATACGTCGTCTGATCTCTTGACTACTACTTCCGTGAGTGTTGATAGTTGATCCAAGAAGAATGAAGTCCTTGACAACCTCAATCTCTTCACCATTGATAAGAATGCTGTTTATTGGTCCGGTGGTGAGGATTTTTGTTTTCTTGACATTGAGTTGTAATCCATACGTAAGGCTGTGCTCTTTGATCTTCATCAGTAAATATTTTAAGTCCTCTTCTGTTTCCGCAAGTAAGGTTGTATCATCTGCATATAGAAGGCTGTTAATGAGTGTTCCTCCAATCCTGATGCCACATTCTTCTTCATATAATTCAGTTTCTCGAAGTATTTGTTCAGCATACAGATTGAATAAGCATGGTGAAAGAATACAACCCTAGTGCACACCTTTCCTAATTTTAAACCATTCAGTGTTCCCTTGTTCTGTTCCAATGACTGCCTCTTGGTCTATGTACAGGTTCCTCATGAGCATAATTAAGTGTTCTGGAATACTCAATCTTTGTAATATTATCCATAGCTTGTCATGATCCACACAGTCAAAAGCTTTTACATAGTCAATAAAGTTCAAGTGAACATCTTTCTGGTGTTCTCTGCTTTTAACCAAGAACCATGTGATGTCAGTAATGATGTCCCTGCTTTTACATCCTTTTCTGAATCTAGCTTGAATGTTTGGCAGATTTCTGTTGATGTTCTGCTGCAATTGTTTTTGAATTATCTTAAGCAAACTTTTACTTGTACGTGATGTTAGTGATATTGTTGGATGGTTTCTGCATTCCGTTGGGTCACTTTTTTTTTTTTTTTTCTCTTCTGATTGATTGGTAAGGCAGCTGTCTTCCGTTTTCCTTGACCTAAATGAATGAACGCCTTCAGTGCTGTATCAGTTTGTTGGAAGATTTCAATTTTTATTCCATCAGCTCCTGGAGCCTTGTTTATAAAAACACCAATGTCTTTTAGTGTCGCTAGGATTTCTTCTTCAAGACAATTGGTTCTTGATCTTATGCTACCTCTTAAGATGCCTGAACATCGAACCTTTCATTTTGTTCAGTAACTCTGTGCATAATACCTTCCATCTTCTTTGGATGCTTTCTGCATCATTCAATATTTTAACTAGAAAATCCTCCAATATTGCAACTCGAGGCTTGAATTTGGAACTCGAGGCTTGAATATTTTTCTTCAGACTTTTCACCTTGGTAAATGCTAAGCATGTTTTTCCCTTTTGCTTTGCTAACTCCAGGTCTTTGCACACTTCCTTATAATATTTTACTTGGTCTTCTCAAATTGCCCTTTGAAATGTTTTGTTCAGTTCTTTGTCTTCCTTTTTTCTTCTATTTGCTTTAGCTTCTCTATGCTGGAGAGCAAGTTTCAGAATCTCTTCTGATGTCCATTTTGGTCTTTTTTTCTTTATTCTCCTTTGAATCATCTTTGCTTTCTTCCTGTGGGATGTTCTTGATGTCATCTCTCAGCTTTTCTGGTCTTCAGCATTAGTGTCAAATGCATCCAATCTGTTCTTGTGGTGATCTCTAAATTTAGGTGGGATGTAGTCAAGGTTATATTTTGACTCTCATGGACTTATTTTCTTCACCTTCAGCCTGACCTTGCATATGGACAATTGATGGTCCCTTCTATAGTCTGCCCCTGGCCTGGTTTTGGCTAATGATACGCAGTTTATAGTTTATGACACGTGAGTGGTGGAGTCAGGGCTTTTGGTCACAGCGCTGACCTCAAGATTCACATCAGAAGTGCCAGAGGGTGCTGCAACTTCATGGAAACACTTGTGTGTACACACACACACACACACACACACACACACACACCACACAAGGGAACTTCATAAAGTTTGTGGAAAAATTCCAATATCTTTTCACAAGCTTTTTGAAGCCCCTGTGTGGGTGTATAACTTGCTTTTGTTATTGTTGAAAATGTCCACAGCAGAACAGATACCAATGTAAGAGTTTCTCTATGGACAGCTCAGTGACGTTGAAGGTCTTCTTAGGGTTAGACCACCATTTTCTTTTTCTGAGTTGTTCCTCCCTAGTCCACATCAACACACTGCCCCCTATGGTTCCTAGCTAACCTTTTCAGTTATTGCTGTCAATTGGATCCCATAGAGAGACTCTAAAAAGCACATAATGTTCAAGAAAGGGTCAGATTTGGCCACACCCAGACCCACAGGACCTGGATGTTGGGGAAGGGGACAGTAGGGGAATGGAGAGGGCCGGGGGAGCTTGTGAATTGAAGGCTGATGTGGTAGCGTAGTTGTTATGAATCGGGCTGTGAACCGTAAGGTCAGCAGTTTGAAACTACCAGCTGTTCCACAGGAGAAAGAGAAGGCTTTTTGCTCCCGTAAAGATTTACAGCCTTGGAAACCCTGTACATGGTCGCTATGAGTCGGAACTGACTCCACGGCACATAACCACCCCCACCACATGGAGGTCCTGTAGACGAATTGATGCCTTTGAGTTGTGGTGTTGGAGGAACATATTGAAAGTGCCATGGGCTTCCAAAAGAACCAACAGATCTCTGTTGGACGAAGTGCAGCCAGAGTGCTCCTTGGAGGCCAAGATGGCCAGACTTCGTCTCTCATCCTTTGGACATATTGTCAGGAGAGACCAGTCGCTGGAGAAGGATATTGTGTTTGGTAAGGTGGAGGGTCAGAGAAAAAGAGGAAGACCCCCAACGAGATGGATTAGCCAGGTGGCAGCATTGATGGACTCAAGCGTGACAACAGTGGTGAGGTTGGCCCAGGATCGGGCAGTGTTTCATTCTGCTGTGCATAAGGTCACTATGAGTCGGTACCAACTCGATGGCACCTAACAACAACAACAACAACAACAATGGAACTCCCAGGAGACAATCTTGAGAATTCAGACAGACCCCTCCTTTGCATTACCTGCATGGTTCTCCTGTTTTCCAGAACATTCTTCATGCATTGCAGACTCTGATGATCCCAGATTCTAATTGAGATCCAGTTTGAGAGACTATCAGCAGAGGCTGCCTCTTGTAGATTCTGTGAAAGGCTTAGGTCCAGGAACTCTTGTTTCTGTGCAAAACGTGTCCAGAGTGTAGCCCAGAGCAGACACCCTGACCTACTGGACATGAGAGGTTGTGGCTGTCCCTGAGGTCACCTCCCAATCCCAAGACAGAGAATCTGCTGGTTTTCCTTTGTCCTGGTCTTTGTCCTCTGCACCCCTTTTTTTTAAATGTCTTGTCTTGGCCTCCTGGCCTGTTGTCCCCTTTAGTCTGACCTCTGTCACCCCTGATGTTCCAAGACTGTCTGAGTTCTAAATGTTGTGTGCTTCTGGTAGGAAAACCCCTGACATTGTACACGCCACACACGCAGGACAAGGCCGTTCATTCGCCCATCCGTTCAGCAAAGACCTTTGAGTATCTGTCGCATATAAATGTAGCATTAAGAAGTTATGGAGGGACTCACAGGTAAGTGTGCACCTCCTCTCCAAAATGTTGGCAGTTTGAACCCACCCAGAGACACCTTGAAAGAAAAGCCAAGTGAGCCACTTTCCAAAGGTCACAGCTTTGAACACCCTATGGAGCAAGCCTCTTCTGCACCCATGGGTGAATAGGGTGTAGGGGTGCTGGAGCTGGGCTTTCTGCCTTCATATCCTGATTCAAATCCAAGTGGGATTTGAATATGTTGTGGTAACCTTCGGGGTTAGATTTAGTTCAGGATTTGAAGATCTCAGGGTAAAAGTCTTGGGGAGTCCTCATGTCCAATAGGTCTGAATATTGGTTTTTGTTTTTAGAAATTTGAGATTATGGTCCACATCTGCCTCCCATCCAATCAGACTTTTAACGATTCTTGAACGAGGGGAACGTCAGTGTTCATACTTTCAGAACAAACCACCAGAGAAAGGCTGCCATGTTTTATAAGCACATTGATCAAAAGAATGTTGACACGTCATCAATGGGCCCACGCTTCTCCCCAAGATCGGCTTCCCAGCTCACCTCCCAGCTTTCTGAACAGGCTGCTTCCCAGTTTTTTATTCCTGATTGCATCATTTTAGAAGCCTTTATGCACTATGGATTAAGCATTGGACCGTTAGTCACAAGGTTGACAGTTCAAACCCATTGGCAGCTCCTTAGGAGAAAGATGAGGCTGTGTCCTCCAGTAGAGATGTATCGTCTCAGTAGCCCTAAGATGCAATTGTCCTCAATCCTTTAGAGTTGCTAAGAGCTAGAATCAACTTGAGGGCAGTGGGTTTACATGTTTTGGGGAGTTTGCTTTTTCTTGTGTCCCTATGAAGATGGACTGTACAGGAACACCCCTCAGGGCTGCCATTGGGTTGTTAGAGCCATGTGGAAACCCCCACTGTGACATCCGTCTTCCAGCCCAGCCACGGACATACTCCGCCTGTTGGAGTAAACTTGTGTCCCCCCTGGATTAAGCATCCGTGACTCTGTTTGGAAGTGATGGAAGTGTCACTGCCGTTGTGCTGGGTGATCTTGGCTTTCAATCCTGATTGTAATTCAGAGGGATGTTAAGTAAGAGTGATTTTTAATTCTGATTACAGCCAGCTTGCCAAACGGTACCCAGAGTGTAATTAATAGATGTCCCAGACATTTGCCTTCAGGATTCGGGGCTGAGAAATGAATCTGTACCTAAAAATAATGATGGGGACTTTCTTTAAAAGGTGTTTTGAGAGACCATGGATTAAGGCACGTGGCCTGGAAGGTACAATGATGGGGCGATGTGTGGTCTCAGGCAGGGGTTGCTGAAATTGGGCGGTGAATTGTTTTCACTCCCAGGAGATGTGCTCTGTGGTTTGCTGCTGGTCGGTTGATTTTAATCCCCTTTGTGTTTGTTTATTTTGGGGTTTGGGTTTTGACTAGCGCAGAGAGCCAGATGGGAATTAGAACAATTTATTTGTTTTTATTTTTTTAATTTTTAATTTTTAAACTTTTTATTGTGAATTGACTGAAGGTTTACAGAGCAGAGAGCAGATCATCAGTTTTACATTCAACAAATCTTAGGCTTTGTTTCATTACAATAACTGCAATCCCCACCATGTACCATCAGTTAACAGTATTTACCTCTATTCACTTAACTCTTGCATTCCTCCCTGTGTCTCTGGCTACCTTCACATTTCCTCTGTTAACCTTCCTCTTGTTGTAAATCACCTGCCCTGTCCCCCACATTAACATGTGTCTCCCCTCCAGCCCGTGAAGAATGCCCCTGTCATAACCATCATAGAATATTTGATTTAGCAAGAAAATCTTTTCTTAACTTTTTACAGCACATATGTAATTTCTTCATAGCAGAGCCGTTGTGTCTTACTGGATTCTGAGAGGACTGTGCTCTGGGTAAGACAGTCCTTGGAAGTGTGTCTGAGAGCTTCTGTCTCCCGAGGCAGTTTTGCACTTTGCTTGAGCATTCCTTCTATGTGTGTTCCTATTTTAGCCCCTGGGGACACAGCATGGGGCTGCTGTCCAGCTGGGAGACAGACCTGAATTGGGGACAAATGAATTTGAGGAAAATGAAGTCAGGAGGTGAGGTGATCTCCTCATTTTAGGTGGGGTGCCTGCCTGAACAGAGTCCAGTGTGATGGGAAGGGGTGAACATATTGGAGTGAGGGACAAGTTGGACCAGCAGATGAAACAGCAGGTACCATGGTCCTGTGGCATGTACCTGCCGGACAGCGTGAGGCCCAGCATGGAGTGGCTATGGAGGCACCCGGTGGTGAGGGTCCTTGTAAACCCATGACTCCTAGTCAGCTGGAGGGTAGCTCTTTCTACAGAGAGGACTTGATGAAGGAGCAGGCTTGCTTGCCATGCGACTCCTCCACACAGCATCTTGGAGATGTGCAGAAAGAAAGGAACCAGCTAGCATAGTGGGTTAAGTATTGGACTGCTAAACAGAAGGTCAGCAGTTCGAACCCACCAGTCACTCTATGGGAAAAAGAGAATGTATTTCTGCTCTTATAAAGAGTGACAGTGTTGGCAACCCTAAAGAACAGTTCTACAATGCCCTATAGTGTTGCCATAATGACTCAGAATTGACTCCAAGACAGTGTGTGTGGTATGGGACAAAGATAAAGTGATACATATTTCTTTAATTAAAAAAAAATTATTGTAGGGATGCAATTGACTCTTGAGTAGCATGGGGGTTAGGAAGGCTGACCCTCAGCGCAGTCAAAAATCCACATGAACCAACTGACTCCCTAAACCTAACTCCTAATATCCTATTGTTGGCCAGAAGCTTTACTGAGGACAGATGAGCACAGGTTTACTAGAGGAACCCGCCATGCTCACACAGACATGATCAGTTTCACATGCTCGCAACATCACCATGGCAACAGGAGGTGGCAACAAAGTGATTACAGTAGGGGGCGAGGTGCTACAGTTAATTTTATGTCCAAGTTATGAGTGAATACTGCAGCCATACGTTTGCTCACAGTTCTCTCAGCTGTGAATGGTACGTACTTATGTTTCAATCTATTTGAACTTTTAATCACAGGTTTGTGTATATTTTATGGTGCTGTGGTTCAGTGTCGTTGAGTGGGTTCTGACTCATGTTGTTGTTAAGTGCCGTGGAGTTGGTTCTGACTCATAGCAACCCTGTACAGGGTTTCTGAGGCTGTAAATCTTTATGGGAGCAGAACGCCTCATCTTGTTCTCCCTTGGGACAGCTGGTAGTTTTGAACTTCTGACCTTGAGGTTTGCAGTCCGATTCATAACCACTACACTACCAGAGCTGCTGGTTCAGTGTCATTGAGTGGGTTCCGACTCATAACGACCTTGTATATAGGGTTATCCAATGAACGGCTGGTGAGTTTAAACCACAAGGTCGGCGTTTCAAACCCACCAGCCGCTGCTTGGAAATCCTATTACAGGATCACTATGGGTCAGATCTGACTCGATGACACTTAACGGCAACAAATAATGAAATTGATGTGTGTCTCTATGTTGTTAATGCATTCATGATATAAAAACATTTTCTTAAAAAGTTCCATCTTTCCAGACTACTTGACTTACCTACGAGTTTTGTTTTTAATTGTTGTCAATCTCCAAAAAATTTCCAATATAATGATGGAAGACATGGACCCATGTAGTTGGAACACATGTTGTTCAAGGATCAGCTGTGTAAATGACACATTTGTTCTTCTGGCTTGTCTCTTGTATACAGCTCAGTGTTATGATTAAAGCAGTCTATCTTTCTTCACATGTCTCTCCTCCTAAACAAAAAATTCAGTGATTTCTCCGCAATAATCCTACCCCGTGTCCCCTCTCTCCCATCCTTGGTAACCTCGGTTGCACTCTGACCTCAATATAGTTCAGACTTTTTTTTTTTTTTTTTCATATCCCCAAAGAGTAAGGAAAACCATTAAAGAATTGATGCATTTGAACTATGGTGGTGGCAAAAATACTTGAAGTATTGTGGACTGCCAGGGAGCAGATTAATCTGTCCTGGAAGAAGTGTAACCAGAATGCTCCTGAGAAATGAGAATGGTGAGACGTGGTCTCTCGTTCTTTGGACATGTTGTCAAGAGGGATCAGTCCCTAGAGAAGGACATCATGCTTGGTAAAGTGGAGCGTTAGTGAAAAAAGAGGGAGACCCCCAACGAGATGGAGTGACACAGTGGCTGCAGCAATGGACTTAAGCTTGACACTTGTGAGGATGGTCAGAACTAGGCAGTGTTTTGTTCTGTTGTGCATGTTGTTGTTGTTAAGCGCCGTTGAGTCAGTTCCAACTCATAATGACCCGGTATAGGGCTTCCGAGGAGCGGCTGGTTAGCTCGAACTGCTGACTTTGCAGTTCAAACGGCCTTGCGGTCTAGCGTATTAACCCACTGACTTGATGGTACCTAACAATGAAAACATCATCTCTGATGCCTAGTGGATGCCTGGCATATAGTAGGTGTCCCTGGTTACACTGAGTACATTACCTCAGAAGAAGGATTTGGCATGCAGAAAATGCCAGCCGCATTCTTTGTAGAACATTGGGATTGATACGGACCACCGGATGAGTCATCTCACCAAATCCTCAAAGCCCTCCTGCAAAGCAGATGTTAGCACCTGCATGGCAGAGATTAATCTTTGAAAATGATATCTATGATTATGTTTTCTAACTACCAAAGTAAAATATGCTGTTGAACACCTAGGACACAGAACCATAGAATAGAAGGCATTCAAAAGTTTTGTTGTTGATGTCCCTTCTGGCTTTTAAAAGTATTTGTGTATGTTTAGTGTTTGCTGCACAGGACTTCTGGTGTGGCGCTGTGGGATAATGCACTGGACTGCAAACTCAGTTAAAACTGTAAGGTTGGTGGTTCAAGTGCACCAGCCGCTCCTTGGAAACCCTATACAGGGTGGCTATGGGTCATAACTGACTTGGTGGCACTTAACAACAACAACAACAACACAACAAACACAGGACTCCTAGTGTGGTGCTGTAAGATCAGCACTGGACTACCAACTGCAGGGTTGGTGGTTCAAACCCACCAGTGCTTCCTCAGAAACCCAATTGTTGTGGTGGTTATGTGCCATGGAGTCAATGCTGACCCATAGCGACCCTGCATAGGCTTTCCAAGGCTGTAAATCTTTACAGGAGCAGAAAGCCTCATCTTTCTCCCGCGGAACGACTGGTAGTCTTGAACTGCTGACTGTGAGATTAGCAGCCCGATTCGTAACCACTACGCTACAGGGTTGCTATGAGTCAGAACTGACTTGACAACACTTAACAACAAAAACAATATAAGATTTGGAGTCCTCGTGTGGTGCTGTAGGATAAGCACAGGACTGCTAACTACTAATTGCAAGGTCTATGGTTCAAACCCACCAACTGCTCCTTAGAAACCCTATATGGCGTTGTTGAGTCAGAACCACCTCAATAAGAGCCAGCTCAGCTGCTAACTGAAGGGTGAGTGGTTTGAACCCACCAGCTGCTCCTCGGGGGAAAGACGAGGCTGTGTGCTCCCTATGGGACAATTCTTGTCTTGGTCAGCATTGACTTGATGGTAAAGGGATTCGCTCTGGGGTGACATTTCTGAGTTTTACCTGTCACTCTGTTTTAAAGCCAGTTCCTTACTATGATAGCAGACTTTGGGGGACAGGTGTATGGCATCTTGGGCTGCTTCACTGTGCTGTCAGGGGAGGGGAAGGCAGGCACCATCCCAGTCCTCAGGGAACTCTCTGCCTGACTGGGGGTGAAAGGTCAGCTCCCAATGGCAGCTGTAAGATGTGGGGCAGCCAGGGGGACCCAGTGAGGCTCAGTGGGAGAGAGCTCCGTGAAGACTGAGTGGTCAGGGGGAGGGAAAGGTGCTTGAGTAGAGGGTCTGCAGGTGGTCAGCAGGGCTTGCTGGGAGGACAGAAGGTCACATGCCACCTCCTTTGGCACTCCCAGCTGTGACAGCTTCTCAGACTGTCCTGGGCAGCCCTGAGGCAGGACACCCCTCTATTATAATGTGTCTTTCTGGACAATTGGAATTCCTTTGTTGGAACTTGGGTGTTTTTCTCATGATTGTTGTTGTTAAAGTGCCATGGAGTCGATTCCAACTTATAGTGACCCTGTGTAGGGTATCCGAGGAGCAGCTGGTGGTTTTGAACTGCAGACCTTGTGGTTCACAGTCCAACGCTGACCTTACAGTACCACACCAAAGTCCTTTGGGATTTATGGGTTTACGAGAAGACCACAGCATAGCATGGTATCAGCATGAGTCACCCCCTCTTAGCTTTGACAGTGAGGCCCTTGCCCGAGCTTGTAGTAATCAACCTTCATTTCTTCCTGGTTGTATTTCTCTGTTTGTTATTGCTGTTCAGTACCATCGAGTCAGTCCCGACTCATAGCGACCCTGTATAGGGTTTCCTGGGAGCAGCTGGTGGGTTTGAACAGCCGACCTTGTGGTAACACTGGTTCTAAGTTCTCAGGGTCCCGAGGCTTGGCTGCCGTATTTATTCTTGTGGGCCTGACCCACGGTGGACAGTGGGTGCTCAGCAAGGCGATTCATTCATGTCATACGTACTTGCTGAGTTCCATAGCCTGGGCATGAGTAGTGGGTGCCGGGGGCAGGACCCCAAACAACACAGTCCTAGTTCTTGTCCTCAGAGAGCCAATCGCTCTTCTTGTTTGCTGTCATGGAGTCTGTTCCCGCTCATGGCGCCCCCTTGTGTGCAGAGTAGAGCTGTGCAGCAAAAGTTTTTCAAGGCTGTCTTCCAAGGTGCCTCTGGGTGTGTTTGAACCATCAACCTTGTGACTAGTAGTCCAGCGCTTAACTGTGTGTGTCCCTCAGGGACTTCTGACGTGTGGTAGGTGCCTCATTATGAACGTGATATGGTGAGAGATGTGATTAGGGTGTGGTCTGAGTGAGGTAGAATGGTCAGAGGATGAAGGGAAATTGAAGTTTGAAAGGCGGGTGGTAGCTGGCCAGCAGAGAGGGCGGGGGATGTGCTCTGGACAGAGGGAACAGCACGTTCAAAGGCCCTGAGGCAGAGAGGAGCTCCCTGAACACCACTGAGGAGGCAGGCTGCCCTGTGGGGCTGTGAAGCCAGTGGCTCAGTCAGTGATCATGGTTTTATATGATGGTGGAGGAAGAGGACATAGAGAGGCATGGGCCCCATTCCCATCAAGAAGTGGGCTGAGGGGATGAAGTCCAGGCTCATCGCACTGGTGGGTGGTGGTCCTGTTGGAAAAGGAGCAGGTTTGGGGGAATTGAGCTCATGGGATGCTCATGGAGTCCCCACGCAGAAGGATTGTGTGGAGGTTGGGCGTATGTTTAGGGGTTTCTGGAATAGAGACGGTGTTGGATGATGTGGATGGGTATGAACTGGCCTTGGGTTAGAAGAGGTGAAGCCAGGAGTTGTCCCCGGGCCTCAGGAAGTTGCCTTTTAAATGTGAGGGTAAAGAGGAGCCCCCGGAGAAAACTGGAGGTTTGATGGGTACAAAGGGGGTAGGAAATAAGGCACACATGGTGTCTGTGGGGAGGAAGAACACGGCATGTCCTGGAAGGAGGAGGTCCCTCTTCTCTCCACGTGGCTCCAGCTCTCAGGGACGAGGTAGAGTTGGGGTACTGTTCTACTGGCTCCCTGTCTTTCTTGGGGGGGTGGTTTTTTGGTGTTTTTTTTTTTTACAAAAATGGCGTGCCCTGAGGCTGCTCACCTCTTTCTTCCTTGAAACTGCCCTTCAATTTATTTTCACTTCTCTTCTTCATAGGATTGTGAGTCTCAGTTCATATTTTTGAGTCAGTTGGGAAATAGAATATACTTCACGGAAAATTTGCTCTGTGGCCAATTTTGCCAGTTGTAGCATTTGCAGCGAGCGGCAGAGAACAATATATTCCTGAGGTGTGCCCATCCATTCATCTCTGAAAGGGCAATAAACTTCCATCTTCAAGAGGTTATTGGGACTAGTTAGATCATGTGACTTGTTCTGCTAGCAAAAATATTCCCAGTCTCCGCCTCACAGACTCAGCTGGTTGAAGGGTCAGTGGTTTGCTGTGGAGTAGGAAGGGTGGGCCAGAGAGAATTCTGCTCAGTGGACATCCTGTTTTCCGCGAGTTTGTCCACAATTTATACTATTTTTGTGTAAAAGGTATCATCCAGTGAGTGGAACAGAAAACCCTTGGGGCAGGACTTCCGGAGGAGGCTGGCCTACAGAATGAAAATATTTGTGCACACATACACACACAAATGTGCACAGAAGTGTTCATTGAAACACTACTCATTATTACCCACAATTGGAAACCATCTCAGTGCCCACCAGCTGATGAATGGATCAGTAAATTGTGGAACCTTCACACCATGGAATAGTATTCCACTAATAAAAATGAAGAAGTTCTGATAAGTGTTAGGACATGGATGAAGCTTGGAATCAGTGTGCTGAGGAAAAGAAGGCTCATACAATGCTTGTCATTTTCAGTGATCTGAAATGTACAGAATGGGAGAGTCCAAAGGAACAGATTGTGGATGAGTGGTTGTCAGGGGCTGGAGGGGCATGGAGTGACTGGTAATCGGTCCTTGGAATTAGATGGATTCCCTAGGGGTCCTGGTGGCTCAAATGGTTTGTATTAGACTTAAAGAACTCCTAGTGTGGCGCTGTAGGTTAAGTGCTAGACTGCAATGTTGGTTTGGATCAAAAGGTCAGTGGTTCAGATCCACCAGCTGGTCCTCAGAAACCCTATGAGTCAGAAATAACATTAGCTTAAAGGTTGGTGATTTGAACCCGCCCAGTGGTACATGCTCCTGTGAAGGTGCTAAATGCCACCAGTTTGTAGACTTTTAATGGGTGGATTGCATGGTATTAAATTATATCTCAACAAAGCTTCTAGAATGAGGGAAGCTGGCCAATTCTCTTGGGATTTCAGTGAGTGGGTTTCTGCTTCAAGGAGTGGAACTCAGGCCAGAGGTTCTGATGTGGATCCACAGAGTGCTCGGGATGCCCTTTCTCATCTGTAAAATCGGACAGTGGTCAAGGTGGCGGGGATCAGTGAGGGTGGTGACAGTTTGGAGCCCAAGCTCAGGATCTGAGCCTCAGGTCTGTCCTGTTAGAGCTCCCAGGGGCCAGGAAGGGGCCAGGCAGGGCTAATGGCAGCGAGGGAGCCGTGGCAGCTTGTTGATGTGGTTTGCGACTTGTGCTGGATACTCGTGGGTCCCTGGTACAGCCAGACTCTGGTCCCTCTCTCCTCCAGGAACACAAGGAGGCAGGTGTTACCATCCCTATTCCTGTTCCCTCATGAAGCCCTGGTTGTACAACAGTTAAGCACTTACTGCTAATGGAAAGGTTAGCGGTTCAAACCCATCCTTCCAGTGGCTCCAAGGGAGAAAGCTCTGGTGTTATGATCCCATAAAGTTGACAGCCCAGAAAATCCTACGGGGGACGTTCTACTCTGTCACATGGGGTTGGAATCAACTCAATAGTAACCCAACAACAACAACAACAACTTACTGAAAGCAGCCCTGGTGGCACATTGATGAAGCACTAGGCTGTTAACTGAAAGATTGGTGGTTTGAACCCATCCATTGCCCCGTGGTAGAAAAGCCTGGTGATCTCCTCCCCCAGAAGGTTAGAGTCTAGAAAACCCTGGGGTCATTTTGAGTTGGGAGTGACTTGATGGCACCCAGTAACAACATCTACTCCCCTCACCTTATCCAAGTCCCTGTGTGGGAAAAGGCCTGAGTTCACTGCTGCAGCCATGCCCACTGCCCCTGGTGGGGAAACGGAGCAGCACAGGTCAGGAGAAGTCTCCCGTCATGCGGGGTCAGTGCCTGCACTCCCTCTGGTTCTGCCTGGTTGGCACGGTGCCCAGGGCAGAGCGTGACGCTTGTCTCTCCTCAGGTCCTCATTGACTGGATCAACGATGTCCTGGCAGAGGAGAGGATCATCGTGAAACAGCTGGATGAGGACCTGTATGATGGGCAGGTGCTGCAGAAACTTCTGGGTGAGTGGACACTCCGGGCAGGGATGGCCTGGGCGGGTCTGCTGCAGATGTCGCCCTAAGGTGCTCTCTGGGGTGCCGCAAATCTGTTTGTACATGTACACATACACACATAAACACACACACATACACACAAAGGAGGGGTGCCGGGGTGTGCAAATACATGTGTGTGTACATGTACACATATGCACACATGCAAATAAAAATGTACACACACACAAAGATGGACACCCAGGATACCACAAGTATGTGTCTGTATACACGCCCATACACATGTATACATACACATGTACACACAGAGACATATACACAACAAACATTTACGCATAAGCACGTAAGTATACACACAAAGAAGGAGTCCCAGTTGCTGCAAACATGTATGTATATGTGCACACACACATGCAGGTACACCCCCACACATACACATATACATAAGTGCACATGTATACACACATATGTATAAATATGCACATAAACACACAAAGAAGGAGTCCCGGAGTGATGCGAATTTTTTTATGTGTGTACAAGTACACAATACACACAAATATACACATATGTACACACGTGCATATAAGTATACACACACACGGAAGGAGTCCTGGGGTGTTACAAATGTGTACGTGTGTGTATACACATAACTCATATGTACATACACATGTGCACATATGCACAATAAATAAATATATACACAAACATATATATATATATATATATATATATATATATATACACAAACATAAACGCAAACATATACCCATAACACATAATAACACATACGTACACACATATACTCCCATACACATGTACATGCACAAGCATATATATACACTCTTGGTGGTGTGGTGAGTTGCATGTTTGGCTGCTAACCACAAAGTCAGCAGTTCAAATCCACCAGCTTCTCCTTAGAAGAAAGATGAGGCTTTCTGTTCCCATAAAGATTTGTAGCCTTCGGAAACCCTATACGGGGTTGTTGTTGTTGTTAAGTGCCGTTGAGTCGGTTCCGACCCATAGCGACCCTGTACAGGGTTTCCGAGGGTGTAAATCCTTACGGGAGTAGAAAGCCTCATCTTTCTCCCGCGGAGCGGCTGGTAGTTTCGAACCGCTGACCTTAAGGTTCGCAGCCCGATTCGTAACCACTACGCTACCAGAGCTCCTTCCTATACGGGGTTGCTGAGAGTCAAAACTGACTCAACAACACACCACAAAATACATAGGCACACATATATACCCATAGATAAACACACAGATATACATGTAAATACACACATACACATACAATACATATATGCACATAATCATATATATATATATATATATATATATATAGAGAGAGAGAGAGAGAGAGAGAGAGAGAGAGAGAGAGAGAGAGAGAGAGAGCGCTCTGGTAGCGTAGTGGTTACGTATCGGGCTGCGAACCGCAAGGTCAGCAGTTCGAAACTACCAGCTGTTCTGAGGGAGAAAGATGAGGCTTTTCTCCCGCAGCCTCGGAAACCCTGTACAGGGTCGCTATGAGTCGGAACCGACTCCACGACACATAACAACAGCAATATATATATATATATGGAATACCCACGTGGCACATCATTGTGGAGGATTACAGGGATCACGCAGGTCCAAAATCCGATCAACAGATGACAAGGTGACAGGCTGGAGAATACTGCAGACTTGAGTCTCAGGCTCCTCAGCTCAGGCCACAGAGGAGTCAGGTGAGAATTCTGTCAAAATACTTATGAGGGGCCTTCAAAGAATTCATGGAATAGTGCCATTATTGTTTAATTCCATTTTTTTCCACAAAATTTTGAAGCCCCTTTATATAGTCTGGAAATAGAACACACCCAGGGAAACTCCCTTTTTGCTCTTAAGAACGTCAATGGAATGATGATGTTATATTAGATTATGTTATAGAAGTTGATTGTATTACATTACCTTAGATGTAATACATTGTATTACATGACATTGACAGGACTTTGACATGACATTGACGCATTGACATGACATCGACACACACCAACATGAAATTGGCTCATTGACATGACATTGACATGGCATTAACGCATTGACATGACATTACAGGAGGACAATCCATTTTGCTTAAAGTCACTGATCTCAGCCCATGTAATTACTCCAGAACAAAATCTAGACGAGTGTTTAACCATAGCCTAGTCAAGCGGACACATAAAATGAGCCATTACCAATGTGCAGGCACATCTCTTGAGTCCATCTCCCTCAAGTCCAGGCTGTGGACTGTGGACGGCTCTGCTTTGCCTTATTTTTCTTTTTTGGGTGCTGCTGTGGGATGCACACACATGCCCAAGGGGAGTGGGGATGATGGGGCACGACCACAGAGCATGTTCCTCTGTGGGTCAGCTCCTGCCCTGCCGTGCCTTCTGTAAGTACCTGCAGACCTGTATAGTTCACCACAGAAACCAGATTGAACAAGGGGAGCAGGTCCAGCAAACATTCTGTCTGTGCACAAATTACCAAATCAATCATCACCCAGGATTCTCCTCAGGAAAGGCCTTTGTTGTCCAAATTGTCCAGCTGAGAAGCGTTTAGTGATTTCCCCAGGATTGAGAGGTGGATAACATTGCTTCCACTCATTAGTGCTTCATCAAATGTCTAGTGAGTGCTTGGTGCTGTGGATACAGTGATAGAGACCTTGTCCCTGCCCCTGAGACATTTGTGGAATTGTGGTAGTCCCTTCTCACTTCGGTTCTGATAGGGCCTTTAACTGTGCCACAGGCTCTGGGACGAGGAACCCCCCCCCCATGCTGGCCTGGGGATGAGAAGGGTCTCCCTGAGGAAGTAAGGACTAAGCTAACACTTGCCGAATGAATAAAGGGTTGCCACGCAGTGAACAGAAAGAGTGGGGCTCAGGGACAGGGCTGAGAATCATTTTCATTTTAATCACAGCTGATGTATGTGAGTTTTTACCGCTTGCCAATGCTGTTCCAAGCATGTTATCATGTGGCCTAGGGGATAAGGTCTCTGGAATAACCATGTAGGACCATGTCTGACTTCCCAAGGGGGAAAGAAAATCAAAGGCTGATTCCTATGAAGCAGAGGTCAGACATACCTCCACCCTACAACCTTCTTTATCCTATTCTGACACCAACTGTACCTCCCACAATGCTCTCTGCTTCACATCTGGGGTTGATAACCCAATGGCCACACAGAGCAATACTCACAATTATGGGCTTTATTAAGGAAGGAACAGGGTACAATCCAGGATCAAAATCAACGCAGGATGCAGCAGTTCTCCAGTCAGGAATGCCTGGTGTCTGCCAGACTCCAGGTACGCCTCACACTTGTCTTTGGCCTCTCAGCTCTGTGGTCATTTGGCCCCTGTCCTCCTCTAGCAAGTGCTATAAAGTTCTTTTAGCCAGTCTGTGAATGCCCAAAGGGCACCTTCTCACAGACAACCTCCTGCCCATAGGTACTCAGCTTTACTCAGTCCATGGGCCTGGAGCCCAAAGCTGCTGTCTCCCCATGTCCTCGCCTCGGCTCTCGCTGTTTCTCTAGGTAGGGATTTTATGCGCTTCCTTCTTGATGGTCCTGGGCTCTTCCTTCTCTGCTTCTGAGATGAGATGGCTCCTTTTAAACCTAGCTGGAGGGAAAAACCAACCAGCCCCATAGTGGCTTTAGAGTCTTGTGGTTAGAAATCCGGCTGCTAACCTCAAGGTTGGCAGTTCGAAACTACCAGCTGTTCCACCGGAGAAAGATGAGGCTTTCTGCTCCCGTAAAGATTTACAGCCTCAAAAACCCTGTGCAGGGTTGCTATGAGTAGGAACCAACTCCGTGGTATTTAACAACAACAAATACCATATTTGCATGGTCCCACCCAGTCATTTGGAGTCCTGGTGTGGTGCTGTGGGCTAATGCGTCAGACTGCAAAGTCTAATGGATTCTATCACATTAGTTGGAGCTTACCAGTCACTCCCTGGGTGAAAGATGAGACTTTCTGCTCCAGCAAACGTTTAAAGCCTCAAAAGCTCTATACAGGGTCACTAGGAGTTAGAAGCAAGTCTACGGCACTTAACTACAACAACAAAGGCTGTTGGAGGAACCTGGTAGTGCTGAGGGTTATGTACTGGGTTACTAACCAAAAGGTGGCAGTTCAAACCCACCAGCTGCTCTGTGGGAGATTGACAGCCTCGGAAACACTTTGTAAGGAGTGCTGGTGGCACTGTGGGTTAGGCATTGAGCTGCTAACCATGAGGCTGGCAGTTCAAATCCATCAACCATTCCATAGGAGAGAGATGAGTCTGCTCCCTTAAAGATTCACAGTGTCAGAAGCAGGGTCACTATCAGTCAGAATATATTCGATGTCAGTGGGTTGTGGTTTTTTTTTTGGTCGCTATGACTTAGAACCCACCAGGCAGCAACTAATAGTAACATCTCCATTTTCTCCATAACAGCATCTAGACTAGTGTTTGACCCAACAGCTGGAAACCACAGCCTAGTCGAGCGGATGCATGATATTAACCACTACAGATGTGAAGGCGCTGCTCTGAGCCCCTCTCCCTCTGTGGCTATCTCCCAGGCCCGGACTGCAAGCTGCAGGACCATCTGCATCATCTTAGGGCTCCGCTATGGGGTATACATACATGCCCAAGGGGGGAAGGGCCAATGTGGTCTCGCTCTATGCTTACCGAGTGCTCCACCTGCTTTTCCACAGCAGGTCCTGGCAAACGGCAGAGTTGGCCAGAATGCTCAGAATCCCAAACTTGTCCCCAAATGTCTCATTGTTGTTTCGTCTGTTTTGATCCAGGACCCAATACAAGACCACACTTTACATTTAAAAAAAATAATTTTCTTTTTCTTGATTCTAGAAAAACCTCCTTCCTCTGCCCCTCATTCTCTTTCAATCTTTGCTGATATTTTTTGGCAAGTCCAGGACTTAGAAGGTTTGAGAGTCTAGACGTGTCTGATTGCTTTCTTCTCATGATTCGATTCTGGTGGAACATTTTTGATGAGAATATTAGAGCTGGTGGTGTATCAGGAACAATGGTGGCTCAGGAGGTTAAGCACTGGGCTGCTAACCAGCAGGTGGGCAGTCCAAACCTACCAGCCACACCCCAGGAGAACGATGAGACAGTCTGTTCCCATAAGACGTGCAGCCTCGAAAACTCTAGGCAGGGTTGCACACTGTCCTGTAGGGTTGACTTAAGTCAGAATTCACTTGAAAGCAGTCGGTTTTTGGTTTGGTGAAATCTGGTCTTCTCGGTACCTCCTATCAGAGGGCACTGTCCTGGTGCCTTGTCCCTGCATTGGTGACAACAGACAGCACTTGGCATCACAGTGGTATCCAAGGGAAAGGCGCTGCTGAAACTCTGGCGGAGGGATTGGAGGAAGGATTCAGTGCCCCTCATACCGCAGGGACCCTGTGATCACTGGGTGACTGTTCCTGGGTGGCTTCCTGGGCCTTCATTTCCATTCACGCTCCGTCCTGTCCTCACAGACCACCCTGGGAAGTTGCTCCTTGGGGATTGGGTCAGACCGGGATGGGGGATCCACTGTAACGGGAAGGATGACTTAAGGGCCTGGATGGCTGAGCTGATGGACATGTTGGCTTTGGGGTGTTGTTGCAGGATACAAGTGTGTGTGGAGTGCTGAGTCAGGGCCTTGGCACTGGGGGAGGGGGGAGCTGTTTAGAGGAGAGAGATACTGGGGAATTAGACAAGAGGGCTGGGGGCTGGGGGCCTGGGAGCATCCGGGTACAGGGTCTGCAGCTACATGGATTCTTGTTGGTTCCTGTTCTCCAGATCGGGGTCCTCACACAAGACTCCTACAGCCCCCGTAATCTTGGACTAGAACCTGCCGGGGCCAGGGAGACACGTCAAACTCACTCTCAGACCCGCAATCCTGGACCACACAGTCTTGTCCTCAGAAGGCAGGCGCTCAGAGGGAAAGGATTTGAGTTTGTCTTGGTCATTCATTCATTCCATTCATTCATTCGTTTGGTTGGCTCTGAGCCAGCTGTGCTTCCTGGCCCTGGAGACACAGGGGAGTGAGAGGGGAGAAAGATGGGAGAAAAAAAGTATTATGGGGTGTTCGACCCAAACCACAAAGTGATGCTGTCAGAGAGCAACAGGTGTGAGGAGGGACATGGCAGAGGTAAACGGGGAGAGGGGTTGGGCAGCTGGGTGAGTGTGGGGAACGTTCTGGGCCAGGGCTCTGAAGGGAGGTTGCTAAGTAGCAGCAACAGGGACCTGGCCATGGCTGGAGGGCAGTGAGGGAGGGACAGAGTGGTGAGATCACGCTGGGAAGGCACGAGGTCAGATGATGTCCTGCCTGGTGGGCAGTGCCTTTCATTCTAAGTGACAGGAAGCTGCTGGGGATTTGAGTAGGGCTTCATTTTGATTGTAGGAGATTTTAGAAGGTCACTTGGCCTGACTGTTTAGAGTTGATGAGGAGGGGGTGAGAGATGGGAGCTGAGAAAGCCGAAAGCCGGTGGAACTGAGGGAGGGGGTCAGACTAGGTGGACGAGTGGACATAGGAGATGTCGGGAGGACTCATGGTTGCTGATGACCAGGCTCATGCCCACTGGGGAAGGTGCATCGAGAGTGGGGGCAGGGAGTTTGGGGTTCGAAGGCTGAGATTTCATCGCATTAGAATTGGCTACGGAGGAGGGATGAATCTGGAGACCAGGGGAGGGGTTCAGGCTGCCTCGTAAGCGCAGAACTAGGTGGCTCGGAGATGGGACCGTAGGAATCACCTGGAGAGAATGTTCCAGATTCATTATCTGGCTGAATGCCCGATGGCCGAGAATGAGCATCTCTATTTGGCTACATTTGCAATCACCATCTCAGTATGAGGTTCTGCGGTCTAAGGATAAATCTGAGATTCTCTCACAATCGTTCAATCCTTGTGATAGTTATTACTAGTTGCTGGATGTGACTCTCAGTGGGGACCCCATGTGTGCAGAGTGGAACTGCTTTGTAAGGATTTTCAAGACTGTGACCTTTTAGAATTAGATCACCATCTCTAGATGGGTTCAAACTAATTAGTCAGATGTTTGGCTGTTTGCACCACCGAGGGACTGCTGGCTTATAATGACCACCACCTTATGACTGAGAATGTTCTGATTGGAGCACTGGTGCCTGATGTTGCTGTGGGTGCATTGTTGGCGGGGGGTGACCCTTGAGATCATCACACTGAGTGTTGGTGATGACAGACCCTCACCTCCACCTGAGAAGGGTGCAGGGATGTACCGCCCTTTGGGAGACCCTATCTGTAAGATTTCTGCTGCTGGGTCTTCGGCTTCCTTTCCTCTCTAAGAGAAACTGGTTAAAGTAAAGATGTGGCACCTCTTCAACTCTTGAACTTGAAGATTTGGCTGTTGGTGATGATTGCCAACCCCTGCCCACCTTTTTTCTTTGAAACATATTGTCATCTTTATCTAGTGCTGCTAACAGAAATGCCTTTAACAACCAGAATTTCATTCTCTCATGGTTTAAGAAGCTAAAAGTCAGAATACAGAGCACTAGCTCTGGAGAAAGGGCCTTGTTTGCTTTCAGCAGTCCTTAGAGATAGCCGTGTGTCTCAGCATCGATTTTCCTCTGGATCTAAGAGCAGGGACCCCAGGTCCAAAGGATGTACTCCACTTCCAACTCTTCCCTCTTGATGGTAGTAGCTTCTCAGCTCTGCTTGCCTGCTGAATCTCTTTTATATTTCAAAAGAGATTGACTCAAGGTGAAACATAGCCTTGTAGATTGCGTCTGACCTCTGTAGCATCAGGGAAATCAGGATTTACAACACAGGATAATTGTATCAGATCATAGCTGCTTAGAAACATGGGGAGTGCTACATCTTATTAGCGCTCATCATGGGGAATTATTGTTGTTAAGTGCCAAGTCGGTTCTGACTCATAACCTGTGTAGGGTTTCTGAGGAGCAGCTGGTGGGTTTAGCCACCAACTTCATGGTCAGCCATCCAGTGCTTATTTGTAGGACCACACCAGGACTCTCCATGGGCTGGCCCAATCAAGTGGACACAAAATCTTAACTACCACACACATATATAATGTAAAGTTTGTCATTTCAACTGTTTTTAAGTGCACAATACAATTCAGTGGCATTAATTACATTCACCATCATCACTGTTTTGTTTCCAAACTTTTCATCACCCCCAAACAGAAACACTCTCAGAACCACCATGCCCATTAAACACTGCCTTTCACCGTCCCTTCTGTCTAGCCCCTGAATGCATTTGCTTCTTCTATATATTCCTCTTTATATCCTATATAGAGTCCTGGTATGGCACTGTGGGTTAATGCACTGGACTGCAAAGTCAGTTTGAATCTCAAGGTTGGTGGTTCAAGCTCACCAGCCGCTCCTTGAAAACCGTATACAGGGTTGCTATGGGTTGGAATTGACTCAACGGTGCTTAACAACAACATATATTCAATATAAGTTTAATCAGATACTGTCTGTCACAGACAATGTTGTACTTCAAGATAAATTTTGAAATGTTCTTTTTGATGATGAATGCGACATCATTCCTCTTCAATCTGTCATTTCTGGCACAGTAGACCATGTGATTGACAGATTCAAAATGGTCAAGACCAGTCCATTTCAGCTCATTAATTCTTATGAGAGATCCATCTTTATGTGTTTCGGTTCATTTGTGACAGCTTCCAATTTTCCTAGATTTATACTTTGTACATTCCATATTCTGATTATTAGTGATGTGTACAGCTGTTTCTCTTCATTTTGAGTTGTGTGTCATCAAATGAAGGTCCCATGGGCTTTACTCCATTCACATCATCAGGGTCAACTCTACTTTAAGGGGGCAGCTCTTCCCCAGTCTTATTTTGAGTACCTTCCAACCTGAGGTGCTCATCTTCTGGCATGATATCCATATATTCTGGTGTTTTTCATCATGTTTCAGTATTCTGGTGCTATCCGACAGTGTTAACTGTTATTCATAACGTTTTCAATGGCTAAACATTAAGAATTAGTCCATCACTCCTCCTTCCTAGTCTGTCTTAGTCTGGTAGCTCATCTGAAACCTGGCCACCATGGGTGACCTTACTAGTATTTTAAATACCAGTGGCATAGCTTCTAGAACCACAGCAGCATGCAAGCCACCACAGTACAACACACTGATGGACGCGTGGTGACCTGAAGAAGATACTTCCTGGTCACTTACATTTTTTATCTCTAATTTTTTTTTTTAATGTGTTGGTGACTTCACCATGCTCCTTAAGGTAACTGGTTGCTAAGCCTTAGATCTATCATAGAGCTCTAGAACTGGTTCTCAGAGCCACAGGTGGGGCTCTAAAATGGAACCTGAATCTCTGCCTATTTCCCTGTAAACAGCATCAGCATCTCCCCTGGTGCCGACAGAGGGCGCCTTGTAGCAGGAATCACATCCTTTTGGTTCCTTCTTCAGCTGATGTAGACTGGCTTTAAAGATACCTATCCATGAATTCCTGCTAGGCTGGTTCTGCCGTCTGTGCGCTACGCCAAGAGACTGACTTTGGTTCAGGCAGCCTTTCCCCGTCTGGGAGAAGCTGCTATTTCATCTTGTTTGAATGTCTCGAATAAATACTTGATAAGGAATTCTATAATCTGTTGTATGTCAAGTGGTTTGACACATTACTTTGTCTGAGTGAAAAAAGAACAATGGAAAGACTATTCAGATATTAATAGAACATGACAATGCAGTGCCTGGTCATATTAATGATGCTGTTACACTGAGAAGATGTGATAGTTAGTCATGTGATCACACGAGTTCACCCCAGGGATGCCAGAAATGATGCTGATATAGGTGTTTGGATTCTCAGCTTTCCAAAGGCAGGACCAGACCCAAATAGGAGATTTGGGATGCATGCCAAGGCCAAAGCCAACTGCTTTACATCTGTAGAGAGGTCCTGAGTAGTCAGCTGAGAAAGATCAGCCGTGAGTGGGGAGGAACCGGGACAGGATGGGGGCGAAGGTGTTTCATGGATGTGGGAGGGAGAAAGATGTAAACAGTGAGAATACACTTCAGACTCAGCCACGTGGACGCCCACTGGATGCACAATGGACTCCTCTTCTTGAGAAGAGATTCGGGAAGCAGCTGCCTCACCCTTGGAAACCTTACAAGACTTTAGTGGGTGTGGCTTTCCTGTGCTTAGGAGGTGCCCTCAAGGTAGCCCGTACAAGGACAGTAAGAGTGGGCAGCCTTACTTCCAGGTCAGCTGTGGTCCTGTTTGAACTCAAGGACAACCCTCTCCATGCAAAACTCGGGCTCTCCTCATGTGTTAACAACCTCACCTCTGCGGCTGTCAGCCCCATTTGCTTGCTGCTCTAACCTGCTGCTAGGAATTGGCCCCCACCCATCCTCTGCTTCCTTTCACATTAGGAAGACAGGGATTCTGGTTGCGGGAAATGTGGAGCTGATCTGCAGAGCCTCCTGTTGGCAGGCAAAGTCATTGTTGTTATTAAGTGCCCTCGAATTAATTCTGAATCACAGTGACCCTATAGAGGGTTTCTGAGGAGTGGCTGGTGAGCTTGAGGTTCAAACCGACCTTATAGTCCAGCACATTAACCCACAGCGCTACACCCTGCCAGTACCCAATTCTCCCTGATGTGAGGCATCCCCGACACCCTGTCTGATAAAAAATGTCCACAGCCACCCCGCAGAGTAGATAGGCAGTGAGTTTAAGATGGGAAGTGAGTGTAAATCAAGAGTAGTGACGCAGCGTGGTAGAGAAAGCGTGCTGTTGGTGTTAGTGCTGTTGGTCGATTCGAACTCGTGGCGACCCTGTATAGGGTTTCCAAGCAGTGGCTGGGGAGTTTGAACCACTGACTTTGTGGTCCAGGGCATTATCCCGCAGTGCCACACCAGGACTCCAGAAAAAGGCTTTTGTTGTTGTTGTGAAGTGCCATTGAGTCGGTTCCGACCCATAGTGACCCAGTATAGGGTTTCCAAGGAGCAGCTGGTGAGCTTGAACCACCGACCTTGCTGTTCAAATGACTTTGTAGTTTGATGTATTAGCCCACAGCGCCACACCGGGACTCCTAGAGACAGGTTAGTAATTGCTTATTAACTATCTTGTAAGGAAATGAATGAATGAATGTCTACCTCGAACCCAGCCAGCACTGTGGGATAATTCTGTTGTCCTGAAAAGATTATCAAGAAACCTGGTGGTACGGTGGGTGAAGCGATGGTGTGCTAGCCACAGGTCTGAGGTTCAAGCCCACCAGCTGCTCTGTGCGAGAACAATGAAACATTCTGCTCGTATAAAGTGTTAGAGCCTCAGAAACCCTGGAGAAGATTTCTCCTCTGTCCTATGGGGTTACTGTCAGTCAGAGCTCACTGACTGTGGGTGAGGAGAGAGGATATCAAAACCCTTGTCTTTGTTCTCACTGAGGGATGGGAATGGTGTTTGCAGGAGTCTCCAATAAAATGCTCTGCACAGAACGTGGCTGGGCATCACTTCAGAAATGGAAGCCCTGTTTGCCATCAGGCACCCATCCGGTCCGCAGGTACTGACTGCACCTTCACCATATTTATGTTGGGCTTGGTCATCATCGATTTGACTGTTTTCCAGAAGGGTGAGATCCGCAAACACCCAGCTCTGAGGGTGACTGAAGAGGATGGGCACCTGGGGTCTGCAACCCTGCTGCCCTTTAGATGTCGTGGGGTCAATGCCGGGGCGGCTGGAATCTCCCGTCACCTGCTCCATTCTGCCCCAGAGATTGCAGCGCTTGCTACTGGGCGAGAGTTTTCATAATTGAATCTCAAGTGGATGTGACAATCTCTCCTGGGTCTTTCTAGATTGCTTCCTGCTCTCATTCCTGGTAATAAGATTGTTGCCGAGTATCTGGGAATATCTAATCATCCTTCTTATTGCCATGTCAAAGTGTTAGAGAAACAAAAATAGAGGCATCTGTGCAAGAAACAACCAGCTACCTGTAGGGCCTTGTTATTTATCAAAGGCTTCTGGGAAGCCATGAACACAGCTTCTGCTACCTCCCCAAGGCCCAGCCCCGTCCCCACTAAGGTGCCCTCCATGCCACCCAAAGGGACCTAGAATTGTGTTTTCCATTTTATGCATAGAACGTTCATGTTTTATCCTTAAACACCCCCCCTCCCCCCTGTATTTACCCTGGAGTCATATTCTAAGGAAGACAAAAGACCTGAAAGCTCAGAGCTGCTTGACCCAACATCTTGGAACCCCACTTCTGTGCATTGTAACTTTCTCTATGTTGGGGGCCCAGGTGTCAGAGTAGAGAGCACATCACAACCAGCATGCATCTCAGCCCTGAGTCCCCCCAGCTTTCTTTCACACCCTGACTGCTTTTGTCATTTGCAGAGAAACTGGCGGACTGCAAGTTGAATGTGGCCGAGGTGACCCAATCAGAAATTGGGCAGAAACAGAAGTTACACACAGTTCTGGAGACCGTGCACGACCTGCTACGGCCCCACGGATGGCCACTCCGATGGAACGTGGACTGTGAGTAGCCGTCTTGTTAATGTTTGGCGCTGCCATTTGTCATTCCATTTTAAATTTCGTTTGGCCACCTTGCGATGTGGAAGACAGCGTCGAAGATGCAAGGCCAAGGGCACCATTGTAGGGCTCGTGAATGAGGGATGCTCTGCTTTTCCTCGGCTTCAGATGAGAGAAGACTGGTTAGTTGTGTGGCTGAAGAGCAATGTGGCCAACTCACCACAAGGTCAGTGGTTGAAACCCATCAGCTGCTCCTCAGAAATCGTATACGTGTTGCTATGTGTCGGAACCAACGCAATGGCACTTACCAACAACATGAGCATTCTAGGGTTAATAGGGAAAACTCTACAGACTGAGCACCTAGAAGAACAGAAAGGCATTGTCTCACAGCTCTGGAGGCGGGAGGTCCAGGCTCAGGCTGTGGGCAGGGCTGTCCTGTCTCTAAAAGTCGTAGGGAAAGGTTCCCCTCTTTCTCTTCCGCCTTCTCGTGTCCCCAGCTGTTCGTGGCTTGTGGCTGTGACATCCCACCACCATCAGCTGACTGTCTTCCCTCTGTGTGTCTCTCGTCTTTTTTAAGAACACCACTCAGACTGGATTAGAACCAGTAGTGTAGTGGTTACGAGTCGGGCTGCCAATCTCAATGTCAGCAGTTCAAAACTGCCAGTGATTCCGCAGGAGAAAGATGAGGCATTCTGCTCCTGTAAAGATTTACAGCCTCAGAGACCCTGTGCAGGGTCACTATGAGTCAGAACTGATGTCACGGTACTTAACAACAACAACAACAACATATCCAGTATGACCTCATGCTGACCCATATGGGATAATGCATTGGAATGCAAGGTTGGTGGTTCAAACCCACTAGCCACTCCTCGGAAACCCTAAACAGGGTCGCTATGAATCCGAGCTGACTCAGAGGCTCTTAACAACACCAGCAGCTTTGAAGACTTTCTTTCCAAACAAGGCCATGTTCACAGACTTCAGCTTATCTTTTCAGAGGGCACACTCAATCCACAACAGGTTTTATGGCAGAGAAAGCTCTACGGGTTGTTGGAATTGGCTCAACCCCAAATGCCAAGGGCCCCAAGACCTAATGAGCTAATTTACATCATACCCCACTAAAGCAGGATCTGGGATTAATTCATGCTGTCTGCTGGCTGGATGGTGTATCAGCATGAAGAGAAGACAATATCATGGAATTTCCAGCCAAGGAGGGAACCTGAAAGGGGCACACACAAATGAAGAGAAGCTGGAACATTCTCTGTCCTGTCTGCCCTTCTCCCCATAAAGGATGCCACCCCACTGCCCCATCCTTCTTGCTGGACAGTTGTTATTGTTTTTATGTGCCATCAAGTCAGTTCCGGCTCACAGTGACCCTGTATAGGGTTCCTGAGGAACCTTTGTTTTCTGTCTGGAAGCTTCTGTGGTTTGACGAAATGAACCCCAAATTGTAGGACCCTGGTGGTACCTCAATCCTTAGCCCCCAGTTTCTTGGCACCGTGACCTTGTATAGCCCCAAACCCACCTCGTGGTTGTCCGGGCAATGGAGGGCTTTGTCAACCAGAACCAAGTTCTGAGCGCAAGGACCACACCTTGGTCCAAGTGCTGAGGGGTGGTGTGGGGGGGAGGTGGGTGATGGCAATCAATGAGTGAGCTAAGCAGGAGTCAACTCCTGGTCATCACTTCCCCATGAGAGCCGCGGCTGATTGCAGGGCAGGGAGAGCATCTTACTTGCTGAGGATAATGATGGAACATTACTCTGACGGCTAAGTGGCCCTGGTGACCCATTTTCAAGGTCTTTTCCCATCTCTTGCGCTCGTTTCCCTGCTCACTCCTCTTCCTTTTAAAAGTTGGGGATGTCTTGGTTTAGGGAGCAGTGAGCTTCTATCAAGGAGGAAGGAAAGAAACGGGGGTGATGTTTGCACCGTATGAACGTGATCAATGTGACTGAGTGGTCCGCGTAAAAGTGACTGAGTTTGGTTGATAAATATATCATATATTGAATCCTGGTGTGGCATTGGTGGATAAACACTGGACTGTTAACCGCAAGGTCAGCGGTTCAAATCCACCAGCACTCCTTGGAAACCTTCTACAGGTCGCTATGAGTCAGAACCAACT
>NW_006408615.1:7269189-7294769 GCF_000296735.1 Chrysochloris asiatica | reverse complement strand
GGCTGGTAGTTTCGAACTGCTGACCTTAAGGTTCCCAGCCCGATTCGTAACCACTACGCTACCAGAGCTCCTTTTACAAGAAGCTGAACTAGACACGAATGAACCTCCCCTTAGATTTGGACTTGCATCCTTCAGAACTGTGAGAAAATGTATTTCTGTTCTTTAAAGCTATCCCCTTATAATACTTCTGTTAGGGAAGCTCTAGGTAAGTAAGACCAGGAAATAACCAAATGAGTCGTGGAGTCGATTGTGACTCATGGCGAGCCCAGATGTGTTCAAGACAACTGCTCCACGGGATCTTACAGGGTGATCTCTACACAAGTAGCTCACCAGACCTTTCTTTCATGGTACCACTGGATGGGTTCCAGCTGCCAACTTTTCAGTTAATTGAGAGCAAACCGTGTGCTCCACCCAGAGATCTTGGTAAGGGAGCCAGGGTTCCTCTGTAACTGAACATAACACATTCCCATCCTGTTCTCCTCTTCTCTCCCAGCAATTCACGGGAAGAACCTGGTGGCTATCATCCAGCTCCTCGTCTCTCTGGCCATGCACTTTCGGGCCCCAATCCGGCTTCCGGAACATGTCTCTGTGCAGGTGGTGGTTGTGAGGGTGAGTACTGCCAGACTGGTCTCCAAACGGTCGACTTGCCCTCCCCCTGCCCAAGCTCTGTCCTTCTCCAGCTTTATTTAGCTATTTCTCAAAAGACTGCCTTCCATTTTGTCCTCCCTCTTGACAAAATGGGATGTCTCCGCTGGCTTTCAGACACGTGATAGGAGCAGGAACAATGGCATTGATTGAAGAAAAGCAGATCTGGGGACAGGACAGCATGTAGGTTTAATTTCCTACATTTTTTGAAAAGAACATTGATTTCTCGCCAAAGCCACCACGTTGGAATTCAGTACCATTGAACGTACTTATTACTTAGGTACTAGAGGAGGCTGAGCCCAGCGGTGTGAAATAGATACCCAAATCAAGGCCCCGCAGCGTTTGCTCTGCGGTGTAGTCCGTCTCCTGCGCTAGCTCTTTTCTGGGGCTCCTTGCTCTCGTTTCAGTGGAGAAGTGAAGCCAGGTTCTCGGTCGGCTAAAGAAGTGATGCCTCTCTCTCACCTCTGCCCTGATATTTATGTGGAAAGGCTGTCCTGGCTTTGTATTCTTTTAGTCCAGAGTTTTAAAGGGGTCTGGTGATGCAGTGGTTAAGCACAGGCTGCTAACCCAAAGGTCAGCGGTTCGAACTCAGCACCTGCTCCCCTGTAAAGATTTGGAAACCCCATGGGGCAGTTCTTGTCTGTCAACTTGACAGCACCTGATAGCAACAATATGGAATCCTGGTGTGGTGCTATAGGATAAGCACTGCACTGCTAGCCTCCAGGGCAGTGGTTCAAACCCACCAGCCGCACCTTGGAAACCCTATACGTGGTCTCTATGCGTTGGAGTCAACTCAACAGCATTTAGCAACAATAACAAAATGTGCCTTAAAGCATCTACTATGAAAACCTCAGTGTGGTACTATAGGATAAGCACTGGACTGCTAACCACAAGGCCAGTGGTTCAAACCCAGCAGTCACTCCTCGGAAACCCCTATACAGGGTCGCTGTGAGTCAGAACCGACTTGACTGCAGTCAACAACAACACTAATAACAACCCCATAGCGCAGTTCTATTCTGTACACATGGGTTCACCACGTGTCCCTGTCAACTCAGTGTCAAGCACTCTCTGCATAGCTGTATGCTCAGAGGTAGAATTCTCGCCTTCCATGTGGGAGTCACGGGTTTGATTCCCGGCCAGTGTACCTCATACATGGCCGCCACTCATCCATCAGTGGAGACGTGTGTGTTGCTATGAGGCTTAGTTTCCAGACTAAGAAGACTAGAAAGAAAGGCCTGGATATATCATTCTGAAAACCAGCCAATGAAAACCCTCAGCATCACAGTCCAGTCTGCAATGGATCATGGGGCTGGTGGGAGGACCAGGTGGCATTTTGCTCTGTTGTGGGCGGGGGCTGTATGAACCGGGGGGCTGACTTGGTATCAGGTAACAATGACAACCACAAGGCACCAAGCCCTCAGCACAGGACTACTGACGACACGTGAAGAGCACACGCCTCCCTGAGCCACCTTTATCTGCCAGAGCGTCCAGGTTATTCCACTGTGCTTACGTCACTGAGCTTACGTCACTGAAACTACCAGCAATTAAGTCTCTTCTGTCTTGTAGTCTCTCTGGTCCCAGTTCAGCTCCGGTGGTCTCGGTGGTCTCAACCTGACAGAAATAGCTTTTGCTGGCAGTCAGCATGGGGTCCTAGCCATTTCACCCTGTTTCCTTCCAGGGAGGAATATTTGTGGTCGGCGGTGGTGACAGGGCAGGGGAACCATTCCTACTTCCCTTGTCCTTGGATGCTCCCTCCTCAGGCGGCCAGCCGGGAAAGGCTGCCCAAGGACACGGGAGTGTGCTTCTCAAACCCTCGTACGTCAGAAGCAGAGCCCCTTACAGCAGTCTCAGTCACCGGATACTTCCTTTCCGACGTGCACACTGGCCCAAGAATGTCTTGTAGGTTTCTGGGACGCCATGCTGATGCTGGCGGCCCAACCAGGATTGCAGAAGAATTCCTTGGGGTCATGCCCAGCAAAGGCTGGAAAGAGACAAGCAGGTCCCCAGAACAGGCCTGCATTGATGTTCTGATGACCTCCTGGCCTACTGTCTTCCCCTGTGGACTCGCTGCCCCTCTACGTCTGGCCTTGCCCAGGTCACCAGTTACCTGGGGCGAAGGCAGCCTTGCAGGTCTAGGGTCTTCACTTAGTACCTAGTGGCATGGTGGTTCTGTGCCGTGGAGTCGGTTCCGACTCATAGCGACCCTGTACAGGGTTTCCAAGGCTGTAAATCTTTATAGGAGCAGAAAGCCTCATCTTTCTCCCGCGGAACAGCTGGTAGTATTGAACTGCTGACTTTGCGGTCTGCAGCCCGATTTGTAACCGCTACGCTACCAGAGCTCCACTTAGTACCTTGTGGCATAGTCCTGAGGAAATCACTTACTTTCTCCAAACTGCAGTAATGTCCCTGTGAAACTTGAGGTGACACTTGTTAAGTGAGGTCGAGTAGGCACCAATCCAAAGTGCCCTGTGCATAACAGGACAGAGCGCACTACAAACCATGCAGATATTCGCCTTTGTGTCTCCAGTATGTAGCCCTGGCTGTTCCATGTGTGACTGGGCGGATAAAGGACCGTGGGTGGTCCTCCCTGGGCCTTTCATAGAGTCGGTCAAAACAAGACCTTGAGAAAGCTGAAGGTGGATGGGCTGCTCTTCATCAGGAAGCACCAGCATGAGGGGTTCCTGGAGGTTGAGATCAGGAGAGTGCGGGGGCTCGGATATCCAGAGATGCTCACAGTAGGGTGCTTTGGAGACAGGAGATCCCCATCACTCGTTCTTCAAGGGGTTCGAGGAGGGGCCAGCAGTAGATTAGCTGAAGCTTCTCTCCACCCTATGCTCCTGTGGTACAAGGGGCTGCTACCTCCACACCCACATCCCACTTACAACTCCACCTCCACCACTCACATCTCCACCTCCACCACTCACATGTCTACCTCCACACCCACTTCTACCACTTACAACACCACCTCCATCACTCACCTCCACCCCTTACATCTGTAACTCCACCTCCCCCACTCACATCTCCACTTCCACCACTCACATCTCCACCCCCAACCCACCTCCATCACTTACATCTCCACCTCCACTACTCTCACCTTTGTCAACACCATTCCCACCGTCCTCACCATTGTGGTTGGGGAACAGTGTTTCCCGTACCTAACTGCATTGGGTGCATCCTTATCTGTGGTTTTCCCTTTGAGGGAGCTCCTCACCCTGACCGGCTGCCCAATATAGAGACTCCCTTTGAGAGCTGGTACTTCTCTCCTGAGACCCACACAGCTGCCGTCTCAGAGGGTAATGTGGAGAACAGAAGGTGGGGGGAAGGTCAGACACAAAGCACCATTCCTGTGGTCCCCTGTGTTCACCTGGAAGTGACCTGGATGTTCACTACAGCCATTCATACCTTCCTAGCCAGTCAGTCGTGGCTGACTCCTGTCTGTCTGTTGTATGCTGGTCTCCTGGCCGAGCCCTGTGTATAGGTCTTCAATCACTCTGTTGATAACCGTGCAGCTGGGAGGGTGTTTTGCTTTGTTTGCTTGTTAACTCCTTGTTTTGGGGATTTCAGAAACGAGAAGGCCTCCTGCATTCCAACCACATCACAGAGGAGCTGACTTCAACCACAGAGTAAGTGGCCCGTGCTCCCTGCTCCTCTGAGTCCTGCTTCTCCCATATGGTCCAGACCCAGTGCCGCTGCTTCAGCGTGTGGGGGTCACTGTCCCCTGGATGGCCCATTAGATTAGCCTGAGGGTGAGAGTCCCATGTAATCTTCAGCCCTTGCTTTCCTTTCTTCATGTGTTTCCTTCAAAGCTTGTAATGTTATTGCTAAGGACCATTGAGTCGGTGCTGACTCATAGAAACTCTGTATAGGCTTTTCAAGGCTGTCAATCTTTATGGGAGCAGAACATCTTTTTCCCATGGAACAGCTGCTGGACTGTATCCACTGACCTTGTGGTTTAACAGTACGTTGCTTATCCCACAGAACCACCACCGTTGGAGACTTATTATTTAACAAAAGGGCTCTGAAAGGTGGGTGAGCCTAAAACCTTTGCCCTGAGATAATCTTTAAATCCTAAACCACAAATACCCCTTGAAGTCCTCTTTAAGCCAAACAATAGTTGAACTGGTAAAAAATGCCTGCGTTGATCATTTGTTGTTGTTGTTGTTGTTGTTGTTAGGTGTCATCGAGTTAGTACCGACTCATAACGACCTTATACACAGCAGAACAAAACACTGCCCGATCCTGGGCCAACCTTACAATTGTTGCCACGCTTGAGTCCATCGATGCTGCCACTTCGCCAATCCATCTTGCTGGGGGTTTTTCTTCTTTCTCTCTGACCCTCCACCTTACCAAACATGATATCCTGCTCCAGTGACTGGTCTCTCCTGACAATATGTCCGAAGTATGAGAGACGAAGTTTGGCCATCCTGGCCTCCAAGGAGCACTCTGGCTGTACTTCTTCCAGCACAGATCTGTTGGTTCTTTTGGTAGCCCACGCCTTGATCATGGTGCTCTTTAAAGAACTGTATGTTGCTATTGTGGATGAAATTGACGATGGCAATTCGAAAGGTTAGATAGGAATCTGCGGAGGCAGTGAGCTGATGTGAATGAGGGAGGAACAACTCAGAAAAGGGGAGAATAGTTGCACAACTAAAAAACTGTATTCAGTGCTACTGAATTGTGCAGGCAGAAATTGTTGAATTAGTGTATGTTCTGCTGTTTATATTTTCAACAGCAGCAAACTTAAAACAAAAGACTTTTTAAAAAATTTCAAACTAGTAGATTAAAAGAGGAGAAAGAACGCTGAGAGAGAGGAGAAGAGAGAAGGAAGAGTTGTTCGAGGTGATTAGAAACCTGTCATTTTTGTTGTCTGTCTCACATTAGCATTGTCACATGGGGCGTGGGGAGCCACATGTCTGAACTAGAACTTTCCTTTGACAGACAGTGCCTCTGAGCATCTCTTATCTCTTAGAGAAGACCAGGGGGTGATTTTGTAAGAAGTCTAAATGACTTCAGATGCATTGAGAATAGCAAACCCAATAGTATGTGTATGTGTGGTTTTTAGGAGCCTCTGTCATACTCCCAGTAATGGAGTTTAAAATTGGCTGTGTTTGTCTCTCTTCAACCAACCTGTTCAAGATGAAACAGTGTTCAAAAATAGATGGTTTCAACAAACAGATCAGCTCAGTGCACTGAGATTAATGACTGCATCAGGGATACGTGGGTGGTCTATCAAAAATTGGAGCTGACACTGGAAACCACTTGTGGCGTGTGAGCTGTTAGGGGGAGGTGACAGGATGCAGACATTATTGGATGTGTGTGTGCCTGCCATCCACTCCAGACCAGGGACGGGAGCCGGGAGGAGTGTGGTCCTATGCCTCGAGGACTTCCTCAGCTCATTTGGTGGTCCCAGCAGCAGTGAGCCATTGGAACTGCACTGGATTGCATTTTATCACCCAATAAGACACACTGAAGTCCTAAGTCCCGTACCTGTGAAGGTGAACCTGCTCACACACAGTCTTTGAAGATACAATTAGGTAAGTGAACATGAAGTCATAGTGGACCAGAGTGGACTCTAACCCAATATGTAGGAGCGTGTTAGCTCTGCAGGACAAGCACTGGACTGCGAGCCACAAGGTCAGTGTTCAAACCCACCAGCTTCTCCACAGAAGAAAGATGACACTTTCTGCTCACCTGAACATTTACAGCTTCAGAAGCCCTACACGATGAATGGGAACTATGAGAGGGAACTTGACAGTACTTAACAATGACAAGCACCCCATCTAGTGACGTCTTCACAAAAGAGGAGGAGAAACAGAGACACACAGAGGGAAGATGCTTATGTGAAGATGAAGGCAGAGCTTGGAATGATGTAGTTACAGGATCAAAAGGTCAAGGACTGCCAGGGGTCAGCCGAAGCTGGAAGAAATGAAGAGGTTCTTCCCTGAAACCCTTCAGAGAGAGCATGGCCCTGCAGACATGTGGATTTAGGACTTCTGGTCTCAGAGCGGTCAGATAAGAAAGCCCTGTTTGCCTCCATTGGGATGCTCTGTTAGGGCAACTCTAGGAAGCTAATACAGATTGTCGGTGAGCTCTCTAGTTTTGTAAATCAAACCACGTCTGTCTTTAGATAAACCATTTTATTTGCTCTCACTTCTGAGAGTCAGCAGTTCAGGCTGGGCTCAGCTGGATGGTTCTTCAGATGCCTGGCAGCTGGGTCGGACTGGGTTGCAATGGCCCCTGTCCCAGCTCACCCTCCTCAGCCCCCAAGCCCCAGGGTTCATTCCTTGAGGCATCGGCCCCACCTTCCCAGGAGCCTCCATGCCCTGCCCGTTTCTCTGCTTTACAGAGTCTGCTCCAGTGCCGCCGCCTTCAGAAAGTTTTCCCTGTTTGACATGTGGCTCCCTCCTCATTCAATCCACTGCCGTCCAATCGATGCCAACTCACAGTGACCCTAGAGGACATGGTGGACCTGCCCCAGAGGGTTTATGTGGCTGTAGATCTTCATAGATTTAGACTGCCACATCATTTGTTCCAGGAGCGGCTGGTGGGTTTGAACCACCAACCTTGCATTTAGCAACCCAGTGCTTAACTCATGGCACCACCATGGCTCATTTCACTCTCATTTGTTGTGATTAATGCTATCAGTTTGGTTCTGACTCATAGCAACCCTGTATAGGGTTTCCAAGGAGCAGCTGGTGGGTTTGAACCTTATGGTTAGCAGTCTAGCGCTGACCCTTCAACACCACACCAGGAATCCTTAGTTCTCATGGAAGTTTCTCTATTATGAATGGAACGGTGTGCTCCCTGCCAACCCAAATCCTATATTGAAGTCTTAACCTCAGTTCCTTTGAAGGTGGCCTTGTTATCAGTTACCAAGAGGTCATACTGCAGGAGGATGGGAGTCCTAATTCCATCTGAGTGGCATCCTTATGGAAGAGGAGGAGAGACCCAGAAACACAGAAGGATGGCTTCATGAAGATGCAGCCACAAGCCAAGGAATGCCTGCACTACCAGACGCTGGAGGCTTAGAGTTGTGGAGAGAGCATGGCCTGGCTGACACTTGAATTTGGAATCCTGGTCTTCTGACCGTGAGAGAATGCATTTCTGTTTTTATAAACCGCCCAGTCTGTGTGGCGTTCCGTTATGGCAGTTCAAGGAAACTCATATATCCTACACGCTGCAGCTACTGTACCAACGAGCCGTGTTGAAACACGCCTTCTGGATCTTTCTTCCACTGCTGGGACTCTGGATGATTTATTGCTGTATCTCCAAGTCTGCCACAGAGTAGGTGCTTAAATGAATACTCATTAAATTAGACAGAGTCAAAGGGTTAGAAGTGAGGATGGCGAGGCTTTGGCTCATTTACTTGTACTTCGGAGAAGTTATCAGGAGGGACCAGTCCCGGGAGAAGGACATCATGCTGGGTAAAGTAGAGGGTCCGCGGAAAAGAGGAAGATCCCCAACGGGATGGACTGACACAGTGGCTGTAACAATGGGCTCAAACAGTAACAATTGTACTGATGATGTAGGACCAGGATGTGATTTGTTATTTGTACATCCCCAGCACTGAACAGCAACAAAGACCTTGAGCATACAGGGATTTGAGCATGAAAAACAGATCTCATTGCCTCTCGGGAAGGAGTTAGGTGTTTGTGCATTAGAACCAAGGAAAAACTTGGCATTTGCTCGTCATGCATGCAGTTTAGACTGCTTAAAACCAGGAACTTGACCTGGTGCTTTCTTTAGGATGCTTTTTCTTCAAGATTCCCTGGAACTATATCATGCTTACTCATGAAAATGTGCCCATTGAATAATCTGCAGCCTTGCATTATAAGGTTTGTCCTCAGTGGCTTGCTTATGGTGTTGGCAAAGAATATTGACAATATGTGGACTACCAGAAGAATGAACAAATCTCTCTTGGAAAATGTACAGCCCGAATACTCCTTAGAAGCAAGTTATATGAGACTTCATCTCTTATACTTTGGGCATGCTATCAGGAGGGACTAGTCAGGTCCTGCAGAAGGACATCATGCTTGGTGGATTAGCTGGACAGTGAGGGACCCTGGCTCTGTGGGCTCTGTCATCCTATGTGGCTGTTTATCACACTGTCTCAAGTGACCGGAATAATGGCTGTCTCTCTTTTCATTTGCAGGATGATGATGGGCCGGTTCGGTGAGTAGCGTGTACACGGGACGGTGTGGGTTGCTGAGCGAGCTGGGGTCCATGCCACCACACGGGGGGTGGGGGCTGGGGGCTGGGGCCCAGACTTCTTGTTCCAGCCGTGAGTTGAGTTTCTTGGAGCCATGAGAGGCTGGATGGACCTGAGATGAAGTGGGTGCGGTGGGCGCTGGGAAATGGATGTGTCTCGGTGGTTCTCCATGTTGAGGACTGAGATAGAGACGGGAACTAGGACGTCGAGTATAGTTATTCCGTTTAGAGGATGTTACTGGTGGCAAGGAGCTCTGGTAGCGTAGTGGTTACAAATCAGGCTGTGAACCTTAAGGTCAGCAGTTCGAAACTACCAGCCACTCCATGGGAGAAAGATGAGGCTTTCTGCTCCCATAAAGATTTACAGCCTCAGAAACCCTGTACAGGGTCGCTATGGGTTGGAACCGACTCGACGGCACTTAACAACAACAATTGGTGGCATAGTGGGTAATGAACTCTTCAGTTCTTAAAGATCGTGAGCAAGAGAGAATGCAGTGAGTATACATCTTCAAGGTCAGCAGTTCAAATCCACCAGCTACTCCAGTGAAACCAGATGAGGAGTACTGCTTCTGTTAAGATTTACAGCCTTGGAAACCCTATGAGTCAGTACAGAGAGACAGCGCACAATAACTTTCATGTAGATAACCCCTGGTGGCACTGTGGTTAAGCACTTAGCTGCCAACTTAAAGTCAGCAGTTCGAATCCACCATCCACTCCTTGGGAGAAAGATTTGGCAGCTCCCATAAAGATAATGGCCTTGGAAACCCTACGGGGCAGTTCTACCTTGTGGCACTGGAGGATAAGTACTGGATTGCAGGGTCGGTTTGAAATGTAAGGTTGGCAGTTCAAACCCACTAGCCGCTCCTTGGAAACCCTATACAGGGTCACTATGGGTCCGAACCGATTTGACGGCACTTAACAACAACAACATATAATATTTTCAAGGAAACCTGGTGATGTTGTGGCTTAAGCAGTGAGCTGCTAACTGTAAGGTTGTCAGTTCAAACACACCATTAGTTCCAAAGGACAGAGATGAGACTGTCTGCTTTGATAAAGATTTACTGTCTCCGAAACCCTAAGGAGCAGTTCCCTTCTGTCCTGTAGTGTTGGTGTGGGTCAGAATTGACTTGATGGCACTGGATAGATTTTGTATGTATTTTCCACCCTAAAATCTCAGGCCTCACAAACCTGTCAGCCAGGCCTGGCTCTGACCCAGCCTGTGTTTCTTCTCCAGTCTGAGCTATTCAGCTGTGAACTGGGCTGGTAATGGTTTTTACCTTGGAATTGCTGAGAGGGTGTTTGGTAGTGAGTGTGGGCTCTGTTGGCTACACTTGGCTACTAGCAGAAAAGTTGGAGGTTCAAGTCCCCCCAGAGACACCTCGGAAGAAAGGTTTGGTGTCAGCTTCTAAAACACCAGCCCAGTTCTACCCTGATGCACCAAGAGTTACAAGTGACTCAGTGGCAGCAGTTAGAGTGCTCAGCTGTGACCAAAAAGTCTCTCGCTGGAACCCACCGTTGGCTCTTCAGGAGGAAGACCTGGTGGTCTGCTCCCAAAAGATGACACACAGGAAACCCTTTGGAGCAGTTCTGCTCTGTCCCACGGGGACTCTATAAGTCAGTCGGAATCGACTCCATGACACCCAACAACGACAACTGTCAGTAAGATGGTTAGACCTCTTTTACCAATTAGCTAATATCCTCCATCTTCATCTCAGCACCAGACGGCTGGCAGCAGGCGGGTAGCTTGTAGCAGCGTTGACACCGTGGGAATGGACACCCTCGGCTGGGATTCTAGCCGCAGTCAGAGCCACTCCACCCTGTCCAAGGGCCATACCAGTACTTGACCCCACATGCCTCTCCACGAGCAGGGCCAGGAGAAAGCTACTGAAAGGAACATGAAGACAAAAGCAGCCTCCCACCTGCCTGGATGACGAGGGTGTTTCTGGGTGCCTGGGCACTGTGGGTGTTCTACAAGGGTCAGCCATGCTGAGAGGCACTTGCTCATTCCTGTTGCTTTTGTACAAAAAGTGGATGTGGCTCTTTAGTTCTTAAAGATCGTGAACAAGAGAGAATGCAGTAATTATAAGTCCTTAAGCCTTCTTAAGTAGACCTTAAGCTGTGCTGGGAAAATTCACAGTCCTTCCTTTTTTTTTTTTTAAAGGAACAAGTAAGTTCTTTTTGAGATCTTTATTATTAAAACCATGGTGAGGTTGGCCCAGCACCGCGCAGTGTTTCGTTCTGTTGTGTGTGGAGTCGCTATGAGTCGGCGCCGACTCGATGGCACCTAACAACAACAACATTATTTAAAATAACATTTTTATTAAAATAACAACAAGGTAAAAAGATGAAATTCTCCCTCGCATGATTGGTCAGGGGGCAGGCCAGCAGTGAGGAGAGGTTGTATGGGCCCCCCAGCAATGGACCAGCCTCACCATTGTTCTGTCTTTAGGTGGGAGTATCTTTTCTCTTTTCTTTGTATGTTGAGAAAGCTCAATCCCACTAGGGATAAAAGAAAATGGGTCTGTAAGAACCTCAGCGTTTTAAAAGTGTTTTAGAGGAGTTGTCTTGACCCTGTTTGGGATGCACTTAGTTGAGGCTTGGGTTACTTAGGGGGAGTGTATACACATCCTATGGCTGAGAAGACCCTGTGGCTGAGAAGTCTCCAGTCTGGTATGCAGGATGGTGTCCCACGTGAGAGCCAGGGACTCCTGTGTGGAGCCTCAGTACCTGTGGGTCAGACCCAGGAGATGTGGGAACATTCAAGGGGGGACTCTGGAACCACGGACCCATTACTTCACGATTCGCTTCCTGCTCGTGAAATGCAAACAGGACGTTTTAATCAGTGACAGGTGGTGAGTCCCACCCTGGCTCTGCTGCTGCTGCTGACGTATCTCCCAATTGCCTAGTTACTCACATGGGGGGCAAACCTGTCTTGTCTTTTGTCCTGACACACCCTCAGTCTCTAGTCCTCCTCCTTCCCAAATCAGATCCTCCTTGCTTGGCCTCAGGCTTGCCCTTCCAGAAGGTTGCTAAAGTGCCCCTTACCCTCTTCATCATCTGCCCACCCCACCCCCTTGGCTTGTGCTGAGACCACTAAGACTCTTGCCCAGATGACCCCTCTGGACCCTCTCAGCTCCTCTCTAGTTGTCTCCCTCTGATTGCCCTGCTCCAGCCACGTGGCTTCCTCGTGCCTGCTTCCAGCCTTAGTACTTGCCATACTCTTTGCTTGAAATGCTCTCCCTCTAGATTACCCTATGGCTCACACCCGCCACTCCTCAAATGTCACACTGCTCAGTGAGGATCACCCTGTTACATTCTCTGCCCTCCCTGTTTCCTCCCTGCCTTGCTAATTTTTAAAATGGTCTTTGCTTTCTCTGTCAGTGTTGTTTGCACATGTAAAGTGCCTAGTACGTGTTTGGCAGACACAGTTGGTGCCAACAGAACTTAGGGGTCCCCAAGACTCTTCCCTCGTAGCTTCTTAAGTGGCTCCTTAGGTAATAAGCACCCTGTGGCAGGAGCCCGCTCTTCTCCAACCTCCAGCTCCAGGCCTGAAGCACACAGTAGGTTGCAGCAAGCGTCAGCCACTCCAGAAGCTTCTAGAACGCCAAGCAGACCCTCCTTGGCCAAAGGCTGATGCTAGTCTGGTATTGGGGGCCTCCATTTCCCATAGGAGGGTTCTGAGTGAGGAGGGGGAGGTGGGCTTGGGCAAGCATCTCTCCTGGTGGCGTCACTGCCTGACTGAGGTGGGGGCTAGAGGCATCTTTTGTGGAATCCTGTCTCAGGGGAGCTGGGAGGTTGCAGCCTGGTCTCCATGGCAACGGGGCTTGTTGGTCTGATTTCTTTCTCTTTCGCAGGCATTCCCCCTCCCCCAGGCTCCTGCTGGCTCAGAGCCCCCTCCTGAGGCTGTGTCAGGACACAGGGGAGGGGGCCATGTCCACCTCTCTCCCTTGAACCCTTCTGAGGGCTGAGGGTCCCTTTCGTATCCACCCCCCCCCTTCCTACCAACAGAAGTCCTTCTAGAAAATTCCAGCCTGACCACACGGGACTCATCACTGCACTCTGCAGGATACAACCCCTCCTCACCTGAGTTGGCCCACACCAGAGACCCCCATCCCTTGAGCCTACTCCAAGTTTCTTTCTGTCTCTCTCTTTGTGCCTTCTGTTCCCACTGTTTGGAATGCCCTTCCACCTCCTCCCGTCCCAGCTCAAACATACAGGCTTCTTTGCAGAAACTCCCTTGGATTCTAAACTTAGGTGCCTCTTGGCCCCGACAAGCAATGGGATAGAAGGGTGTGGAGAGGATGTAACTGGGTAAATGCCACAGGTGTTGGACAGAACTGGGTTTGGCGGGGACCTGACTGAAGAGATCTGACCCCCATAAAGCCGGTACCTGGAGGAGAGCTGTGGCCACAGCATCTGATTCCTCAGAAGAAGCCAGAAATTCAGAACTTTTTGACGAACTTTCCAATTTAAAAAATGTTGACTCTAAAACAAACCCCCAAATTGCCAACTGTGCATGGAGCCAACTATGCTCTGCTTCGAATTAGATTTGGGTGAAACTGTGTGGTGCTTTGGGTTAGGCATTAGGTGGCTAATCCCAAGGTTAGTGGTTCAAATACGCCAGGAGAAGGTTGAGGTTGTCAGCTCCTGTGAAGATTTACAACCTCAGAAACCCTACACAGAGTTACTGAGCCAGAATTGACTTGATGACAATGGGTTTGTTTTGGGGGGACAGTCAGTACAGCCTTGTCTCAGAGTGCAGCTGTGTTCCTGTCTTTCAGAATGTTCCGTAACTTTCCAGAACATTCCGACACTTTCCAGAACATTCCAGCACTTTCCGGGTTTTACCACCTGGTTTGTCCATCTGCCTCTTCCAGAGCCGATGTCACTCAGGGTGGGACTGGGCCCAGAGCCTAAGAGGGAAGTGGGGTATGGGAGGAGGGCAAGGGGGTGGATGTCCTCAGCTGGTGGCTTGTCCTTTTATTCACAGTCATGTTTCATTACCCCGCCCACGGGTAGGGAAGAAGCCTCATCCCCGCTTTGCTGTTGTAAGGTGCCATCAAGTCAGTGCCAACTCATGGTGACTCCGTGTGTGCAGAGTAGAACTGTTGCCCAGAGTTTTCACGGCTGTGCTCTTTCAGAAGCAGGTCACCAGGGCTTTTTTCTGAGACATCTGTAGATGGGTTTGAACTGCCACCCTTTCGGTTTATCATCGAGCGCTTCACTGGGTGTGCCACTCAAAGGCTTCTGTTCCTACTTTACAGAGGAGGAAATGGTTTCTGAACTTTTAACTTGGGCAACAGGCACTTAAATTCCGCTCCCAAGGCAAAGGTGAATCTGCTGGTGTGTGGTCTGGTGTCCCCACGGCCTCTCCTGGCAGTGATAGGCTCAGTCCTGGAGCACAGGTGAGCATGGCCGTGTCGGGGGAGCCGTGGGCACATCCTCCCAGACCACAGCACCTCCTGAGGTTCGCCTGTGTGAACCCATCGGTGGTCCAGCTAAATATACCCGCTGACGCAGGCTCTGCTCTGTGTGGGGTTTCTTAAGCTACAGCTAAAGTCTGCTCTGCTTTGTGAAGATTTAGCTGCTTCTGTCTCAATGAGTATAATCGGATTTAAGTGATTAGAAAAATAATCTACCACGGCGTGTGTCAGGGTTGTTGTTTAGTGAGGTAGATTGGTGCTCGCGGCCCCAGACACACACCAACACACACATGTAAACATATGTATGTGCCCCCCCACACATGCATCCCTACATACTGACACTCACACACCCATATCCATACATATGTGCATACTCAAATAGACTCACACACACACTCAAATCCACACACACTCACACATCCATGTCCACACACACACACATATGCTCACACATCCATGTCCACATGCTCAGACATCACATCTATCTATACACACCCGTCTACATATCCACTTACATACCTACATAAAAACCCATACCTTGTATACACATACCTATCCACACCACACACTGCACATATATATTCCCTCCCACACCCAACCGCCACCTATATACACACTACACATATACACACGCATATGTACACACTACACACTTACTCAGGCACACACCACACATGCATATACACATGTGATCTCTCTCTCTCTTCCTCTTTGTCTCACCCCCCCCACCCCACCCCCACTGAGGCCCAGTAGAGGCTTGCTGTGCTGGCCTGGGCTAGACGGAACCTGGGTGTGAGCTGCCCCTAGGGCACTGATTTTGGGTGCTGAGCACTCCCCTTTGGGGGCGAGCACAGCTGGGAGGCATCTCTGGCTAACTGGGGTAGGCGTTTGCTCTTTGCCCCTTCCTCACTCTCCTTTGGGGCTCTCTAACCATCTTGGATGCCTCTGAGGGAGACCTGGGCTGGCTCTGGGTCTGGACACAGGCTACCCATCCGGGCTGGAGGAGACTTCTCAGTGGGTCCAAGTGGGCTCAGCTGTCTGGGGGCCCCACCTTGGAGCCTGTGTGCACCAGTCTCCCTTCAGGCCACCATCCCCTGAGCTCCCACTGCTTCCAGGAGTCTTGGAGGGCAGGGCTTGTTTCCCAGTGCCCCTTCACCCTCTGCTCTGACAGCATCTCCTTATTAATCACATCCTCTGGGCTGCTGAGTTTCCTCCCGCCTCTCTCAGACCTGCCCAGTGCTCAGCCTAGAACCTGCGCCCAGCCTACCTGTGCCTTTCTTATCAATCTGTAGCTGGGGGGGGGTGGGGGTGGGGGTTTCCGGTGTCTTCGTGCCGAAAAGTCCACAGGGGACAAGTCTCTGTATTCTGAGTGGATGAGAAGCTATTGGAAGGTCCTGGGGGTGAGTGGGGGTGCATGAGCAGCTGGGACAAAGGCCCTGAGGCAGGCATGTGCCCCATATGGCGAGGGGCAGCAGAGAGGTGAGTACCAGGAGACGACACTGGAGAGGTGGGCAAGGGGCTGAGCCCCCTTGGACCCGACAGGTTTGCAGAAAAGAGAGTCATTTTATACGGAGAGACACGAGAAGCCACAGGATTTGTTTTTATGAGTGAAAGTTTACAGGGCAGATCATCAGTTTTACATTCAACAAATCATATACTTTGTTTCATTAAAATGATTATAATCCCCTCCATGTACCATCAGTTAACAGTATTTCCCTCTATTCATTTTAGCTGTTTTTTCTTTAAAGCACTCAGGCATATATAATAATTTAAACCACCAAAGGGCACATTCTGAAAATCTGCCTCCTGGCCTCCAGCTCTCAGTCTCTCTCTTTCCATGAATCTCGAGTCCTCAGCTGCTCCCTCTCTCCAGGTCCCCATCTCTGCCTCCATCTCTGGTGTCCCTGCTTCGCCACAGCGGGTAGTAGTCAGCACTTGAAGTGGGGACCCTGAAGATTTGATCTGGTTTTCCCTTTAGAGGGTTCCGTACTGGGGGATGTCTGGCTGGGAGGCCCAGGAGTACAGTACATTGGGTAGAAAGAAGGCTGCGAGGATAGTGGGGCTGCATGGGATAGGGTGGGCGGCAGGGTCCTATTTACTAAGGGAGGGAATCAAGGACGCCTCCAGATCTAAGATGTGATGACAGCAGCTGCTTCAAAGCGCTAGTCGAGTATTTCTTTTTTAATTCAGAAGGAATCTTCTAGAAGCATCTGTTCTTGTTGTTGTTAGGTGCCATCGAGTTGGTTCTGACTCATAACAACCTTATGTACAACAAAGAATTCTGCTGGGCCGTGCGCTATCCGCATTACTGTACTTACGTCTGAACTCATTATTGCTGTCACTGTGTGAATCCGTTTCATTCACGGGCTTCCTCCTGTTTGCCGACTCTCTCTCCAGTATGATGTCCTTCTCCAGGGACTGGTCCCTCCTGATCACATGTCCAAAGTATGTGCGATAAAGTCTCGCCATCCTTGCTTTTAGGGGGCATTCTGGCTGTTCTTCTAAGACACCATCTGTTGTTGTTGTTAAGCATTGTCGAGTCGGTTCTGACCCATAGCGACCTTGTATAGGGTTTCCAAGGAGTGGCTGGTAGATTTGAAGTGCCAAACTTGTGGTTCGAACTAGCCTTGCGGTCCAGCGCATTAACCCACAGCACCACACCAGGAGTCAAGAGAGCATTTAGTATCTACTATGGCAGCATGGTAGTTATGAGTCAGGCTGCTAACCTCAAAGTCAGCAGTTCAAAACTACCAGCTGTACTGAAGAAGAAAGATGAGGCTTTCTGCTCCCATAAAGATTAACAGCCTCGGAAACCCAACTCCATGGCACGTAACCACCACCACCACCTTGGTTCTCCCCAAAGTATAATACCTTTCCCTGATTTTTCTGAGATTTGGCAGAGCCTTGACAGCCAGGTAGACCTTCAGTTCTGGCAGGAATTCAAGAGCCTCTACCCAGGAGTCTGGAGTCCTGGCATGGCACTATGGGCTTATGCATCAGACTGCAAAGCCATTTGAACTGCAAGGTCAGTGGTTCAAGCTCACCAGCTGCTCCTTGGAAACCCTGTACAAGGTCGCTATGGGTCAGAATTGACTCGACGGCACTCAACAACAACAACGCCCAGGAGTCCTGTTGTGGTGCTGCAAGGTAATGCGCTGGCCCATAAGGTCAGTTTGAGCCACAGGGTCGGTGGTTCAAAGCTACCAGTCACTCCTCAGAAACCCTATACAGGGTCGCTGTGGGTTGGAACCGACTCAACGGCACTTCACAACAACCCAGGAGATGAAGGTTAACGGAAAAATCTGCGTTTGGGCCGTCTGCTTCCGTAAAGATGACAGCCTTGGGAGGGATCTACTCTGTACTCTAGGATCTCTGGGAGTCCAAGCTGACTTGACAGCAATGGTGGCCTTGGGTACCCAGGAGTCACTGGGGGCACAGTTAAGCACTTGACTACTATATGCAAAAAGTTAGCAGTTTGAACACATCCAAGAATGCCATGAAAGAAAGTCTCGGTGATCTGCTGCCCAAAACTCTCAGCTGTTGAAAACCCTGTGGAGCTCAGTTCTCCTCTGACACACGTGGGGTCGCCTTGAGTCAGAACTGACTCCAACAGTGTTGGAGCTGAGGCTGAACACTGAGGAGGTGAGAAACCAGCTTGTCTGGTGGGTGAGGCTCAGAGCAACACAGAATATTTCTAGTAAACTCTCCCGTGTGTTTCTCTTGAATGCCTTGGCAGAGCGGGATGCCTTCGACACCCTCTTTGACCATGCCCCGGACAAGCTCAGTGTGGTGAAAAAGGTAAGCTTCCGGTTGGGTTGTCTGTCTTGCTCTCATCCCATCCAGCATGAACTCCATCCATGCTGGGCAGAAGGTGGGGACATGTTTGAAATCTCTGAAATGTTTGCCACGTGGATTGAAATGTAATTATAGTCAAAAAACGTTAACTGCAGTGCATAAAATTAGCACCTTTTAACTCAACGTCTCTGCGCTCAGGGTGTCTTCCTGCCCACCCGCCTCTCTCCTGCTAAGTGAATTACCCAGCCGGCTCTGCATGGCAGTCTCCTAGTTTTTTTTTTTTTTCAGTGTGGAAATGTTTTTAAAGCATGTCAACCTGCTGGCTCTCGCTTGCCTCATTACCATGAAGCCGCATTCGCAGCCTGCCCGGTAAACACACGTGGGCCCTGCCTTCCCAGCTGCTGCTTCCTTGCCAGACAGAAGCACAAAGGGCCTTCAGTGGCCGGGAGAACAGGGGCAAAAATCGTGTGACCCCAAGACTCTGGTGGTGATTGTCTTCCAGGGGGAAGCTCCAGGAAACCTTGTCCCGTCAAGGGAATGAGACACACCTGGGTTGCACTTAGTTACCAGTGCACCTTCAGACATGTCCTTGGGAGACCATGGTAGGATGGATGGATGCACCCTCTCCCTCCTGTGAAGCCTGAGGAGCCATCCTCTGCCTGAGACGTGGTCCCCAGATGGGTTTCTGAACTGCGGGACTTTTCGGAGCTTTTAACAGTTCTTCAAGGTGTCGATAATTGGATTTATTATTTATTTGGGAACTAGCCTATCAAATTCCTTTGGAACCCACTTTGGTAAATGTTGGTCCTGGCTTGGACAATGAGGTTCTTAGTTACTCACTATGGGTGATCCTTCAGGATAGAAACTTCCGAGCACTCCCACGGTTGTTCCGTTGGGCATTTGTGTGGGTGAGGGGATTACCTTGGAGCCACAGGGTATTGCCCTTACCCTACCCCACGCCGGCCACAGCCCTGGGTACCCTGACAGAGGGACTCCATATATGCCCTGGACTTCTTCTCTCTGCACTGCCCATCAGAACGCCCACATTCATGCCTCACACAGATGTTTCATGCTCCACTTGTGTGTTTCACGCATTACATGTATATTTCATCGTCACATGTGTGTTCCACATTTCCTGTTTCACATGCAAGAAAATATATTGCTTGTTTCACATATATTTCATATTGCAGGCTTCCACAGACAGGTCTCACAAATTTCACACATGTGTCATGTTCCACAAGTCCTGGTTCACATGCATGCTTCATGCTACAGGTTTGATGTAGTGTGTTTCAATTGCTTGTTTCATGCTACACAATTGACACATGTTCTACATGTATGTGTTAATGGTATGTCCCACCTTACATGATCCACACACATTCCATATTTTCACATGTGTGTTCCATGTTTTGTTCCTTGCATATGTGTTTCAATGACACGTTCCACCTTACAGGATCCACACATGTTCCACATATAGGTTTCACATTTCCACACACATATTCCATGTTTTGAGCCTCACACTCATGTCTCAGTGACATGTTCCACCTTACATTTTTACATGTACATCCCATGTTTGTACCTCACATGTATGTTCCAACACCATGCCACAGGGCCCACACATGTTCCACATGCATGTTTCACATTTTCACATGCATGTTTCATGTTTTGTGCCTCACATGCATGCTTCAATTGCCGATTGTACCTTACATGCCTCACACACGTTCCACATGTCTGTTTGACATCTCACATTGCATGTTCCACCTTGAGTGCTTCTCCTGCTCACACAAGCTAGGCCACATTTGCATAGCTGCATACCAAGTTTTCAAGGCAGGGCTCTCTCTGACTGTCTTGTCCCAGCCCCAAGCAGACGCCAGGTGCATAGTAAGTCATCAGTAATTATGTGGAGGCTGAGTAAGGGCATGACGTCAGCTCCAGGAGGGAGATGGAATGCAATTGCATTCCCATGGAAGCTGATGTTGAAAAAAGTGAGCAGTGACCAGTTTTAAACTTCTGCGGGGAGGAGAGGTGGTGTCACCTGGTATGCATGTATCAGTATGGAGCCCTCTGCTGCCCCGGCACCCTGGCTGGGGGACAGGGGGACTCCATTCATTGACACTGTGGTGGCCATGGCCCGAGGAGGGTTTTCCTAATGGTTTTCTAAGAGTCATGTTGCTGTTACAGGTTAAATCTAGGATACGTTTAAAACCTTAATACCTTCCACTTGCTATTTAAGGAGCTCTGGTAGTATAGTGGGTATGAATTGGGCTGCTAACCTCAAGGTCTGTAGTTCGAAACTACCATCCATTCTGTGGGAGAAAGATGAGACTTTCTGTTTCCATAAAGATTTACAACCTCAGGTGTTTAAATGATCATATATTCTTGAGTGTTTTTGTGTACAGTAAAAAAAAGAAGACTACAACAAACCAGAGGGAATGGAAGCAAATGCTGTTGGATGATGATGCATGGAGGGGATTGTAATCATTGTAATGAAACGAAATTCCATAGGATGAGCATAAAACTGATGCTCTCCCATGTAAACCATCACTCAATTCACAATAAAAATGTAAAAAAAAAAAAAAAAAAAAAAGATTTACAGCCTCGGAAAATGAGTCAGAATCCACTCCAAGGCACACAGTCACCACCACCATCTTGCCATTTTATCCTCAGAAGACCTTGATGCGTCTTCTCTGCGTATAAGCATGTGTCTATGTGAACTGGAGAACAGATAGGCTTGGTTTTCTCCAGCCAGGGTAGAGTTTGGCATTGGGGTGGGTTGAGAGGGAGTTTTGGGGGACACTGTGCTTCTGTAAATGATGATGAGGTGATCTGGGAATGGATAGTGGTCATGGTTAAGCATCATGACTGTAATTAATGTTACTGAATTGTGTGTGCAAAAAATGTAGACGTGGCACCGTTTTTTGCTAGGTATCTGCTCAAACAGTAACTGATAACTAAAGGAATATTAAGAACTGTCATCTAAACACGGGCCTTTTCTTTGCGCCAACAGAGGAGACTGCAGCCATGTTCCACTGCGCTGGGCCAGCTGCACCCGGTAGAGGCTGAATCTCATCACTCATGGTCCTTGTATCTTTTTGCCTTGACAGTCCCTCATTACGTTTGTGAACAAGCACCTTAACAAGCTGAACTTGGAAGTGACCGAGCTAGAAAGTCAGGTAAGGTGTGTCTTGAGGTGTGAGGATCCTTTGTACTGTGTTTGCAGTTCCCTTTGATTCCTGGTGGCGCAGTCCTTAAACACTCAACTGCTAACTGAAACTTTGGCAGCTTGAATCCACCAGCTGCGCCATGGGAGAAAGAGGAGGCAGTCCTGGACACCCTCCGGGGCAGTTCTACTATGTCCTCAAGGGTCGTTATGAGTCAGAATCAACTTGATGGTAGTGGGAGAATTTAATGAATACCCCGAATTGTACAGTTAAAGATGGTTAGGTCCCTCGGTGGCGCAGATAGTGAAGCATCCAACTATTAGCTGAAAGTTTGGCAATTGAAACCTCCCAGGAAGCCCCTTGGAAGGCAGAGCTGGGGATCTGTTTCTGAAAGTCACAGCTCTGAAAACCCTATGGGGCAGTTCTAGTTTACACACATGGGGTTGCCGTGAATCTGAATAGACTCCATGACCACTAGTAACGACAACAACAACAACAACAACCTAAAGATTGGCAGTTCAAACCCACCAGTTACTCCGTGGGAAAAAGGTGGGCAGTCTGCTTCCATCAAACACAACCACTTTGGACACCCCATGGGGCAGTCCTCTAGGGTCGCTATGAGTTGTCATTAACTTGACGCCAGTGGGTTTGGTTTGGGTTTTTGGGTTAAGACTTTCTGTCACCTCCCAGGTTCTCCTTGAGACTCTCCCCTTGCCCCCCATATCATTCTCTACAGAGATGTGGCATTGTCCTAAAGAAAAGAGCCTTTGTAGGGGGCTGGGTCCCAGAGGGTTTAATCCCCAGGTGGGTGTTAAAGTAAAGCAGGCCCCCTTTTGTTCACCTGACAAGGAATTTCCATTGCACTGTTAACCCCAGCTACACCAGCTGCTTCTCAGAACCTCCTGGCCCCACGTTGTGCCTTCTCTGGGCCTTTGTACGTGCAGACCCTTCAGTCTAGATCTGTGTCTGCTCGCCTTTATAGTCCGTACCTCGACACTAAGGCCAAACCCACTGCCATGAGTCCATTCCAGTTCATAGCGAGTCTGCCCAAGGTTTCCCAGGCTGTCAGTCTTTACAGGAGCAGACAGCCTCATCTTTCTCCCACGGAGCAGCTGGTGGGCTCGAACCACCAACCTTGGGGTGAGCAGCCCACCACATAATGCACAGGGCCACCAGGTCTCCTTAGCACCAAGGCCGGCGCCTAGCAAATGCCTGATAAGTATCCGTTTAAGGAATGAAATCAAAACCAAACGAGTTACTGTAGACTGGATTCCAGTTTGTGGCAACAGTATAGGACAGAGGAAAACCGTCCCAACGGGTAGTCAAGCTGCAATCTTCATGAAAGCACACTGCGACATCTTTCTCCCTCAGAGGGGCTGGTGGATTTGAAGCGTCAACCTTTCAGTTAGCAGCCAAATTCTTACCCAAGGCACCACCAAGGTGATCACTTCCAATCTCAATCTCTCTCTCTCTCTCTCTCTCTCTCTCTATATATATATATATATACATAAGGAGCTCTGGTAGCGTAGTGGTTACGAATCGGGCTGTGAACCTTAAGGTCAGCGGTTTGAAACTACCAGCTGCTCCGCGGGAGAAAGATGAGGCTTTCTACTCCCGTAAAGATTTACACCCTCGGAAACCCTGTACAGGGTCGCTATGGGTCGGAACCGACTCGACGGCACTTAACAACAACATATATATACATACATACATAGGCGGTTCAAACTCATATATATACACATACATAGACGGTTCAAACTCACCATCTGCTCCTCAGAAACCCTGTACAGGGTCTCTGTGGGTTGGAATCAACTTGACAGCACTTAACAACAATATATATATTCATTGTTGTTGTTGTTAAGTGCCGTCAAGTTGGTTCCACCAACTCATAGAGACCCTATATAGGGTTTCCCAGGAGCAGCTGGTGAGATTGAACCGCCGACCTTGTGGTGCAAATTGATCTTGCAGTCCAGCGTATTAACCCACGGTGCCAGGGGTACCATTTATTTATCCCATCGGTGTGTCAGGAACCATGGCGAACTACGAAGATGTTATTTAAGCCTGAAAGTCACCTTTGACATTGTTGTTATCAGTTGCCACTGAGTCATAGCGCCCCCATGTGTTGAAGAGTAACACTGCTCCCAAGGGTTTTCCAGGCTGGGACCTTTCAGAAGCCAATTGCCACACTTTTCTTTCAAGGTACCTCTGGGTGTGTTGGAACTGCTCGCCTTTGGGTTAGCAGCCTGTCACATAACTGTTTGTGCCCCGTCAGGGACTCTGTGGGAAGACTGCATACAAAATATTTCTTTTGTATCAATTACATAAAGGATACATTTCCCCAACACTCACATCTTCAGTTCCACAGTGGAAGTAGGCTTTTGAGTCCAAGGCGAGCATTACAGACAAAATATAATTTTCCCCGGATTAGTTGGGTGCTTGAATTTAGAGTCTTTTGAGTTCTTGGTATCGACTCCTCGATACGCAGCTGATGGTATTAAAACCCTTGGGTGGCTGCTTTCACTTCTTCCTCTTTCACTTTTCTCATTTGCTTTTCTAATTAAAAAAGTAATTCAGGCTCATTGTAGAAATGTCTGAAAATGCAGATAAACAAAACAAGTACAAATCATCGGCAATCCCGCGGCCCGAGAGGGGCACTCCATTCTGCTCGCCTACAGGAACATGGCTCCTCCAAGGAGATGTGGGGCTGCCTTGGAAATCTGGAGGGCCCATCTTGAATGTGTGTGAGTACGTAGAAAGTAGCATTTCCCATTCCACTCTTGCCCCAGATCCCCAAGTTCCCACCTCCACTTTCAGAGGCAGCTGACTAGAGTTAGCAGTTGGCTGTGTGTTCTTCCAGACATGTGACATACACAGTGAATCTGTGTCAAGAGTCTGCAGTTGCTCTGTAATGAGAGTTTGCTGTGCTGTCCTGGCGTGGCCCTGTGGGATAACGCACTGGACCACAAGGTCAGTGGTTCAAATTCACCAGCTGCTCCTTGGAAAGCCTATTCAGGGTTGCTATGAAGAGAAACAGCTGTAACATTTATTAATAATCAGAACAGGGACTGTATGAAGTATGAATTTAAGAAAATTAGAAATTGTCAAAAACGAAATGGAACGCATAAACATCGATATCCTAGGCACTAGTGAGCTGAAATGGACCATTCTGAATCTGACAATCACCTGGTTTACTATGCCAAGAATGACAAATTAAAGAGGAGTGGTGTCGCATTCATCATCAGAAAGAACATATCAAGATCTGTCACGAAATACAATCCTGTCTGTGATAGGATAATATCCATGCACCTACAGGGAAGACCACTTAATACCACTATTTTTCAAATTTACGCACCATCCACTAAAGCCAGTGAGGATGAAATAGACGAATTCTACCAACTTCTTCAATCTGAAAATGATCAAGCATGAAGTCAAGATGTATTGATAATACTGGTGATGGGAAACAAAGAGGAAGGATCAATAGTTGGAAAATATGGCCTTGGAGATCACATGATAGAATTTTAAAAGTCCAATGATTTGTTCATTTCAAATACCTTCTTTAGATGGCATAAGAGACAATTATACACCTGGACCTCACCAAATGGAATACACAGAAATCAAATTGACTACATCTGTAGAAAGAGACGATGGAAAAGCTCCATATCATCAGTGCAAACAAGGCCAGGGGCAGACTGTAGAACAGACCATCAATTGCTCATTTGCAAATTCAAACTGAAGCTGAAGAAAATGAAAACAAGTCTACGAGAGCCAAAATCTGACCTTGAATTTATCCCACCTGAATTTGAGATCATCTGAAGAACAGATTTGATACATTAAACACTGAAGACCAGAAGAATGTGGGATGACATGAAGAAGAAAACAAAAGGTCATTAAGAAGACAAGAAAGAAGGAAAAGACCAAAATGGATATCAGAGGAGACTCTGAAACTTGCTTTCCAGCAGAGATGCTGAAGCAAATAGAAGAAGTGAGGAGGTACAAAAGCTGAACAGAAAATTTCAAAAGTCAGCTCGAGAAGACAAAATCAAATATTATAATGAAATGTGCAAAGACCTGGAGTTGGAAAACCGAGAGGGAAGAACATGCTTAGCATTTCTCAAGCTGAAGGAACTGAAGAAAAATTTCAAGCCTCAATTTGAGGTATTGAAGGATTCTCTGGGAAAATTATTGAATAATGCAGAAAACATCAAAAGAAGATGGAAGGAATACACAAAGTCACTGTACCAAAAGGAAATGGTCATTGTTCAGCCATTTCAAAAGGTAGCATATGCTCAAGAGCCAATGATACTGAAGGAAGAAATCCAAGGTGCACTGAAGGTATTGGCAAAGAACAAGG
>NW_006408615.1:7242475-7266934 GCF_000296735.1 Chrysochloris asiatica | reverse complement strand
TGATCCTTGGATTACGTATTTTCAATAATCTCTCATGCATGTGAAAGCTGGACAGTGGATAAGGAAGACCGTATGCTTTTGAGTTACGCAGTTGGAGGAGAATATTGAAAGTGCCATGGACTGCCCAAAGAACCAACAGATCTGTGTTGGAAGATGTGCAGCCAGAGTGCTCCTTGGAGGCCAGGATGGCCAAACTTCGTCTCTCATACTTTGGACATATTGTCAGGAGGGACCAGTCTCTGGAGAAGGATATCATGTTTGGTAAGGTGGAGGGTCAGAGAAAAAGAGGAAGACCCCCAGTGAGACGGATTGGCCGAGTGGCAGCATCAATGGGCTCAAGCATGGCAACAAATATGAGGTTGGCCCAGGGCCAGGCAGTGTTTCGTTCTGTTGTGCATAAGGTTGCTAAGAGTCGGTACCCACTCGATGGCACCTAACAACAACAAAAACAACAAGGTGGAAGGATGGAGAAAAAGCGGAACATCCTTAATGAGATGGATTGGCACAGTGGCGGCAGCGGTGGACTCAGGCATAGTAACAGTTGTGAAGTTGGCCCAGGACAGGCCAGTGTTTCGTTCTCTCTTCAACTCAGAGTTGCTATGAGTTGGTACTGACTCAATGGCACCTAACAACAACAACAACAACAACAACAACATGAGTTGGAGCAGACTCAATAGCACTTAACAAGTATATTATGGATGTCTTTGTGTGTGTGAGTGTGCATGTGTGTGTTTGTGTTTTACCCTCTGATGTTCTGCTGATCTATCTAATCTCTTTCTCTATCAACCTATATAATCTGTCTATCTGTCATCTATCTATCCATCTATCTGTCTTACCCCTTTTTGTAAATGCCTTTTATCCAATTGTAAGAGTCCCAGGGTGCAGCAAACAGTTAATGTACTCAATGAAAGGTTGGTGGTTAATGTGCTCAACGAAAGGTTGGCGGTTCCTTGGAAGAAGGTTTGGTGACCTATTTCCAAAAATTTAGCCCCTGAAAATCCTGTGGAGCACAGCTCTGCCCTGACAGGCATGGGGTTGCCATGATTGAAGCACCCAGTTATAAAGCCTTTCATTGAAGGAACCCTCTGTTACTGGAGGCTTTGTGCCCTTGCTGATTGATGTCCTCGGGGTCAACGTTTATAGGTGGGATTGTGGGACACAGGCAGGGCACACTTTCGGGGCCATCAGCGGTGTGGCCTGGTCATCAGTACTGATGGCCAGAATACCTTAGATTGAGCCTGGACAGGGCATGAACTTTATCCACTCAATCTCTCTGTTTCTTTTCTTTTTAATCTTCACACTGTAAAGAGTTCTTAGACACATTTCTAACCTTGGCTCACCTGGAAGAGTTACTGGCCACAGCAATGCACAGAGGTGTCTTTTTCTTGTTGCAAAGGAATCTGAGCGTTTTAATGAATACATCAGGGCCTGGTGTGGTGCTAGAGAATAATGCACTGGACCGCAAGGTCAGCTGTTCAAACTCACCAGTTGCTCCTTGGAAACCCTATACACAGTTGCTATGAATTAGAACCAACTCAACGGCACTTAACAACAACGGATATATAAGTCATTAAAGTCTTGATGTCCTGGGAGTCACATAGACATAGGTCCAAATGTCTATTCACAGGCATGTATGTGCATGTATGTGTGTGCATGTATATGTGTATATCCATGTACACGGGCATGTGTACATGTGCACCTGTGTCTAAACATGTGTATCTGTGTACATGGTTATCTGTCCATGCATAGGTGCGAGTACATGAATTTTCATGTGTGCGCACATATGCATGTGTGTATAAGTATCTGCGTTCACACATTTGCATGCACGGTCATGTGTCCATGTGTGTACACGAGTATATGTGTACATGTGTGCATGTATGTGTTTGTGTGTCTACTTTCATTTGTGTGCGCACATGTGCACATACATCAATGTGTATATGTACATGTGTGTACATGCTTATCTGCATGTATGTCTTTCTCTTCTCTTGATAGACTTTTTTTTACCAGTGAGGAGCCCTGTACTGAGCTTGGTGTTTTGCACCTGCTCCCTGGCCTCCTGGCTCCAGGTTCTCAGCCAGAATAAAGGGTGGGCAGCTTGTGCTCTTGCTCAGTCCTGAGTAGACACAGACTGTTTGCGCATATTCCCTCGCACTGCCCAGACACCTGACCATGTGCTTCCCTTCAGTTTGCAGATGGTGTCTACCTGGTTCTGCTCATGGGCCTTCTGGAAGACTACTTCGTCCCACTCCACAACTTCTACCTGACTCCAGAGAGCTTTGACCAGAAGGTGCGTGGACAGTCTTGGTCCCTGGGAACGGCCCGAGGAACCTTGGTGGGAATGCAGTATAGACCATCACCTGACAACACTTCCTGTGGCCTGGCTTTGCTCTTTTAAACATTAACCATTTGAGGTTGTTGTTAGGGGTCATCAAGTCAGTTCTGACTCTTAGCAGCCCCACAAAACACTGCCTGGTCCGGTACCATCCGCACAATCTTTGGTATGATAGATTGTGTCATCCAGCTGCTACCATCGTGTCGTCCAGCGTGAGGAGGGTCTAGCCCCTTTCCACTGACCCTGTACTTTACCAAGTAGGATGTCCTTCTGCAAGGACTGGTTACCATGAGATGTAATTGTATTTAAAGGATCAGAAACCAAACTGCAATCCTCAGTGGTTTCTGATCCCTTTAAATGCAGTTACATCAGAATCAGAAGCAAAGCAAAGATTTCCCTTGCTCTTCTCCTGCCTGGCCCATTTCCACGGGACTCTGTAATTTCAGATCATCTCTATCCAGGATAAGAAGGGTTGGCCACCCTTCTCTTTCTCATGCTGTGTTTGCACCACACCTGGTGGTTCTATTGCTTTTCGTGTGTTTCCTAAGTACCATTTTCCGATGGTCCTGCTGCTGGTGTCTTCGCTGTTCCCTGGTGTCTTCGCTGTTCCCTTCTCTTGAGCTGTCAGGGGCTTTTCTATGTTTTTCTCTATAAAAAACAGTAGAATCAATGTCCTTGGCAGTACTAGTCAGAAGAGCCCAAAGGTGGAAACAACCCAAGTGTCCATCAACCGATGAATGGACAGACAAAATGCTCTCCACCCATGTAATGGACCAAGATTCCGCCATAAAGAGAAATGAGAACATTATGGGGACTCAAAGAATCCCAGCACAAAAGGTCCCATATTTTGTGCTTCGACTTCAGTGGGATATGGTGACAGCCGGGAGAGCTGGAAATGGAGGCGACTGCCTTGTTTCTCCAGGTCTTGCAAGTCCCCACCTTTGACCAGGTGCCCTCAGCGTGATGGCTGGGCACAGTGATGGCAACAACAGGCTCAAATACAGTAGTGATTGTGAGGATGGCACAGGACCAGGAAGTGTTTTGTTCTGGTGGACCTTGGGGTTGCTAAGAGTCAGAACTGACTCAACAAGTCTGACCATTTTTTTCTGTTGCTCACTTTGGTAGAAAATATTTGTGTTTTCCTTTTCTGACAAGTTTCTGCTTTCCACAGGCTCTGGCTTTCACAGGTTTGATGGTGTCTAAAACAGGCAGAGACAGAGACAAAAAGTAGATTAGTGATTACCAGGGGGTTGAGGTAGGATTGGATGGGAAGGTATTGCTTCATGGGTACCAGTTTCTATTTGGGGTCATGGTGGTGATGGCAATACAGCATAGTGAGTGGATTAATGCCACTTAAAAATGGTTAAAATGGCACAGTTTGTTTTTATTTTATTTATTTTACTTTGTTTAATTACAATGATTATAATCTCCACCATGTACTATCAGTTAACAGTCATTTTAACTCTTCATTTCCGCTCTTTTTTATTTTATTCTTTTTAAACACTCAGGCATATATAATAATTTACACCACCAAAGGGCACATTCTGCAAGTCTGCCTCCTGGCTGCCAGCTCTCAGTCCCTCTCTTCCTATGAATCTAGAGTTCTCAGCTGCTCCTCTCCCCATGTCTCCATCTGTTTCGCCATCTCTGGTTGTTGTTGTTGTTATGTGCCGAGGAGTCGATTCCAACTCATAGCGATCCTGTACAGGGTTTCCAAGGTTGTAAATCTTTACGGGAGCAGAAAGCCTCATCTTTCTCCCAAGGAAGGGCTAGTAGATTCGATAGCAGCTAGCAATGACAGTGTCAAAAGTTGATTGTGAGGATTTGAAAAAAGTGTTGCAGTGTGACAGAGTTTCCAGCACACTGACTGAATAAATCTAAGGTATCTGCTGTTAAGTGCCTTCAACTTGGTTCCAACTCGTAGCAACCCTATAGGGTTTCTGAGGAGCAGCTGGTGGGTTTGAAACATCGACTTTGAGGTTAGCAGTTCAGTGCTTACCCTACAGTGCTATATAGCCTTAAGAAAAAGATTGCCCTAGTGGACAGTGGGCTGCTAACCAAAGGCTTGGAGGTTCAAATCCACCAGATGCTTCTAGGGAGAAAGATGTGGCAGCTGACTTCTGAAAAGACTGAAAACTTGGATGCCCTTTGGGGTTGTTCTACTGTCTGCTGTAGGGTCTCTGTGAGTTGGAATCAGCTGTATAACTGAAGGGTTAATGTGTGTGTGTGTGAGTGAGTGAGTGTGTGTGTGTGTGTGTGTGTGTGTGTGTGTGTGTGAAGGAGCCCTAGGGTGCTGCGGGTTGCTAACTTCAAGGTCGGCAGTTCAAACCTACCACTTGCTTCATGGGTGAAAAATGAGGCTGTCTGTTGCCATAAAAATTTACAGTCTAAGAAATCCTACAAAGTAATTCTCCTCTATCTTATGGTCAGAATCGACTCCAAGGCAGTGGATTTGTTTATTTATATTTATATGTTATTGTTAAGTGCCGAAGAGTCAGTTCTGACTCATAGCAACTGCCTATCAGGTTTCCGAAGAGCGGCTGGTGACTTTGAACTGCTAACCTTGCAGTTCAAACCAACCTTACGGTCGAGTGCTTATCCTACAGCGCCACACCAGGACACACTTTCTCTCTCTCTCTCTCTCTATGTCTATCTCTCTCTATATATATGTACGCGCAGTTGGAATATTAAAATAACAAAAGCCCTAGGATGCCTTCTTGAATATGTTTCTTCCATTCCTTTTGGACTGATTTCTTAGGGAAAATCCCAAAGTATGACTGCTGGCGTCCCAGGGTCTCAGTTAGATGGGGGTCGGCACATGCCAGTTTCCCCTCCACCCACGTGCTGAATGGGTACCCCTCTAGTTTTTATCCTGCCTGAAGGTTCCGGGGCTCAGCCTGCAGCGGTCCTATTTGGTGCCCTGCCCTCAGACCCTTAACTTACCCCCTGTCTGTCTTGCTCTGAACTCAGACATCTGTTGTTTTGTTTCCCTAAAGTGTCAGACCCGGGAGTCAGGGGGTGGACCATGTATCCTGGTAGCAGCCGGGATTTATCCATCTGCTCACTGCCGGCACCTCACAGTCAGGCTGCTGGTGTCTTATCTGCTGAGAGGCATCAGGAATCAGGGCAAAGTGGAATCCCTGTTGGGGGAGAGAGAGAAACAAAGATGATCATTCAAAGGACAAATGTTGTCTTAAATGTATTTACTACTGTCCTGGACAAGGACCTCTGATAGCATAGTGATTACGAATTGGGCTGTGAACCGCAAGGTCAGCAGTTCGAAACTACCAGCTGTTCCATGGGAGAAAGATGAAGCTTTCTGCTCCTATAAAGATTTACAGCTTCGGAAACCCTGTTACAGGGTCGCTATGAGTCGGAACTGACTCAACGGCACAGAACCACCACCACCACTATCCTGGACATAGGTAGAAGCCTTAGTAGTGCAGTGGGGTAAGCATTAGGCTGCTAACCGGAAGGTCAGTGGTTTGAAGCCACCATCAGCTCTGGAGGAGAAAGCGGCTGTCTGTTTCAATGAAGACTTACAGTCTTGGAAACCCTATGGGGTAGTTCTTCCCTGTTTTATGGGGTCACAGTGCTGGGTGTACTGGCCCTAGGAGACAGAATGAAGAGGTTCGTGCACCTCCAGGCCTCAGGGTGTCTGACCGCGGCCGTCTTGTTCTGGAGACAGAAATTGTTCTAAGAATGGACTGGCTGGCACTGTGTGTTGAGCCCAGAGATCTGAAACTGATTTCTCTCCAACAAGCAGAGGCACTTCACAAAAGGTGGGGGTCACATCACCCCAGCCCCCCACTTTCTTCATTTTGAGACGAGGATGAAAGTCTCTATTGCTGCTGTCCCGTCCTGGGAGGCAGCGAGGACGCCTGAGTCATCCGCCTTCTCTTCTGAATAGGAACCATGAAGGGAAGGTATTTTAGGGACCATCGTCCACTGTCCTCCCCACTGAAAGGGGTCATAACAACTGTGGTGGGGGGGGGGGGGGGGAGCGAAGAGAGGCCTGTGGGAAGGGTGGAGGTGAAGTACTCTCAGTGTGCTGACATTTCTGGTGGTTTCTTTCTTTGGTGAATTTATGCACCAAAAAAAATATACAAAGGACACCCTGGTGTCAGTGGTTAGGCATTTGGTTACTAACCAAAAACTCATTAGAAAAGATGAGGCAATCTGTTCCCATAAGGGCAATAGCCTTGGAAACCTGAGGTGACAGTTCTACACTGCCCTGTAGGGCCACTGAGGAGGTCAGACATGTCTCTGCCTTCCAACCTTTTTACCAATTCCGACACCAGCCATCCCTCCCTCGGCACTGCACTCCTCGGCTGGGTCCCAGAATGCTTTGCAATAGTCCCCACAGAGCCCCCAGACCATGCACATCATTGTGGGGTTTACTGTTTTTTGTTGTTGTTAGTGCTGTTGAGTCGGTTCTGACCCATAATGACCCTGTATAGGGTTTCTGAGGAGTGGCTGGTGAGCTTGAACTGCAAGGTTGCAGTTCAAACCAGCGTTGCAGTCCAGCGCATTAACCCACAGCATCATACCAGGTTTCCCATAGGGTTTACTAGGGAGGTGTTGGTGGTGAGTATCATTAAGTCAGTTCCAACTCATAGCGACCCTTGTAGAGGGTTTCCGAGGAGCGGTTAGTGGGTTTGAACTGCCAACCTTGTGGTTACCTGGCTACAATTTAGGAGGCAGGATGTAGTTGGAGGTAACAGTATACAACTCAGGAGACAAGATACATCTTGTTAATCAGGACAGCTTCCACCCAACCAAGAAAGCTGTCGGTCTGTTCTCTGCTGGGCAGGGAGGCAGGCTTCGCTCTTAGTCTCTGCCTTGTACAAACAAATATTGCTCTGCTGACAGTGCCCAGGGTTATACCACTCCATCCCCCAGGAAGCTTCCTGCCCGAAGGTACTCAGTGAGCACGCAGCAGCCATCTGCTAGTCCCTTCAGCTTCTGTCTGGTGACACTACCATCTCTCATGGTCTCTCTCTGTCTTCAGTGGCATAGCTCTGTCTCCTGGGTCTAGAAGGTTCGCAGCACAGAAACCCCAGGTCAAGAGGATACATTCCACTCCTGGCTGTTTTTTCTTCATGGTAGTTAGGTCCTGCTAATCATTGTAGAGTTGACTGCTTTAAGCCTAGCAGGATGGCAAAACTGACCAATCCTCAAGGTGGGCCACACCCAGTTAGTTTGCATGGGAATTAACCAATCCCTGCAAGGATTTTGGATACCTTATTTGCATAGACGACTAATCCATCCCTTTGCAACATTGTGGCCTAGCAAATCATCTTAGAAGAATTGCACACCCAAGGCTAAAAAGGCCACATATTTGAGACAGCCATTGCTCTGCAATCGGTTTTGCAATTACGTATGTCACAATGCGTCCCCATCGTTAAGGTTGACCCACTGTCTGTAGGAGTTTTCATATTTGGTTTAGAGCCGCTTCAATCTCATATGTTGTTATTAAGTGCTGTGGAGTCTATTCTGACTCATAACGACCCTGGATAGGGTTTCCTAGGAGCAGCTGGTGGGTTTGAACCGCCGACCTTGTGGTTAGCAGTCCAGTGCTTATCTTACAATGCCACACTTGATAATTATTTAAAAGGGTGCATTGCTCAAGACATAAGAGGGGGGCTTCAAAAATTTGTGGAAAAAAGAAGTTGAAAGATAATGGAATTTTTGCATGAACGTTTAAAACTCCCTCGTAAGTTATTTATTCATTTAGTTCACAGAAGGCTTCATGAGATAGTTTTGTGCTTACCATACTTATGACAGTCCTTGGTGTCCCTTTGCTTAAAGGCAGGCCTCTCTTCTGACTTCTGTCTCCCCCTCTGTGTCTCTCTGCATCCATGTTGACTATTTATAACTCAAAAGTGGTTAGGTTTAAGACCCACCCTAACAACAAGAGAAACCCCCCTATTTCCAAACGGGGTCTTAACAGGCACAGAGGTTAGGATTTCAGCACACATTTTCAGGGGACACAATTCAGTCCACAACACGAAGCTCCTCATTTGATTTCCTCAACTTCCCCAGAGGATGAAACGGAACCTAGGGAAGGCGGAGACTAGCCCAGGGCGGAACTGGAAGAGCCAACTCCTGACTGGAACCTTCTATTCTTTCTTTACCAGGCCAGGTTTTCTAAAGTTCCTTGAATTTCAGAGAAGAGGAATGCAGGGGAGTACAGCCGACGTGTGGCTCGTAGCAGTGGCGTGGGGCTCTGGGCCTTTTGTGGGGTCCAGTTCCTCCCCGCCTCAGAGGTCTCCCACTTTCCTATCAACCTCCTAGTCACTGCCTGCTGATTTTATTTTCCTCAGAGGAAGTGTCTCAGCTGGGCCATAAAGGTTGTTTGGGGTGAAAGCATGGTCCTGAGAGATAACAAACAGAGGAACTGTGGCAGTTTCTTTCTGGAAGTTTCCTCGGGCTGGGAAGAAAGTAGAAGGGAAACTGTACTTTAAGACCAATTACTGTTGAACCGAGTAACTAAAACATGGGTCTTGAGGGCACATGCCTGCATTAAATTGTTCTCTCTGGGGAAAGGGGTGGGTTCTGGGGCTTGATCACTCTCAGAGCCCCTGAGTGGTTTCTGGGAGCAAGCATGACTGCCTCTTGTCCAGCTCAGTGGTAAGCAGGGCCATTCCTTCTCTGATTACCCATTGTGACTGGAGAGATGGTTCTTCAGACCCTGAGAGCCTGGTGGAAGAGATTCTTGGAGAGCTTCCCAGATTGGTACTGATTAGCTCTGCTTTGGGGAAGAATCTTCTAAACCTGACGTTTTTCTTCTTTTTCTGTTTGCTCACATGGTGTCTCCATCTTGATTTAAACCTGTTGAGTGTGTTTGTGTATGTTTGTGTGTGAATTCTTTCATTGGTGGTCTGCTGATGCGAATGTATACACTGTGGTTTCAAAACGTTCGTGGGAAAATTGCTTTATCTTTTCATTTTTCCATGACCTTTTTGAAGACTGGTTGGAGCGTGGGCAGGATGTTTGGGAGAAAGGACACTAATTTTTTTTTTTTTTTTAATTACTTATTTTCTTGCAGTAAAATATGTAAATGTCAAAGTTTGCCATTTTAACCACTTTGAAGTGTTCAGTCCAGTGACATGAATTACGTTCCCCATTTCCCTCCTTCCTAGGGCACAGATTCTGAATCCAGACCAAAGTGGGCCCACATTTTATTCCCGCTCCATGTGATTCTCACAGCCCTTAACAGAGTGAAACTTTCAAGCCTGCTCAGGGGCTGAGTGGTTCTAAGCCCTTTATTTTCAGGGATGAATCATGCCAGGGCTGGGGACGTGTCCACCTTTCCCTGGCATTTTGCATGTCATGGGCCAGAACCTAGGTCCTGCAGGCTGAAACTCATGGCCACCGTCGGATTACGGTTCTGATGGGACCACGGTGCCCACTCCATACCAAGACTGCCCCTGCTCTGGGGAGCACCATGTCTGAAAGAGTCTGACAATCTAACGAGGCTGTCCTACAGACACTGGATGCTGGTGCCTCTGAAAAGTGGCTTGTCCTGACTCTCAGTTTCCTCATCTGTACAATGGGTCACTATCACTTCCTCACTGCGTGGATGTGCCCTGGGCAGTGGCATGTCCTCACTGAGCCTCTGTTTCCCCTTCTGTAAAATGAAGTCACTTTCACCTTCTCATCATGTGGCTGTGCCCAAGGTCTGTAGCCATGTCCTTAGGGACAGACTTTGCTCCTTCACCTGTGTGTCTCTGAAGCCTCCATCACCAGTGGGAGGAGTAAGACCACCTAGGAACTACAGTGTCTGCCTCCTGGACATCTTTACCACTCTCTCTGCCCACCCGAGCCCTTGTTGACAATGATTCTGAAGGTCTTTCCCACACCAGTTGGGTTCCATCTGCCCCTAGGAGAGCAGTGGGCTTAGTGGGGTGGGACATAGAGCTTGTCTGCCCACCATTAACTCTGGCTTTCTGGGGTAGGTCCACAACGTGGTGTTCGCCTTTGAGTTGATGCTGGATGGGGGACTCAAGAAACCCAAGGCTCGTCCTGAAGGTAATGCCTCCTGTCCTGGGGCCCTGGGGGAGCGGGGGGCTGGCAACAAGGGGCCAGAACCCGAGGCTGGGTTCTGCTGACCTTGTGACCTCACCCTCGGCAATTCATTCATAGCCTCTTCACTTTGAAGAGGTGGTCTCTAGCCTCGAGTTTTGGGAGTTAAGTGCCTCTCCAGATGGCATCTGGCAGTTGCTGTTTCCTGCCTTGAAAATGTATTAAAGGCTTTAGTGAGATTTACTGAGCGTTGGGTGATGTCCACCAGGGTACTCACACAAAGTGGGAAATCACCCCAGTCTTGTACCTGGCTCCCGTTTCAAGGGACCATGAAAAGGGCCTCTCCAGTCCACTGTGGGGGCTTGTCAAGCACAGATGGCTGTTTCCTACCCAGTCTCTGATTCAGGAGGGACGGGATGGGGCTAGACAATTTGCTCTTCTAAAAGATGAGGCAGAGGCCAGTGCACCTGGGTGTGTGACTCGTGTAGGTGATGCTGGGTGATGGGGTAATGGGGAGACTGAGGAAGAAATCTCAGCCATCACTCGGGGGCGGGCAGAGACCCTGGCGGCCCAGAGTGGGTGGGGGTTGGCTGAGCCAAGTGTCCTCTTGGGTCTTCCCTGAGATATGGGGGCACGGCCCTCAAGAAAGGAGCATCCAGAGAGAAAAGTAGCTGCATGGCAGGGAGGGGGTCATGGGCATGGCCAGCAGTGGAGTGGGCGGGGCTGAGGGTGGGACCAGTTCAGTCTGGGTGTGTCTGGGGCGTGTCTGGGCGCGGCTTGAGGGAGGAACCCATGAGATGGATCCTGGCTTGTGGTTGCATCACTTCTGGGCAGCTTGCCAGCCTGTATCCCCATGGCCCCCTCTTTAAGATGCTGTTGGTGTACCCTCCAGGTTCCCTGTGGGCTGGAACCCCCACCCACCCTCCCCACCCCCATCCCTGACTCCCCAGGGTTAAGTGGAGTGGGTGCCTCTCGCTCCTCTGCTTGACACTGTGGTCCTGGTGTGAGCATCAGCTAGACTTCACCTCAGCTTTGGGGAAACTAGGCAGGGGTATGAATGTTCAAGCCGGTCCACGTTTCCTGTGAAAACAGGAAGCGGTCACTGATCAGGCTGAGGAATGAGAACTTAATGCCAGGGGGGCTCCCTGTGTGTCCGAGTGGAACTGCTTTACAGGGTTTTATTGACTGGATTGCAAGGTTGATTTGAACCTCCAGTTCAGGGGTTCAAACTCACCAGGCACTCCTTGAAAACCTTATACAGGGTTGCTACGAACTGGAACTGATTCAACGGTACTACTTAACAACAACAATGTTTTTGGGTCTCCATGGCTTTTCTTCCATGGGTGTGTTTGAACCACAACCTTTATGTTCGTTGTTGTTAAAGTGTTGTTGAGTTGGTCTCAACTCATAGACACACTATATAGGGTTTCTAAGGAGCATCTGCTAAGTTTGAACCCATGATCTTGAGGTTCAAACGGGCCTAAGGTTGAGTTTTTATCCTACAGAGCCACACCAGGAGTCCAGGGGCCTCCTGTGGCCACACCCCCTAAAGACCTGATTCCTCCCTCCTGTCTCAGTGAGGACCCCCTTTTCAGGAGTTTCTACAACTCTCCCACTGCCCACATGGGCCTGGCCAGGAGCTGGGCTGAAGCACTGGTAGGGAGACCCGGGGGCCCCCTGATGGAACCATCCCAAAGTCCTGAGTTCAAGTTCTGACTTCCTTTCCATGACATATCATGGGTGAGCCATTTTACGTTGGGAGTCCTGGCCTTCTCCTTGATGGTGCCAGCTCTGGGCTCCCTTCTTTGTTGTTGTTAAATGCCGCCGAGACCCATAGCAACACTGTATAGCATTTCTGAGGAGTGGCTCGTGAGTTTGAACTGCTGATCTTACGGTTCAAACCGACCTTGTGGTCCAGTGCTTCCCCTACAGCACCACACCAGGACTCCTGGGCTCAGGATAAGCCACCCAGCCTGCCCTGTCTGTGGCAGATGACACTTCTACCTCATGAGGTTCATAACCTGCAGGGGGAGGGCAGGGTGGGGCCACAGGAACTCAGAGCTCAAAGAGTCATTAGTATCATCTGGTCCAGTGGGCCCATTTCACAGATGAAAAGGCTAAGGCCCAGAGCAGGGAAGTCACAAAGCCAGTGAGGAGAAGAACTAGGTGCCCTGAATCCCTGACAGACAGGTCCCTTCCCACCATACTGGGGCCAGAGGGGGCTGTCTGGTTCTATAAGTGCCCTGCCAGGGGCTCTCACCAAATAACTGTCCTGCTGAAGAAAGCCCAGTCTCCCTGATGACCACACTGGGCCAGGCCCCTGGTCTGCAGGTTGTTTCAAACCTAAAACCAAACCCACTGCCTTCGATCGAGTCGCTTCTGACATATAGTGACTCTGTATAGAGTTTCCAAGACAGCCTTATCTTTCTCCCACAGAGCAGCTATGGGTTTTCATTGCTGATCTTGGGGTTGTCATTGTTGTTGTTAAGTGCCGTGGAGTCAATTCTGACCCATTGTGACCCTGTATAGGGTTTCCAAGGAGTGACTGGTGTGCTTGAACCACTGACCTTGCGATTCAAATGACCTTGCAGTCTTGTGCATTAACCGACAGCGCCACACCAGGACTCCGACCTTAGGGTTGGCACGCAGTAAATGTCTGTTGTTACAAAGCTCCACACCCCCGCACCCATTCTTGCTTCATAGACCAGTCCTGATACAAGTTCTAGATTGGACTAAGGCACATCACCGTCTCAGGCCTTGGTTCCCAGGAGTGTGGTAGTGCATGCTGGGAGCTCCCTTAGCAATCTGCATGTCTCTGGAAGGTGCTACCCATATTGCCTTGGACTTGCAGTTGTTCTGGGCACTGGGGCCAGGAGGCATCTGCTGTTAGCTGCTTAAGTTGGTCCCCAGCTCACAGTGACCCTACACACAACAGAATGAAATGCCGCCCGATCAGACCATTGCGATCCAGTGTTTTCATGGGTGATTTTCAAGTAGATCGCCAGGTCTTTCTTCCTAGTCTATCTTATTCTGGAACCTCTGATGAAACCTGTTCAGCATCAGAACAGCACACAAGCCTCCACGGATGGATGAGTAATGGCTGTGCTTAACGAGCATTGTCTGGGAATCGAACCCAAGGCTCCTGTGTGGAAGGTGAGAATTTCACCCCTGAACCACCAATAGTTTCAAGAGAGCTAGCGGTCATTGTGGAGGACGGCCAGGGCCTCTGGTGAAGAAACAGCCCCAGGGCTGAGCAGGTCGTGTGGGCACATGGATGCCTTATCTTTCTGGCAGACCAGGACCCATGGGTTTCTCTGCTTCCTTCCACAGATGTGGTGAATCTGGACCTCAAGTCTACCCTGAGGGTCCTCTACAACCTGTTCACCAAGTACAAGAACATCGAGTGAAGACAGAGAGATCACCGGGACAGTGCCCATCGCTCCCCATCCTTTCACTCACCCCTCATTTCTGGTTCTCCTTCGGAAACTGTCTCCCATGTAACTCCTTCTCCATGGAGAAGAGCTTCTGAACATTTAAAAAGGAATGCCACCTTGCTCCCCTGGCTGAGTCAGTTGTTGTCTGCTTCGATCAAAAGATAAAAAAAAAAAAATCCCAAATTCAAACCTCCAAGCTCATCAGAGAAAGTGCCCCTAAATTCTGTTCCATGGAACAATTAGAGTTCACAGGGTCTCAATACACACACCATGAAGCTTGGTGGAATGTGCAGAATGGAGGTGAAGCGGGGAGGGGCTACTCTTTGGGACTCTCTTGCCGTAATATCCTTGCAAGAGAGGCCTTATCCATAACAGATTTTACAGTTTGGAAAACGTCACTCGGAAGTCTCAGATGCTTGAAATGCAACACAAGGCTCCTGCCCCTTCTCGGGCATGCATGGCTGGGTTTTTTTTGTTTTTTTTAAATGTTTTATTGTGAATTATGTGATAGTTTACATGGGAGAACATTAATTTTACATTCATCCTATCGTATATCATTTCATTGCCATGGTTACAGTCCCCTCCATGCATCATCAACCAACCAAAGGGTATATCCTGCAAGCCTGCCCCTTAGTCGTCAGCACTCAGCCCCTCTCCCTCTCTGTGTCTAGAGTCTCCAGCCACTCCATCTCTCCATGTCATCATCTCTGCCTCCATCTCTGGCGTCACTGCTTCTCTGGGTGGGGTCCCGCACTCCTCTCTTCTCCCTTGATGGTCCCAGGGACCTCCACTCCTGGGCTGCAAAGGCCATCACTCCCCTTCTGTTGCTACAAAACATCTACCTTTACATTTCCAACCCTCACAGTCAATCCTGGTAGCAATTATTCACTATTGTACCACAGAGTCTTATCCACATCTCCTTTCATCAGCTCCACTGAGACAGATTGGATACTACTCAGTGGAGATTCTACCTTTCCCTGCACCCTCTGGATCTAGGCTCCCTCTTGAAAGCTGTAAGCCAGTCACTCTTGCCTTTGTAGGTATCCCCCCCACACCCAAATTTTGGGTAGCCAATGTCTAAGTTGCCCATCCCTGTCTACTCTGTGTATGGAGGGGGTGGGAATGATCCTCGCTGTAAAGATTTTTTCCCTCTTTTGAGCTACTGCATCCATAGGTATAGGTTAAGTTCATCAAATTGTATCCGATTACTCTTTTTTCCCTCTTCTTTCTTCTTCTGGTTGAGCTCTGATCATCCAGTCATTGAAGCCAGGTCAAGTGGGTATTATCTTCAAGTGTGGGTGTTCTTATGCATATGCCCTCTCTTCTTATCAGCTGGACTCTTCACTCTCCACTCTAGTCCTCTGTGGCTGGGCCCAGGAGTCCCCAGGTCTTGCCACACTGCTGGCCAACCAGGTCTCCACCTGGGTTCACAGGAGTCTATTGAATGTGGTCAGACTTAGCTCGCAGCTGCATTGCTGTTTTTCCCTCACTTCCTCATATTGGTGACCAACGTAGTTACCAGTCAGAGCACATGCCTGCTGGTGTATTCCCCTTGAGTCTTAGTCTTGGAAGGGGGTTTGCCCTGAGGGGATCCAACCACTTGCCTTGATGTCTCCTGGGTCGGGGCTGTTTTGATGCAGATTTTGCATAAAAACTCAAAACCCTCGGAAGGCAGCGCTTTATTTCCTGCTTTGCCCAAGGAGACTGGAGCTGGCTCTAAATGTGATGTTTGGTTTCCTGTTTTGTTGCTGTTGAGTGCCATCAACCCCATGTGTGCAGAAGTGAACTGTGATCTACAGGGTTTCCAACGCTGTGATCTTTCAGAAACAGAACACCATACTTGTCTTCTGCAGCACCTCTGGGTGGGTTCGAATCACTTACCAACTTTGTAGTTGAGCCCCTTCCCCAAAAAGGTACTTTGGCCCGAGATGCAAGGATTACGATGCCCACATATAGTTGTTGTTGTTAGGTGCCATACAGGCCTTCCTGACTCATAGTGACCCTATGCACAGCAGAACAAAACACTGCCCAGTCCTGCACCATCCTCGCAATTGTTGCTGCACTGGAGTCCATGGCTGCTGCAGGTCCCTGTTCCGGTCCATCTTGAGGGGTCTTCCTCTTTTTTGCTAACTCTCCACTTAACCAAACATGATGTCCTTCTCCAGGGACTGGTCCCTCCTGATAATATGTCTGAAGTATGAGAGACAAAGTCTGGCCATCTTGGCTTCTAAAAAGCATTCTAATGCGTAGTTGTTAAAGTGTGGTGGAGTCAGTTCTGACCCATAGTGACCCTGTATAAGGTTCCCAAGTGAGCTTGAACCACTAACTTTGCAGTTCAAATCAACTTTGCAGTCCAGCGCATTAACCCACAGTGCCACACCAGGACTCCTAACACATAGTTGGGGGAACACCATTCAGGATGTAAAATGTAAATATCACACCTATTACAGAACTGCTGCTTGCCTGATCCTGGAAGCATGCCCCTTGCAGAGGGTCCCTGTCAAAGGAGACGCTGATACTCCTGTGTGCTGGTCACCCATTCCATGTCTGGACTTCTGTTGAGAAATGGGGGCTCTACTGGCCTAGTGATGTCTCCACTGAACCCTGGGGAATCTTTTGTCTTCCTGAAGCCTCCCTGAATTTCCATTCACATTCACAGCACCAAAAGGGGTCTTTCTAATTCTCCTAATTTTCCCTCTATCTAGTGCAGACCAGAGTAGATGAGCACATTGCTAATATTAAATTGAGTGCTGAGGCTCAAGTTTTAGAAAACAGTTTAATATTGTCACCCGGCTGTGGCTGCTGCCGGGCTGGGGGTGGGCTCCGTAGAACCATTCTGATGGAGGTAGTTCCCCAGCAGGAGAAAGAAATAATTAAACCGGTATTACTGTAACTCCTGCAGGATGCAGTGATATTAAAGAGCCTCGGTGACAAAATATCCAAGGCTGGAACATTCTGTGCCGCCTTCATGTCATGTACAGAGTCACAGCGCCCTGGGATGTACCGTTGGTGTGGGGGAGGGATGGGTGTCCCTGATTCCTGGGTGCAGAGACCCTGGGACAAGTGGGAGAATTCGAGAATTGGAAAGAACACGGTCCCGGGATGGCCAGTCCAAAGAGCACCCCAGCCACCTCATGCCCGCTTCAGTCCTGGAAGACACAGTCCCGCTAATAATGTGCTGGCTCGTGCCCACTGCAGGTAAAGAATCAAAGGATGTTAAGTGATGTGGGAAACCTGTGGACAAGCTCTTTTGCTTCACTCTGGTGACTGCCTGAATCCATGATTCCAGAGATGAATGTCATCTTTCATCTGTTTTCTCAAAAACACAAGGCATAGATGTGTCTCCCACACACCTGGGCAAGGGTGCCCTCCTTTTTATACTATGAGGCACTGTAGGATAAACACTGGATAGTTAACTGCAAGGTCGGTGATTCAAACCCACCAGTCGTTCCTTGGAAACCTTATACCCAGTCGCTATGAGTCAGAACCGACTCGACAGCACTTAACAACAACAACAAATGCAGTGCTAATGGACTCTCTGCGTGGCACAGATAGTTAAGCATTCTACAACAAACTGAAAAGTTGGTGGTGTGAACCCACCCAGAGGCTTTTTGGAAAGACCTGATGATTCTGCCTCTGACCCTAAGGAACACAGTTCTACTCTGAGACATATTAAAACAAAAACCATATTAAGCCAATAATGCAAGTTAATTGAAGTTTATTTAATATTCAATGTGTTAATCAGGGTAGCTTTTCCACTAACCCATTGCTGTCAGTGCATTCTGACTCAGAGAGATTCTAGAGGACAGAGTAGAACCTCCCCAGAGGGTTTCAAGGCTGTAGCTTCCTGGAGACTGACTGCCATGTATTTCTCCCTCAGAACCTGAGGCTGGAAGGTTTGAACCACCAACCTACTGATTAGCAACTGAGCACTTAATCATGGCACCACCAGGGCTCCGAAACATTTCAACCAGGGAATCAAAAATGTTTCAAAGATGAAAGGAACATCCACAATTATGGTACCATATTTTACGGCATTGCCATGGAAACAGAACCGGAACCAGACAGTATTTGCATAATAATGCTATTGTTGTTAAGTATCCTCGAGTCGATTCCGACCCATAGTGACCCCTATATAGGGTTTCCAAGAAGCAATGGGTGAGCTTGAACCACCGTCTTTGCAGTTCAAATGACTTTGCAGTCTGACGCCTTAGCCCACAGCACCACACCAGGACTCCTTGTATAATAATAATTTACCCTAAAGCAGCTTCTAGTCTAATGTTGGAGTCTCTTTTGATGGTGGCGGTGGTGGTGGGTGCCATCGGGTTGCTTCAGACTCTCGGTGACTGTGTAGGATTTCTGAGGAGCAGCTGGTGGGTTTGAACAGCTAACCTTGTGGTTAGCTTATCTTGCAGCACCCCACCAGGAGTCCTGAAACTGATTGCACACAGAAAATTTGTAAAACTAGCCCAATACCCAAGGCAAACCAGTTTTTACTAGTTTGTCTAGCTGATTTGACTTAAAACTCTTTTATTACTAAACTATTTTTTGATAAGATTTTGTAGATATGTTTTTCACTAATGGAATGCATGCTGAATCATTGGGCATTAAAAATTTTTGTTAGGTATATGATTTTAGTAAATATCATATGGGACACATATGTCCCAGTGGACTCTGGCAGCAGGATCAGTGCATGAAGTATGGAAAACATATTTCCTTGAATGTTACCTAGTCTGAACTTTGTAACTTCCCTATTACACATAGGAAATAGCAAATGTACGTACAAACCTTGTTTTGCTCTACAGAAGCCCAAAGAAATCAAAGTTTTACATAGACATGCCTCCAGGGAGCACTGTCTGAAACATTAATCTCTCGACACAGAAACATGTTGCCAGTAAGCATCCTTCTGTTTTACACAATTACTCAAGCTCTCACCCCAAATGCTGTTGTGTGTTGTTAAGTGCCGTGGAGTCAATTCCTTTTCATAACGACCCTCTATAGGGTTTCTGAGGAGTGGCTGGTAAGTTTGAACCTCTGACCCTGAGGGTAGCAGTCCAGTGCTTATCCTGCAGTGACACACCAAGTCTTCACATCAAATGCTAGCACAAACTAAATGACATGGGGAAAAATATCCCAAGAAACCTCAGAGTTGGGAAATGGAAGTGGTACTTATATGTACCACAGGTTATGAAAGAGTTCAAGGTGACTTTTAGGCAGCTATGAACCCATTCAAAACTATTCATTAATTTCCACTATAAAGAAGGGCTATGTGCCTGTTGCATAGCAACCAAATCTGTTGCTTGTGGTATTTTGACCCAAGTAGGAAACAAACAGCTTGCTCAAATACGGCAGCTGACTTGCTGCTGAGAATACGTGTTACTCTCCAGGAGTCTTGCCACAGTTCTTCCCGAAAGTTTCAGCAATTTCATGCAGGAGACTAGAGAGTAATATAATATCACAGGAAACAAATTCGATTGCTGTGCAATACAGGTAAGATCCTTGTTTAAGATGGCAATTCCTGAACTGCTTTGAACCGGTTCAAAGCCCTGCTTTTAAGAGATCATTTTTTCCAGACTCAAGTTCAAGAGGACACATTAGGGGTAATGGTCTGAATGGGTTACCTCAACTTCTGTGAAATGCAAAAATCTGAATTCCATAAGAATGAAAACCATTTCTTACACATATGAGGAGTCATAGTGGGTCCAACAGCAACTGGTTTTATCCAGTTATAAATGGAGTCCTTGTGTGGCACTACTGGACAAACACTGGACCGCAAGTTCAATTTAACTGCAAGGTCGGAGGTTCAAATACACCATCCGCTCCTCAGAAACCCTATACAGGGTCGCTATGAGTCAGAATGGAGTCCACAGCACTTAACAAAAACAACTAAATTCTCAGTCCCATCGGGGTGCAGTTCCCAGACAGGACTTTGCTGTCCAGCTGTCCTATCAGTTTAGGGGTTCATTCAAGGCCCAAATGTCAGAGTGTTTCCTTGGGGTGACTTGGGTGGTAGAAGTAGTTTTCTTCTGATCTCACTGGGAACCTCATGGAACACAAACACTTGTCTCGGTAACTCTTCCTCACTGCCTCACACACTGAAAAGTGACTCCTGTCCACCGGAATGAAATAAAACCAAGACACTTCATTGCATGGGAGAAAAGTGCCAAGAAGCCTGGGACAAAGAAGTCTTCGTGTCTGCAGGGCCCAGCTGGAGGTTCCTGTGGGTCCCTCCCCTACTCCAGGGAGCCTGCAGGAAACATTGGTCACCTGCTGACAACCACACCCCCAAACAAGAACCAAACCACCACCATCGAGTCAAGTGCAACTCATGGCAACCCTATATATAAGGTTTCCAAGATTATATCCCACCAGGACTCCGTAAGTGTAAGCTCCCCCCCCCCCAAGCCTTAACAACCAGACAGTATTCTACAAATGTTTAACCAGCAATGCCTTAATGTCCAAATCAGACAGGACAAAGAGCAATTTTGTCTTAAAGCAAAGGAGTCCTTTTTTTTACCTGTGGGCGCCAGCACTTTGTGCCTTTTAAACTCTTTTGAGCCATATATACTTTTGATTTCTGCATACTAGATAAAAGCTACCCAGGTCCAGGCCATGTGCTTGGTCCTCAGGACGCCTGGCTGTCAGCGGAAAGCAGGCCCTTTGTCCTTTGTGTGGCATGAGAACAAAGTCAGCCAAAATGCAGAGACGCATGTTACGAAAATACTGTGCAAATTATCACCACCGTGTGCTATTTTTTCCACTGGCCACGCCCCTGAATGGCTGCTATTAAGAAGGAGCCCTGGTGGCACTGTGGGTTAAGCATTGGGCTGCTAATTGCAAGGTAGGGTGTTCAAACCCACTAGCTGCTCCCAAGAGAAAGATGAGGCTGTCTGTTACAGTAAAGCTTTAGAGTCTCGGAAGCCCTATAAAGGGTTGTTATGAGTCAGAATCAACTTGATAGCCATGGGTGGGTAGTCTGTGAAATATGCAACAGCATTATGAAAAACTTGGAGATAGTGTAAGAGTGACCAAAACGGGGCCCCAGGCACAAAGTGAGCAGATGCTATTGGAAAAAATCACACCCAAAGACTTGCTCTACTCAGGGAGACACAGGCCTAGTGAAAATGCCCTGTGATCCCTTTGCCCCCCACCTTCCCAGGGGTATGAAGTTACAGGGCTGCTCTGGGGCAAGGGACCCCAGGTGATACCCCAGTGGTACCCTGACCTTCATCCTCCACATCAGCCTTGCTGTCAATCTCTCAGACAGACATTGCAGGAAGCTTCCGGAGCATCAACATGTCTCTACTAAGTAACTTTAAGGCTTGTGACAATCAAAAGATGGCTGCTCTGGGGGGAGGAGTCATGTTGACGCAGTGGGTTAAGCTGCTAATTGAACTATCTTTGAGTTGAATCTAGCAGCTGCTCTGAGGGAGAAAGATGCCATGTTGTGTTTCTGCAAATGCCAGAACTCGAAGCTCTAGGGAGCATTGACTCAGAATCAACTCTACAGAACTGGGTTTGTTTTTGCAGTGGGTCTGGGGAACGAGACAATGTTGTTTTTTAAACTAGGACAAATGACAAAGCTTAACTAGAAACATCATGGGTGTCCGAAGTCTGCTTGGGTTCCAACTCAGCTTTGCTTCACGTGAAGGTTGGTGAGTTAATGAACTAGCACCTTTGGAATACAGCCTCTGGCCTGCGTGCAACTCACTCCTCCCATCCATTAAAACAGTCATTCTCATCCTGGGGGCATGAGACAATGGGTGCAGATAGTTTGGGGTGTCACAACCAGTGGGGGACATGCTACAGGTACATAGTGGTAGAGACCAGGGATGATGCTCAATCTACAATGTACAATTCTCCCTACCCTCGTCTGCTCCCTTAAAAGATCACTGACTCACAGTGTGTCTCATGTCGAGACTGAGAAAAATCCTGTCAATTGCCAACTGCTGGGCCAGTCTGCTCAGCCTGAACATTTCCTGGATGGAATTTATCCAGTAATAGTAACAAAGGTGAAACGCCGCACTCTTGGATAGCAGTTCCCGGAGGCCAGCCACATCCTTCCGGGGATCTTTCAGTTGGTTCTGCTCAGCAGATATCCATGAGGGTGTGCTGCAGGCAGCCCACTGTGTGAGGAGTAGAACTGTGCTCCGGAGGGGTTTCAAGGCTGTGAACTTTCAGAAGCAGGCTACTAGGGTTTTCTTTCAACTTATCTTTGACTGGGTTCGAACTGTGAACCTTTCAGCGAGTGCCTGTTGCCTTGGAGTGGATTCAGACTCATAGCGACCCTAGAGGGCTGAATAGAACTACCGCATTGGGTCTCTAGAAGTTGTGGTGTGGCACTGTGGGTTAATGCACTGGACCGCAAGGTCGGTTTGAACCACAAGGTCGGCGGTTCAAATTCACCATCGAGTCAGTACCAACTCATAGTGATTCTATACACAACAGAACGAAACACTGCCCGATCCTGGGCCAACCTCACTACTGTTGCCATGCTTGAGCCCATTGATGCTGCCACTTCATCTCATTGGGAGTCTTCCTCTTTTCCTCTTACCCTCCATCTTTCCAAACTTGATATCCTTCTCCAGTGACTGGTTCCTTCTGACAATATGTCTGAAGTATGAGAGACGAAGTTTGGCCATCTTGGCCTCCAAGGAGCACTCTGGCTGCACTTCTTCCAACACAGATCTGTTGGTTCTTTTGGCAGCCCATGGCACTTTCAATATTCTCCTCCAACACCATAACTCAAAAGCATCAATTCTTCTACGGTCTTCCTTATTCACTGTGCAGCTTTTGCACGCATAGGAGGTTATTGAAAATACCATGGCTTGGGTCAGGCACACCTTAGTCCTCAAGCTGATATCTTTGCTCTTCAACACTTTAAAAAGGTCTTGTGCAGCACATTTTCCTAATGCAATATGGCACTTAATTTCTTGACTGCTGCTTCTATGAGTGTTGATAGTTGATCCAAGAAGAATGAAGTCCTTGACAACCTCAGTCTTTTCTCTGTTGATAAGAATGTTGTTTATTGGTCCATTGGTGAGGATTGTTTTTTCTTTACATTGAAATGCAATCCATACCGAAAGCTCTGTTCTTCTATCTTCATTAGTAAATGTTTTAAGCCCTCTTCACTTTCAGAAACCCCATACAGGGTCACTATGGGTCAGAACTTACTTGAAGGCACTTAACAACAACAACCTAGGGTTTCTACGGCTGTAACCTTTACACAAATTGATGTATTTGAACCTGGTGTTAGCAAAGAATGCTGAAATTCCCTTGAACTGCCTAAAGAACAAACAACTCTGTCTTAGAAGTATAACCAGATTGCTCCTTGTAATCAAGGATGGCAAGACTTCATCTCACACGCTTTGGACATGTTGTTAGGAGGGACAGTCCCCGGAAAGCACATCTTTCTTGATACAGTAGCGGGTCATCAAAAAAGAGGAAGATTCCTAAAGACGGATTGGCGCAGTGGCTGCAGCAGGGAGCTCCAACCACAAGGATTGTGGGGATGGTGCAGGACTGGGCAGTGTTTTGTTCTGTTGTGCACAGGGCCACTATGAGTCCATTGGACAGAACCTAACAACAACAAACTTCACGGAAGCAGACTGGCACATCTTTCTACTGTGGAGTGACTGGTGGTTTTGGTCCATTGACCTATGGTTAGCAGAGTGCGTCACAGTTTGTGCCACCCAGGGACTCCTAGCTTGTTCTTACTCTGTCTGTTTTAAAATCTGGTGTTGCATACTTGCTTTCCGGAGGACACTTCCTGTGTGAGCCATTTGCCCCCGGGGAACTCCTGACACCACCATTCCCTCCGCAGAGGGTCTCTGGTGTTGGATTGGGCAGGTTGGGAGGAGAGGGGCTTATTTCTTTCACCAGGGCTTCCTGTGGTCAGTTTGTAGCCCTTGGCTCTGGTTGAATGTGTAGAACCATAGCATTTAAAGAGGAAGGGTTTTCTGAGGTCACCTCATCTAACCCCTCTCTGTCCGGAGCCAGTTCAGCACTGCCTGATCAAGGGTCATCCAGCCCTGGAGGGATAGAACTCACTGGCGTTTCTGCAAGGACAGCATTCAGTAGCTGGGGATTTCTGGTCTCCTCGAGTTTCATTTTCAGTGGAAACCCGTTCTTGGTGGTTTTAATTGGATCCAATGAATAGCTTTCATCATGAGCTATGAGGACAGGGAGTTCGTCGATGTAGACAATGCATTTATCACATACTGATGGAGGCCCTACTATGTGCTGAGCACCATGCTAGGGACTGGGACTGGGACAGGGAACAAGGTAGTTAGAAAAAGGTTGCATAATCTGTTTACAAAAATAACTCTTTCTGTTCTTTTGTGGATCTCCACTTTACCCAGCATGATGTCCTTCTTCAGGGACTGGTCCCTCCTGATGACATGTCCAAAGATGAAGTCTCGCCATCTTCCCTCTGAAAGCGCATTCTCACCATACTTCTTCCAAGATACATTCATTCACTCTTCTGTTCACAGTTGTTGTTAAATGCCATGGAGTCGGTTTCGACTCACAGCAAGCCTGTTTTGGGTTTCTGAGACTTGAATCTCTGAGGGAGCAGAAAGCCTCATCTTTCTCCTGTGAAGCAGCTGGTGGACTTGAACCACAGAACTTGTGATTTTCAGTCCAGTGTTTATCATATATTCTTCT
>NW_006408615.1:7232646-7235565 GCF_000296735.1 Chrysochloris asiatica | reverse complement strand
TCAGGAGAGCAGTGCTTTGAGTTTAGCGTGTCATCATCCTTATGCAGTCTGTATGTTGAGCCAATAACTGAACCATATAAAGAAGAATGTAGCATCAGGATAGAACAAAGACTCATTAACAACCTCTGATATTCAAATGATACAACCTATACCATCTTTCCTGATTCTCTGAGAGTAAGTTGCAGACATTATGCTGTTATTTTAGGCACTTGAGTATGTTTTCTAAAAATAGACATTCTCTTACATACGCTCAGTACAACTGTCTTTATCAAGAAATAGCACTGATACAATAGTGTCACCTAATCTACATGCCTTACTCAGACTGTGTCCTTGTCCCATAATGTCCTTATACAGAAAGCAAACAAAGTCTCATGCCTTGCCTCTCAAGTTCCTTTAATGTACGTACACTGGTTACTCATTCTTTGAGTTTTGTGACACTGACGTTTTAAAGAATATTTGTTGTTGTTAAGTGCCATCGTGTCGGTTCCTACTCATAGTGACCCTGTGTAGGGTTTCCAAGGAGCAAGCTGGTGGGTTTGAATCGCTGACCCTGTGTTTCACCCTATTAGGACTATTTATTTTGTAGATAAATCCCTTGGCTGGGATTTGTCTACTGGTTCCGGTCATACTGTCTGGCAAGAAGACCACAGGTATGATGATGTATGTGTCTCAGCAACTCATGTTAGGATATAGATCATGTGGGCTTGTGACTTTGATTACACACTTAAGAGGGTATGTCTTACTTATCTAGCTTTGTTGTAACAGAAATGCCGCTGGAAGGGAAATTTATTTTCCCACAGTTATGGGAGCTAAAAGTTCGAATTTAGGGCGCTGGTTCTTGAGGAAGATTTCTTTCTCTCTTGACTCTGGGAACAGGTCCTTGTCTCTTCAGCTTCTCCTCACCTCCTTGGAGATTTCCATGTGGTATGGCCTCTGTCTTGTATGGCATCTGTCTTGTATGGCCTCTATCTTGTATGACCTCTGTCTTGTATGTTATCTGTCTCTCCTTGTTTGTTTTATCTCTTTTATATTTCAAAAGAGATCCACTTAAGACACACCTTACACTAATTCTTTCTCACTAACATAACAAAGAAAACCCATTCCCAATAGGATTCCCCAAACACATTGTCATGTATTAGATTCTGACTCATAGTGACCCTGTATAGGGCTTCCAAGGCTTGAAATATTTTCAGGAGTAGGAAGCAGAGCAGCTGGTGGGTTTGAACTGCCAACCTTATGGTTTGCAGTTCAGCATTTGTTTTTAAGCTTTTATTGTGAATTGAATGATACTTTTACATGGGAGAACATCGGTTTTTACACTCATCATTTCATTGCAATGATTACAATCTCCTCAGTGTATTTGCTTCTATTCCCTCTGGGTTTTTTTTGGTGGTGGTGGGGATAGATACAAAAACACTCAGGAATATATAATAATTTAAACAACCAAAGGGCACATTCTGCAAGCCTACCTCCTGGCCACCAGTTCTCAGTCTCTCTCTTTCCATAAATCTAGAGTCCTCAGCTGCTCTATCGCTCCATGTCCTCATCTCTGCCTCCATCTCTGGTGTCGCTGCTTCTCTGGATAGGGTCCCACATTCTGCTTGTGCTCTTCTTCCTTGATATTCCCAGGGTCCTCTGTTCCTGGAACAGTCCAGAATTAATCTACAGAGACTACTGAGGTTAGGATTTACAACACATGGGACATAATTTAATCCACAATCTAGTGTTTATGAGATGGTTCAACAAAAAAATGAAATTTTTCTTTGTAATTAATAATCATCTCTTGGGGAAACGATTTCCACTTTTTGAGGTACCTGCCATCATAAATAAGTAGAAAACTGGACAAAATATAGGCATTAGAGCAGGGATGGGGACCCTTTTTTTGGCCAATGGCCATTTAGATATTTTTAACATCACTTAATATAAATTTATGTTGCTAACTTTACAGTTTCTCCTGTGGTTTCTGTGGCAGCGTCAGACTACATGATTTTGCCGAGGGTCAGACATTCCCCACCCATGCATTAGACAGTCTGTGACCTCTAAGAAATGGGGAACGGAGGAGGTGAGCCCAGCTCTTCCTCGGTGCTTCCTGGGGTACTGTGCAGAGAGGAGAAGCAGTGTCCCCTGTGCTCAATGGAGGGAAACAGCAAGAGCTTAAGGAGATTGAGCTTCAACAAAAATACTTCAAAAGTTTAAGAGTAAACATTTAGTACTTTTTAAAGGAATCTCACAAAATTTAGCGCTCAACCATGTATCATTTTTAATGCCCAGAATTCAATGACAATTTGGTGGGTATTAGAAGGAGCAGAAACATGTGACACATTGTTGTTTTATGTGCCATCAAGTCGGTTCCGACCCATAGCAACCCTGGATAGGGTTTCTTAGGAGCGGCTGGTGAGCTTGAACTGCCGACCTTGCGGGTCAAACAGACATTGCAGTCCAGCACATGAACCCACAGCACCACACCCAGGAGACAAATCAGCTCACAGGTAACAGATCCAGAAATGACAGAGATGATGGCATCAGAATTCTGTAAGACAGTTGGCCTCTCTCTGTATGAGGTCATGAAGGACAGTTGTAAAGGGAAGACTGGTGTGGCTGAAAGCACTTGGAAGACGCCTGATAGACAAATGCCATCAAACACACAATGAGATCCGGAAGAGGATCTTCCAGGCTCCTGGTGGCTTAGAGTCGCTTTGCTGATCCCCATGTGGGCGCCTCAGAGAAAGATGAGGCAGTCTCGGAAACGTCAGTGAGGAGTTCCTCTCTGTCCTAGGGGTCACAGTGAGTCAGAATCAATGGGTGGCAATGGGCTTTTAATTGGTTCTTGGAGTAAAATACACACATCTATGTGGTGGTGGTGCCGCGGAGCTGGTTCTGATTCATAGAGACCCTGTATATGGTTTCCAGAGTTATAAA
>NW_006408615.1:7222743-7232263 GCF_000296735.1 Chrysochloris asiatica | reverse complement strand
TCTATCTATCTATCTATCTATCTATCTATCATCTGCCTATCTATCTGTCTATCTATCTATCTATCTATCTATCTATCTATCTATCTATCTATCTATCATCTAGCTTTCTAGCTATCATCTATTTATCTATCAATCTTTTATCTAGCTATCATCAATCTGTTTACCTATCGGTCTATCTATAATCTATTTATCATCAGTCAATCAGTCTATCTGTCTGTCTGTCTGTTTATTTATCTATGTTGTTGTGAAGTGTAGTAGAGTAGGTTGCAACTCAGTGACACTGTATAGGATTTCCAAGGAGCAGCTGGTGGGTTTGAACTGGTGAACTTGTGCGTCCAGTACTTACCATATAGTGTCACACAGGGTATTCTCTCTGTGTGTGTGTGTGTCCCTGTCTGTCTGTCTCTGCCTTTCCTTTCTCTCTCTCTGTATATGTGTATATATATGTATAGATATATAGATATAGATACTCCACACATGGCCAGACTTCTTCTCGCATACTTTGGACATATTATCAGGAGGACCAGTCCCTGGAGAAGGCCATCATACTTGGTAAAGTGGAGGGTCAGCTATAAAGTGGAAGACCCTCAGTGAGATAGACTGGCACAGTGGCAGTAGCAATGAGCTCAGCTTCACAACAATTGTGAGGTTGGCGCAGGACCAGGCAGTGTTTCCTTCTATTGTGCATAGGGTCACTACGGGTCGGAACTGACGTGATGGTACCGAATAACAACATGTGTGCGGGTATGAATGTGCTTATCTGTATCTGTAACACAGCCAAGAAGTGAATATGAGTAGTTGTGAAAGTTGAGGGAGTCTGTGAGCTGACTCAGGCCTGGACTGTGGATGTTCTGCTGTAGTGACTCAGGGACTTTAGGTTTTGATTAAGTAAACCCTTAGCGGGATGTTCAACTATTCAGGATCAACAATGAATGGCTCAGAATCCCTGTGACCGGTTGTTCTATTTATGGCTTTGACCCCGCTTCCCATCAAGGTCACCAAATGTACTGTCACCTACTGTTTGTATCATGGCTACATCCATCCCCATGGCCTTTGGTAATTCCTTTCCACACTGGCTTTGGCCAGGGGATATAAGTGGAGCTTTGTGCCCTGGGATTCCCTCCCCTGTGGCGCTGAGTCTACAAGTCTAAAAGGATCCTGAGCTGGCCCGCTGTGGAATGAAAGCCCACACGGTCAACAGTCAGCCAGCCCTGATTGGCAGGCAGCCTGCCAACTGAACCAGCAGCTGACCACAGAAACACAAGGGAGCCTTGCAGAAGTCCCCATGTTGCCCCAGACCACAACTGCCCAGCTGAACCCACAGAACCACACACTAAATAAAATGGTTGTTGCTTTGAGCTAGTTGTTGTTGTTGTTGTTAAGTGCCATAGAGTCAGTTCCGACCCATAGCAACCCTGTATAGGGTTTCCAAGGAATAGCTGATGAGCTTGAACTGCCGACCTTGCAGTTCAAACGACTTTGCAGTCTGGTGCATTAACCCACAGCACCACACCGGATCGGGGTATTTTGTTATGCAGCAATAACTAACGGATACATCTACATAGGTGGTGTTTGAGTGAGTAGGGGGCATGGCTGAGAGCTGGGTTGTGGAGAACCCCATGGGGGCGGAAGATGGGGGTAAGCAGAGCTGTGCAGAAGGGAGGATCAGGAGGGAGAGTCAGGAGGGAGGGTCAGGAGGCTCTTGCTGGTCCCTCAGCAGATGGAGGTGGAGGGATAAGAACTGGGAGCAGGGCCCCAATATGCTGATGGTTGGATGCAGGGAGCTGAGGGTGGAGGAAGCTCACAAAGCTCTGGCAGAGGCAGCTAGGTGGGTAATGGTTACCATTCTGGAGATGGGAGCACTAGGGAAGACCTGGCTTGGTTTGAGGAAGCAAGAAGCGAGGGGAGAAATAAGAAACATGAATTCTTCACTGTCTGCACATCAGAGAGGGCCGGAGGGGTGGCTAGGCCTTAGAAGGTTTGTAGGGGAGACTCACTTTCTAAGCGTGCTCTCTCTCCCAGGGCCTTGCAGCACCCAGAGGAGGAAGTGCCTTGCAGAAGCTGAGGGCCCCACAGGAAGTGAGCATCGGCCCGCCCCCTCCCCCCACTGATCTGGGGGACCTGGAACCAGATTTTATTTGGAAACCCAGACCCTGGGACCCTGAGAGCTGCCGCAGTCTTGGTTTCCTTGTGAGGAGGACGCAGCCAGGTGAGTCCTCCTGGAATCGTAGCTGCCCCTGGGAACCCTCGGCTGCTGGAACTTTCTGTTGTGACGTTTTGGGTCGAGGCGGAGTGGACACCACAAAGTGCAGAGGTGGCCTCCCATGGAAACTGAGCATTAGTGCTCCCACTCAATGTGCAGTGTTGAGGGGCTGCACCCCAACCCCCACGTTTGAGGGGTGAGGAGTAGGACTCAGCAGGAGGGAAGGTCTGTCCTTCTCCTACAGCAGGGAGGGAACAAGTGTTTTATCCCCCCCACATGTCCTCAGGCTTCATGCACCTGCGGGGTGGGGTAGTCACCCCTAGTCTGCCCATGTAGAAATGCAGGCCCAGGGCAGAGAGGGCCTTGCCTGACCACTAAATGGCTGGAGGCATGTCTCAGTCTGTTTCACCTTCCTTCCAGTCTGGTCCTTCCTTCCAGACCAGAGAGGGAGGGGGCTTGCCCAAAGCCACACAGCAGAATGAGGAGATGCTAGCCTGGAATCCAGGCCATTTCTCTGGCCACGTACCTCAAACAGGGGTCCTGGTGTCCAACAGGAAGCTTAGGTTGAGGGGACAGAGTTAGTCCCAGAGGCTATGTTCTCCCGGCCCTCCACTTTAGGGTGTGAGGGAGCCACAAGATGTCCTTCAGACTGGCTGCTAATCTGAGGAGGGTGGCTCCAGGTCCCGTGAACACCGACTCACACAGCTGAGAGGACCCCTACTTCTGAGCTGCCAAGAGGGGCTTCGCCATTGACTCCAGCTGTCTGACCATCCCCTGTCCCTCACCCCCCAACTCCAAATGCCTGTCAGGGAAGACCCAAGGGCTGAGAGAGGAAGGAGGAGGGCAGAAGTCATCAACCGCCCATGAAGCTGTTCCCTGGGAGGAAGTGGTATCAGAATGGAAGGTGGGCTGGTCCCTGAGCTGCCCCCTCTCCTGGGCAGGAGGTTTAGTGCTGTAACCATGATGATGAGGAAGAAGAGTCATTCACGCTCTGTCTGTGCCCCTCACACCCAAGTGTGAGCAGAGCAGAAGATTCTGGAAGCAGGGGTGGGCCCAAGCGTGCAGCAGGAACCAGCAGGACTAGAGAGGGGAGGGGGTTTGTCTAAAACCACACAGCCAGAAGGAGGCAGTGCTGTCTGGAACCCAGCTGAGGGAGGTACCATTTTGGATATGAACCCCAACCCACCCTGAGAGGTGGGGGGTGATGTGCCCCATTCAGAGATAGGATTGGGACCCTCATTTAGAATTGGGGGTTGGGCAGTGACAGCTGCCCATGTGTTCCGACCCTCGTGGGGTGGAGGGCAGCTCAGAGGGTTTGTGGCTTCTTGGATCATGCCCCTCGGCACCCCCATCCTCCAGGGTGACCAGGAAGGGAAGAGCTTGATCTCTACCATCTGCTGGGAGAGGGGCAGCCCTACGCCAGCCGGCCTCCTTCCGTTCCATGGCCACTTCCTCCCCAGTCTGGGCTGATGATCCTTCTTCCCCTCTCAGTCCCGGGTCTCGACCTGGTGTTTGCAAACACAAACAGACTCCAGGCCACTCTACCCTCAGAGGGGGAGGCCCCGGTTCCCTGCTCTGTTGCCCCCTCAGCCCCACTCCTTTCTCTGCCTTTCTCCATTGGCCGTCTCACCTCACCTTATCCCGAACTCCTGGCCTGGCAGCCTGGACCTCTGGGACCGGAACCTACTCCTGTCCCATTTTTCTGGGGCGGGGACCAGTCAGGCACACACAGTGGGGATGGGGGTCCAGGGCTTCTCCAAACATGACTCATCAGTCTCTGCTTCTTCCAGGAGAAGATGGAGCCTGAGTCTCTCTACAACCTGCTGCAGCTCCCGAAGGACTTGGGACTGCACATTGAGGAGGACCTCCCCCAGGGTGCGGTGCTTGGGGGCATCAGGCTGGGGCCGAGGGTGGGGTTGGTGATCCTGATTCTGTTCCCCTCTGTCTATGTCTTCTCTTTTATACCTGAGCCACCTTCCGCCCTGGCGCCTTCTGTAGCGGTCTCCCCTGCCCCTCCTAGCCTCACTTCTCCACAGGAATGAGCTGCTGATAATAATAGTGGTGGGGCTGCTCTGGGCCTGCGCTATGTACTATACTGTCTGCAACATCTCATCTAGTCCTCTGAGCTTGGGTGTCAGTTGTCCTAGAGTCAGCTCTGACTCACAGTGACCCACATACAGCTGAATGAACCACTACCTGCTCTAGCACCAACTTCATGGTGATTGATGTGCTGAGTCCGTTGTTAAGGTCCCGTGTGTTCGCAGTATCTTCCAAGCTAGGAGGTTCATCTTCCAGCACCATATCAAACAGCCATCTGTTATGATCCACAGCTAAATTTTTGATGGAGATCACCAGGCCTTTCTTCCTAGTCTTAGTCCAGAAGTTCTACTGATATCTGCCCGCTATGGGTGACCCCGCTGGTATTTGAAATACCGTTGGCATAGTTTCCAGCATCACAGCAACACACAAGTCACCACCACAGTATGACATGCTAACAGATGGGTGGTAGAGCGTTTACTGCCTCCTTTTTACAGACGAGGAAACAGAGGCACAGAGGGTAATATAATACAGTTATGGTGGCTCTGTTAATAAGTGGTGAAACTGGGATTCTGAGCCCAGGGATTATGGCTCCACAGTTCCATTTCCACCACCCAGTTCCCTGTAGTCCCTGGTACTGGACTCCTGGCGTCCTGCAGGGATTCCACAACACCCCTGACCCCTCTGATTCCAGGAGGAAAGAAGAAATACTTGCCACCCGGCTCCCGGAAGGACCCCAAGTTTGAAGAACTGCAAAAGGTATGGCTGCCTTCAATGACCCCAATGTCTCTGGAAGTTGTCTTCTTGTGGGCAGATGGGCATCTGGCCCCGTGGGTAGTTCCTGAGATGGTGGGATAAGACCTGGTGAAAGACTGCAACAGCAAACACTTATTGAGCACCAACTGTGTGCCACCACATACATGCTCCCATCAGGACTCTGGATGGTGAGTGGGATCAGGGAGGGCTTCCTGGGAGAGGAGCCATGGCAGCTGGTGTGCAGGATGGCCAGGCGTTGGCTGGTGGGAGAAGGGCGGAGCTGAGCCAGGTGAGGAGCCGTGAGCCGTCAGTGAAGTGTCCCCTGGGCCTACAGGTGTTGATGGAGTGGATAAACGCCACGCTTCTGCCCGAGCACATTGTGGTCCGCAGCCTGGAGGAGGACATGTTCGATGGGCTCATCCTGCATCATCTCTTCCGTATGTGGCTGCCCAGGGTGGCCAGGGTCTCACCCCACAACCCCCACCCGGGCCCACTGGCCATACTGCTGGGCTTTTCCCCCTGCCCCCTCCTCCCACCTCTGCCTAGCTCTGGGGTCACAGTTCTTGCTTTTTATTGACCAAACCATGTGCTCTCCCACCTCCAGGACAAACCATGGTGGTTCCATGAAGCATTCTTATAGGCTGTCCCCTCCTCCCGATCCCACCTCCTCCCCTCCCCCCAAATCCTTGTCCCTGGTCTATATAGCTTACAGTCATCACTCGGTCCCTTCTCAAGGCGAGGGTTGGTTACTGACATGAACTTGGATATTATTCCATGACTCCCCTCCTCTAATCCCCACAAGAGTCCCGGGAGGAAAGGGCCACCTTTCCCACCCCTAGGGTCCTTCCCAAGAGCCTGTGACCCAGGGTGTCCTTGAGCTGACACCAGCGCTCTTCCCAGCACACGCTGTGTGGATGGAGCTGGTGGCACGTCGGGTCAGACTGCAGCTGTGTAGGAATGCATGTGCCCGGCCAGCCTCTAGAGGAAGTGGGCTGGCCGTGGGTCCCCGTGGGTTCCTCACAGTCCTCTCTCCACCTACTCTCACCCTCAGAGAAGCTGGCGTCCCTCAAGTTGGAAGTGGAGGAAATTGCCTTGACAGCCACCAGCCAACGGCGCAAGCTCACAGTGGTCCTGGGGGCTGTGAACCAGAGTCTGCAGGTGGAGGAGCAGCAGGTTCCATGGAGTGTGGAGAGTACGTGGGGCCCCAGCCAGGGTGGACCGGGCTCCTGCTTACCCAGGAAGCTCACCCTCATCTGTCTTGGGATGGAAGGAGCAACACACACACACATCTGTTCAGGAGCAAACAGTCCTACACATTTCGGTACTCCACATAAGGCTGAGCGGATCACCCGGCTGTGGGATTCAGCCCACTGTTGGGCTGGATGGTTTGCTTTTCTCCCCATTTTATGGATGAGTAAGCTGAGACTGCAGTTAAGAAAGCAGGGAAGCCAATTCCAGTAAACATGGCAGTAATGGTAAAATACTTTACTGCGAAGTTCAATCTGACTCATAGTGACCCCCTGTGTGTCTGAGGACAACTGTCCTCCATAGAGTTTTCAGTGGCTAATTTTTCAGATCTCCAGACTTTTGGGTGGACTTGAACCTGTAGCTTTTTGTTGGCATCCAAGTGTATTAACAGTTTGCGATATCTAGGGGCTCTGTTAATAACCTCAAACAATCAATTGCCTTTGAATGGGTCCCAACTCACAGCGTCCCTACAGGACACAGTAAAACTGCTCTCTAGGGTTCCCCAGGCTCTGGATCTGTACAGGAGATGTACTTCATCTTCCTGGGTTCAAACTGCTGACCTTGTGGTTAGCAGCCCAACACATAACCCACTGCTCCACCATGGTTGTTGTTAAGCGCTGTCCGGTCGGTTCCGACTCACAGAGACCCTGGATATGGTTTCTGAGGAGCAGTTTTTGAACCACCAAACTTGCAGTCAGAAGTCCAGGTCTTAACCTACAGTACACACCAGACCACCAGGGTGATCCATATTTATTGAGTTCCAGGTCCTAGGACACGCCCACCAATCTTTTGAGAGGAATACTGTAACCAGAAAACAGAAAGAAAGAGTTTTTTATTCCCTGCTGCTGAAGGAGCCAGTATTCAGAGTCATTACTCCGAGCAAAGAGCAGAGCACTTATTTAGACTCAGAAGGACCGGGGAGCAGAAATCTCCCAGCTCTTTCTCCCCAAAGGAAAGGGGAGAGAATTCAGGTCTGAGGCAGCAGTCCGAGGAATTTCAGGGACTCTGTTGTCTGTCTAGTCATGTTCCTGTTGACCATCCTCATCAAGCGGTCTCTGGCCCGCACCATTAATCTCTCCAGGCGGTGGTTATCATTGGCCATTATAAACGATGCATGTGGTGGTTTTTCTTCCGTTCCTGCGATAGTCCTTCATTCGATAGTCCTCAGAGTAGGGATTGGCTACTAATTCAAGAGAAGGAGTGATTACTTTTAAAGAAAAGGGGAGTAAGTTTGGGTTGCAGTAATTTACTATAGCAGACAGAGAGGGATGAGGAACACTTGGGTGTGTGTTTGCCAAGTCTTAACTATTGCATTAGATGGCTGGATGGCCACTCAGTCTTCTGCATTTTTCTTTGACCAGGCTAAAAGTCTAAGCACTTGATCATAAGGTCAGTTCGAACTCACCAGGCGCTCATAGGAAACCCTATGCAGGGTTGCTATGAGTGGAACCAGTTTGACAACAACAGTATCATCAATGGAATTGGGTAGAGTGGCAAAGGTTGGATATTTTGCTCATTCTTCATAAACCGGCAACTCGATGGCACTTAACAACAACAACAACAGCTATATTTTAAATAATTAATTAGATGGGAAAGTCAGAATTGGAACGAGGCATTGAGAACTCCCAAGGTGCTAAAAGCGTTTGTTGTTGTTGTTTTAAAAGGGTTGGTTCCAACTCATAGGGACCCTATAAAGTTTCCAAGGAGTGTTTGGTGGGTTTGAACCACTGACTTTGCAGTTAGCAGTCCAGTGTGTATCCTTCAGTGCTAAGTTTATACCATGGTTTGGTATAAACTTCCTTCCATTCCCATCTCTTTATCTTAGTTTTCCAGCTGAGAAAACTAAGGCTGAAAGGAGTAAAGTGGGCTTCCCAAGGTTGGGTGACGGTGAGGAGTCACTTTTCCAACCCAGTGTTTGGCATGTCACATACAAAGTCTCCCATTCAGGATCTGGGGTGTAAAATGACCATCCCAAATAGCACCGGTCAACCAATACTTAGGAAGGACCTTCAAAAAATCCCTGGAAAAAACTTTATCTTTTTGTTCCATTTTTTCCATGAATTTCTTGAAGTCCTTCATAGCTGTTTTCAATAATGAAGAAGGCTGCGGTGAATGTTTTTGTGTCGGAAGCCTTGTTCACCTGGTAGATGATATCCTTGGTCTTTCTTGGCAGGTATAATTGCTTGTGTAAAGGGTCTGGATATGAAGATCTTGGATCTTTGCTTTCTAGAAGGGTGGACACCAATCTCCTTGGTCCACAAAGCCTCCCCTCGGTGACAAGTTTGGGCATCTCTTGTCTTTGATTTTTGCTCCCCTCTCTCCTCTCAGCTATCTTCAGCAAGGACCTGCTGGCCACCTTGCATCTCCTTGTGGCCCTGGCCAAGCGCTTCCAGCCCAGCCTGCCCCTCCCGACCAACGTCCAGGTGGAAGTGATCACAATTGAGGTACCGACCTACCCCGAGGGGTTCACCTGCATAACTGTGGATTGAGGGGTGCTTTATGGGTCTGAGCCAGAATGCATTCCATGAAGCCATGGGTGGATATCAACACTTCCAAGGACAACAATGCAGGGCTAGCTGGGCTGGGAGATACCAGAATCAGTTGTGAGGAAGAAACCAGTGAAGACATGAGATGGTCCGTAAGCTGGCCAGTTCTGCCTGATCTCACCAGATGACTTCTGCCCACCAGGGCAAAGGCCAGGCTCTTATGAAAGTCTTGGCCAATGGTAAACACATGACCCATCTCACACAGGCCTTGTGTGGCCATCTGTCCATGACCCTTGAGTCACACCATTGTCATCATCACCACAGTCTGAAATCTCTCATCCACTAATTGGTGGTTATAACATAGTACCCCTGCTGTTGTTGTTAGGTGTCATCAAGTTGGTACCGACTCACAGTGACCTTATGCACAGAAGAACGAAACACTGCCCGGTACTGGGCCAACCTCACTATCGTTGCCACGCTTGAGCCCATTGATGCTGCCAATTTGCCAATCCATCTCGCTGGGGGTGTTCCTCTTTTTCTCTGACCCTCCACCTTACCAAACATGATATCCTTCTCTAGTCACTGGTCCCTCCTGACAGTACGTCCGAAGTATGAGAGACACAGTTTGGCCATCCTGACCTCCAAGGAGCACTCTGGCTGCACTTCTTCCAGAACGGATCCATTGTTTCTTTAGGCAGCCCATGGCACTTTCAATATTCTCCTCCAACACCATAACTCAAAAGCATCAATTCTTCTACGGTCTTCCTTATTCACTGTCCAGCTTTCGCAT
>NW_006408615.1:7202591-7222643 GCF_000296735.1 Chrysochloris asiatica | reverse complement strand
CTTCCTTATTCACTGTCCAGCTTTCGCATGCATATTGAGGTTATTGAAAACACCATGGCCTGGGTCAGGCGCACCTTAGTCCTCAAGCTGATATCTTTGCCCTTCAACACTTTAAAAAGGTCTTGTGCAGCAGATTGGCCTAATGCAATACGTCGTCGACTGCTGCTTCCATGAGCATTCCCTTCTTATTGGAAGTCTTTTGCTATCTCTCCACCCCATGGAGGTCTTTCTCTAGAAAGCACACGACTTGTGTTACAGTTAATGCCCCAGAAATGCCCATCTTTCTCTCCAGACAAGGGACCCCACCAGCTCCTGCTCCTCATGGGCCCCCTTCCCCCTCCCTTCTGGATGCCTGGGGATCAAAGCTTTTATACCTGTGTTTTAGAGCTGACTTTTCAAAGCCAGTCAGACTTAATCCTATTCATTGTTCATTTTTTTTTCAAAAGCACTGACTGCATTTTTTGCTGACTGTATTTCAGTTTCACGGCCCTGTGTACGCTTTCTGCACAAATCAGAGCTAGTACCGTCCACTTGTTCATTCACTCACTCACTCATTCATTCATTCAAATTGGCACATGCCGGCTGTCCCCCACTGTGTGCTGTGTACCCGGAGAGACCCTGGGATGCTGTGGGAACCAGACAGTCCTTGCCCTCATGGGCTTCAGGCTCATGGAGGGGAATGACAATTAAGCTGCGCTGAGGTTGCCTGGGGTGGGATGAGATGGAGCAAACGGGACCGTGAATCCAGGGTCACCAGCTCTGCCCATTGCAGCCAGCATGGACAACAGGTGTCAATTGCAGGCTTTCTGGGACCACTCACTTCTCCTTTTCCTCTCTCAGAGCACCAAGAGCGGTCTGAAGTCAGAAAAGTCAGTGGAACAGCTGAACGAAAGCAAGTAAGGAAAGGGCTGGGATTGGGCTATGAATGGGTTGTCGTTTCTGTAGGAATTGGGTGGTGCTGTGGGTTAGGTGTTAGACTGCTCACTACAGAGTTGGCAGTTCAAACCCACCAGCCGCTCCACAGGAGAAAACTGAGGCTGTCTACTTCTGCCAAGAGTCTTGGAAACCCAACATGAGGTTGCTGTGAGTTGGAATTTGTCATGAAGGCACTGGGTCTGGATGCGTTTTGCATCAGGGTGCCTGGGGGTGGGGACTGGGCAGATCTGCTTGTCTGACCTTCTTTTTTTTTTTTATTGTGAATTGAATGATAGTTTACCTGGAGAATATCGGTTTTACACTCATCGTTTCATTGCAATGATTACAATCTCCTCCCTGCATCATCACTCAACAGTATTTGCTTATAGTCCCTCTGTGTGTTTGTTTTTTTATTTTGTTTTTTTGGTGGGGGGGAGGATTACACAAAAACACTCAGAAATATATCACCATTTAAACAACCAAAGGGCCCATTCTGCAAGCCTGCCTCCTGGCTGCCAGCACACAACCTTTCTCTTTCCATGAGTCTAGAGTCCTTAGCTGCTCCCTCTCTCCATGTCCTCGTGTCTGCCCCCATCGCTGGTATCTGTCTGACCTTCTCGAGGAGTTCCCTCACCCACACACTGACCTCTTCGTCTTCTGTAGCATCAAGTAGCCCTTCGCTGTGTTTGCTCTCCCTGGGACACAGCGGTTGAGTGACGTGCCATGAATGGCAGAGGGGTTTCTGACTCCTTGTGTTAGTTACTAATAACCATCTAGCAAGTTCCTCCAAAACATAGCCATGGAAAACAGCAATGGGTGTTTCTTCTCCTCAAGTTTCTGTGAGTCAGGGATTCAGCAGCAGCTCAGCTGGGTGGCACTGGCTTGGGCTTGCTCATGAGGCTGCAGTCAAGGTGGTAGGTGGGGCTGTGGTCACCTGCAGGCTTGACCAGACCTGAGGACCTGCTTCTAAGGTAGTTCTCTCAGGTGGCTGGCAAGTTGGCAGGAGACCTCAGTTCCTTCCCGTGAGGGAGTCTCCACAAGGCTGTGTTCACGTCCTCACAACATGGTGGCCGAGAGTGAGGGCACAAGAGCCACACATCAGTGTCCTATTGGTTACACGTGTCAGCCTTACTCCATGTGGGAGGGGCCCGCAAGGCTGTGACTACCAGGATGCAAGGATCATCAGGGACCACCTTAGAAACTGTCCACTCCACTCCACCTGCAGCTGAGGAAAAGACAACCTCCCCTGGACAACCCCAGCTTTTCTGCACAGGAAGAAGCTGTGTGACCTTAGCAAGTCACTTACCCTCTCTGAGCCTATGTGCTCCTCTTGAAACTGAGGACCCCATTCCTACTTCCTGGAGCTGTCATGAGGGTTAGCTGTCATGTGGAGACTTCCAACCCTGCTGTCCTTCCAGTGGGAGTGGGGCACAGGGGAGCTGAAAATGCCAAATTAAATGACCAAGTTGGAGCTGTGGTCCATGCCTGAGCATAGAAGAAGGTGGGAGGGAACAGAGGTCTGTGGGTCTCTAGGGGGTCCTGGGTACTCGCTGGCCCAAGAGAAAATTCCTGGTAAGCAGATTTGTCACCCCTGGGTCTCTCCTGGTCACCCTCCCTCCCTCCCAGTCACTCAGTGCCCCAGCAACTCTGCACTGCTCTGTGGAGTCAAACTCTGTAACCTCCGTCAGCTTCCGGTTCCGAAAATGCGTTTGTTACTGCTTGTCTTGTTCGTTGCCAACTCACGGTGATATCGTATGTGCACAGTAGGAAGTACTCCACGGAGTTTTCTTGGCTGTATTATTTTTGCCTCCTGAATTTTATTTTATTGTTGTTGTTAAGAACGAACCCCCAAAGTCCAAAACCCAAACTGCAGTTGAGTTGATCGCGACTCACAACAACCCTATAGGATAAAGAACTGCAATATAGCATTTCCAAAGCTGCAAATCTTAATGGAAGCAGACCACCGTGGCAAGTGGGCTGGTTCCATCCACTGACCTTTTAATTAGCAAACCAGTGCTTGCCCCCTACTCTGTCTCCAGGGTTCCTTTGTTGAGAACACGCACAGCTAACCAGACACCAATCTGACAGAATCTAACATACAATTCAGTGACATATTGCCATTCTTCAAGTTCTGCGACCATTCTCATCCTCCTTTATTGAGATATTCCTCCTCCAGGAGCATAAACTCACTGCACCTTAAGGTTCCTTTCTAATCTTTCAAGTTGCTGTTGTTAATTTGATCCTATGTGGAGAGTTCTTAAAAAAAACCCCACAATACTCAAGGCAGGTCTTTTTCACGAGTTAAAGCTAAATTATTATTCAGTTGTTAAGACAGCTTCAGGTGATACTTCATGATTTCAGTTTTAAAGATGATCCCAGGTGGCTGGGGACTCTAGACCCAGAGAGAGAGAGAGGGGCTGTGTGCTGACGACCGAGGGGCAGGCTTTGATTGGTTGATGATGCATGGAGGGGATTGTAACCATGGCAATGAAACAATATACGATAGGATGAATGTAAAGCTAATGTTCTCCCATGTAAACGATCACATCATTCACAATAAAACATTAAAAAAAAAAGGAAAAAGATGATCCCAAGGTAACAGTTTCAAGGGTCATCCAGGCTCCATGGCTCCAGGAAGTCTGTATTCTACGAGAGTTGGAGATTCTTTTCTGCTTTCTCCCACCTCTTGATCACATTTTTCTATAGACTCTTTGATCACACTGTTCAGCAGCGGTTGCTGGGTACCATCTAGTTCATCTGGTCTGTGGCAAAGAAGACAGTTGTTCACATAGGCAATTAGTCACACATTCCATCTCCTCCTCCTATTCCTGATTTTCCTTCTTCCTCTGTTGCTCCAGGTGAATAGACACAAATTGGTGTGCCTTGGATGGTCTCTTACAAGCGTTCAGGACCTCAGGCACAACACTAGGAGCTAGGAAGTGGAACAGGAACACTAAGTACATTATTAGGTCAATTAACTGGGATGGTCCATGAAACCATGACCCTTTGTCTAAAATCTTAACAGAAGCAGATCACCAGGCTTCTCTTTTGTGGCACTGCTGGGTGGTTCAAACCTGTAAGCTAACAGTTAAGTGCAATTTGAGAATACATTTTGAGGTCTTGAATGGGAAAGAGTGATTGGCATTTATGGAACTCACATTTCTTCCCCTTCCTGGCCGGAAATCCACCATGATTAGCTTCTCTGTGGGCTCAGATTCTCTGTGGAGGCTTGTGTCATGGACCATGCTGGGCATCCGCCTAAGTTCCACGTTTGATCAGCTGCCCATCACCGTCCACGTGGCCAACTTTGGGCCCAGACAACCCCCCACCTCTGTGCAGTGTGTGTGTAAGATGAAACACAGCAATAAAAATCAAAGACAAGCTCTGCAAAACCAATAAAAATGAAATGAAAGGAGCCAAACATCAAAGAGTACGTGCTGTGAAATTTCACTTATGTGAGATTCTGGAGCAGGTGACCAATCGATGGCGACAGAAATCAACGCCATGCAAACTTTGTGTGAGGGCCAATGAGCTGGAAGGGCACATGGCATGCTGGGAATGTTCTAGGTCTTTTGGGGGATGGAGCTCTGGTAGCTTAGTGGTTACGAACCAGGCTGCAAACCTCAAGGTCAGCAGTTTGAAACTACCAACTGTTCCCCAGGAGACAGATGAGACTTTGTGGTCCCATAAAGATTTACAGCCTCGGAAACCTTGGACAGGGTCGCTATGAATTGGAACCGACTCCATGGCACATCACCACCACCACCATATATATATATATATATATATGCTGTAGGATACGCATGCAAAAATATAAGTCTTCAGTTTGTGTGTCTTTGTGTATATATATATATATATATATATATATATATATATACACACACACACGCACAACCGGTGTGGTACTATAGGATCAGCATTGGACTGCGAACCACAAGGTCAGCAGTTCGAACCCACCCGCTGCTCCTTGGAAACCTGTACAGGGTCCCCATGAGTTGAAATTGACTCGACGACACTTAACAGCAGCAGCAACAAATTGTTATTTGTTGTTGTTAAAGTGCCTTTGAGTCAGTTCCAACTCATAGAGACCCTGTCCTGGATTTCCGAGGAGTGGCTGGCTGGTGAGTTTGAACCACGAACCTTGCAGTTCAAACCGACCTTGAGGTTGAATGCTTATCCTTGCATAAACAGCAAGAGCAAAAGCCACACAGTCCAAGTCTTCCCAGCTGTGGATGCCCATGGAAAGGGGCAGAACCTCTTTTTGTCCCTTGCTGTGCCCTGCTCTTTATTTTTCCTGCCTGATTATCAAGCAGCCAACAATAAAATCAATGTGCCGGGTTCTTTGCAACCTTGCCAGCCACTGAATCCTGTCGTATTAAGGAGCTGCAACTCTGTGAAGGTTTTATAACCATTTATTTGCTTTGTCCCCCCTACAATTTTCTCTACAGCACAGACACGAACCAGCCTTCAAGTGAGTATCTTCATAATTTAAGAAACTCTTTTGGTTTGATATGTGTCAAAATGGACATGGCAGGACCAAGGCTTAATTTCCTTGATGGTCCTAGTAGAGCCTTACTGATAGCTTTGTCCATCTGTCCGTGGATCTGTCTGTTCCTTATCTTGTCACTGCTCCTGTGAGTACTTGTTGTTGTTGTTGTTGTTAGGTGCCACCGACCCTGTGCACAACAGAATGAATGAAACACTGCCCGGTCCTGGGCCAACCTCACAATTGTGGCCATGCTTGAGCCCATTGATGCTGCCATATTGCCAATCCATCTCTCTGGGGGTCAACTCTACTTTGAGGAGGCAGCTCCTCCCCAGTCGCATTTTGAGTGCCTTCCAACCTTAGGGGCTCATTTTCTGGCACTATATCTGACAGTGTTTCTCTGCTATTCATAAGGTTTTCAGTGACTAAAGATTCAGGAGTAGTCCGTCACTCTTTCTTCCTAGTCTGTCTTCGCCTATGAGTAGAGATATTTATAATTCACACCGATGGTGATGGTGGAGTTGTTAAGTGCACAGGTTCTGGGACCAGACAGCTGGGGTTCATTCCCCAAAGCTCCCACTTGTTAGCCACTTGAGCTTGCCTAGGTGTCTGCACACCTCCGTTTTCTTATCTGTAAAATGGGATTAATCATAGCACCCAGCTCATAGGCTAGTGGTGAGGGCAGACAGAGTAACTTATAACTGCACTTAGCATATGGTGAGTGCTCCAGGTCTGCAGTGTGACAAGCTCATCGCTAACCCATCCTTCCTTTCATCCAGCCACGACTGCTTCCTCTCATCAGTTTCTCAGTCAATTGGCCTGGCTTTGGGTCAGTCCATTTCTTCATCCTAACATACATACATGCATCCTAACACTCACCTGTCTATCAATCTATTCATCTGTCATTCGTCAATCTAGCTGTCATTCATCCATCTATCTATCCATCCATTCACCTATTCCTTACCCTCCCATCACCCCACTCAGCCACCCATCCATCCATGCATTTATCCTAATATCCACCCACACATCCATACAGCCATCCATTTATTCTAATATCCACCCTTCCATCCATCCATCTACCCATCCATTCATCTATCATTTGATCATCCATCTATCATTCATTTACCTATCCTCCCATCTGGCATCTAGCCATCCATCTATCCATCCATCCATCCATCATCCATCCATCCATCATCGGTCCTAATATCCACTCACCTATCATTCATTCATGCATCTATCCATCCTCCCATTCACTCATGCAGCCATCCATCAGCCATCCACCCATCCGTCTACCATTTGTCCATCCACCTATCATTCATCCATCCACCTGTCCATCCATTCATCTTTCCTTCCACCCACCCACCCACCCGCTCATCCGTCACCCATCCATCCTGTCTAGCATGTCCTGACTCCTTTCCTCCCAGGACCCTCGTCACCTAGGACACAGCTGGATGGATGGGTGGAAGGGAGGAGAACTTGTGATCTGAAAACAGGGACCGAAGGAGGCTGAGAGAGGGGAGGAAGGAGAGTGAGATGCAGGGAAGACTGGCCAGATGTGTGTGTGTGTGTGTGTGTGTGTGCGCGCACATGCGGCAGTGTGAGGGCACAGGTGAGGTGGGCTCAGATACCTGTACTTCTTGCATGAGGATGGATATCACCTGGTGAGAAACAGGGGCTTCCTCAAAGTGGTTTTCAGGAACATTCATCCTGCTCTGGCCTGTGTCATCCATACACATACATGCCCTCATGACTCCTTCAGGGACACAGTTAATGATAATTTCCTGGCCACAGGTGGTTGGTCTGGAAGGGACAGCTGGTATGTCCCTGTTCGTCAGTTTGAGGAGCATTTTTACATGGATGAACCTATATGGACAGAGAGGTGCCTTGCTCCACATCTCAGCTGAGAAGGGCAGAATCGGGAGTTACACTGGGCTTTTTGATGAAGAACCCCAAAACGTAGTCTGGATATTTAGATTAAACAATGAGTTGTTGAGATAGGGATGGCGGCTGAAGAAATGCAATGGTACAAAATCCGTTGCTGTTGAACCTACTCTGATTCGTGGCAGCCATGTGGTTATAGTAGAACTGTGCTCAACAGGGTTTTCAGTGACTGATTTTTACTGAAGTAGATCACCAGACATTTCTTCTGAGGTGCTCCTGGGTGGAGTTAAACTTCCAACCTTTTGGTTAACAGCCAAGCGCATTAGCCATTTACAGCAGATGGGAGCTCCAGGCAGTGCTGTGGGATGAGTACTGGACGATCAATCACAAAGTCAGTGGTTCAAACCCACTAGCTGCTCCTCAGAAACCCTATACAGGGTCACTGTGAGGCGGAACCCACTTGATTGCATTTAAGAATGACAACACGGAAGAAAATAACTATTGAAGCTCTGTTGTATGATGGGCACCCTGCTAAGTGTGCTCTCAGCTACTAGCTTTGATCTTTGCAAGACCCTGCCTAGTAGGTGTTATCAGTCCTATGTTACAGATGAGGAAACTGAGGCAGAGAGGCCACATAGCCAGAGAGCAGTGGTTCAAACCCAGGTGAAGACCGAACCAAACCCACTTGTGTCAAGTCAATTCAGACTCTTAGAGATACTGTGTAATTCAAAACCTGTCAGAAAAACCTGCTACTCCCCCGGGACGGCTTCTGGAGAAATTTCTGTGGGAAAGATATTGGTCTGGCCCAGAGAGTATTGCGTGGTAGGTAATGCGGTATTTACTGGGTGTGTGTCTGCAGATGATATCTTTGATGAATTATTTAAACTGGATCCAGAGAAAGTGAATGCTGTGAAAAAGGTAACCGAGATCAAAGCTCCTGCCTGTGGTTGGAGGAGGGGGTCAAGGGGAAGGAAATGGCTTTTTCTCACACCTGCTGGGCTGGGGTCTGGGCTGGAAGCACTGATGCCAAGTGCCCCTCCCCCGTCTTCTCCTTCCACCCTGGGCAGGCCATCATCATGTTTGTCAACCAGAAGCTGGATCGTCTGGGCCTCTCAGTACAGAGTCTGGACACTCAGGTAGGGACTTGGTGGTGGTCCCGGGTGGGGAGGGGCCACAGGGTACATGTCCTTCGGGAAATCTGAAGCCTGGGTCCCAACCAGGGGCTTCCAAGGCACCCTGTGGCTGGAACAATCACCTCTCAAAGTCTTGGGGTCCTCTTCTGCCAATGGGGGTGTTCCCATCAGGCCACCTCATCCACCAGGACACAGTGGGGGTTCCATGAGCGGGTGTGCTGTAATAATTTTCCATTATTGTGAAGAAAACCCAGATTTTCCAGCTCTTATTTCTTAATGAATCTTAGGCCAACAGACACTAAGACTCAAACTAGCGGGTTTTGCTGTGTGGTGTTGCTGAGATGGCTTGAGCAGTGTGGAGTGAGTCGGTTCAGTGACCCCTTATTTCTCTTGACTCGATGGGACTTAGTCGGAGTGACCCTACAGCAAGAGCAGGCTCCTATGTGTCCAGCACACCTAGCTGACCTCTGGCTTCCATAATTGTCATTTTGTTCCTTCTCAACTTAAGAGCCATGGCAGCGTAGTGGTTACGAGTCAGGCTGCTAACCTCAAAGTCGGCAGTTCAAAACCACCAGCTGTTCCAAGGGAGAAAGATGAGGCTTTCTGCTCCCGTAAAGATTTACAGCCTCAGAAACCCTGTACAGGGTCACTATGATCGGAACCCAACTCCACAGTACTTAACAACAACAACAATTTAGGAGGGGATGGGAACAAAGAGACCAAGTTCCATGCTGGACCCTCTCAGGACAGAGATGGAGCCAGCTAGATCCCCAGTGGTTCCAGCTAGACATTGGGGAGAAGGGGTTCTGACCCCAGATGGCCAGATGACTTGTGGAGACTTCGGGCACGCTGTGGACGCAAGCTGGGCCATGAGAGGTAGAGATATACTTGTGTGCCTGGTAGTGAAAGCAAAGTCCTCATAAAGCTGTAGGGTAAATGTCGGGGTTTTCCCTCGACATAGTTGTGTTGTTCACGAGTGTTTGGTTCACGAGGAGGGGAGATCCAGCGGCGATAGGGATAGCGAAAGAATACACAGACAAACAGAAGAAGGGAGACAATGAGGCACCCCAAAGCCAGGGTGGATGCATCACTGGTGGGCAGGCTTGGGACTACAGGCATCATGGCCTCTGCAGGCAGCGACTCACTGCCCTGCAATCTTTAATGCATGCCTTCCAACCCGTAATGCACTGCTATCTTTACTCCATGCCTTCCAACCAGTAATGCACACCTGGGGAGGCTCGGGCCTCTGTTTTATTTAGGGGAGGAGTTTCACACCAAGCTGGGAGGGACTAAAACAGGATACAGTTAACATCAGTAATTTTCCAGACATTCAGGTAACTTTACATTGTACTTCACTGGTTCGAATCCCAGGCCAGCAACTTGGATTCTCAGGCCCAATTAACATATCTATAGCCCCTGAGGTCAGTTGGGGGAAGGTGAGAGTTCTGCAGGAGATGCCCAGGTGAATGGGCTGCACCTGGAAAAGGAATTAGGGAGGATGGGTTCTTTGTCTATAGAACAAAGAACCGAGAAGTAGCTAAGATATTTTTAGTTAATCCTTTGGAGAAAGGTTTAACCTTGCAACCTTTAGTCTCGGCTTTAGGAAAATATCACATTTATCTGTGGATTTTCAAAGGCTCCAGTGTATTAATTTAATATATATACCTGAATATTAAGGTGAAAGCAATTTTCCATTAACTGCCAGTGGCCTCATTTGTTACACTCAGCCCTAGAGGGCCTCGAACCTCTGACTAGTCTTACACGGTCTGCAACAGGTAAACACTGGACTGCGATCTGCAAGGTCGGCGGTTCAAAACCACTAACAGTTCCTGGGAAACCCTATACCGTGTTCTATGAGTCGCAATTGACTCTCCAGTACTTAACAAGAGTAATAGGGTCTCTGGAAGGAGTCCTGGTGGTACAGAACTTAAGCGCTCTACTGCTAACCCAAAGGTCAGTGGTTCAAACCCATTTTCCATGAAAATGGACAGCCTTGGATGTCCTACGGGGCAGTTTGAGTCCATCCTACAGGGTCGCTGAGTGGGCATCAAGTCACTGGCAATGGGATTGATTTTTGATTAGGGTCCCTGGTAGTGCAAATCATTTGCACTTGATGACTAGCTTAAGGCACTGTAGGATCTACACTGGACTGTGAACCATAAGATTGGCAGTTCAAACCCATCAGCTGCATCTCGGAAACCCTACTATACTGGGTTGCTCTGAATTGGCACCAACTCGACATCACTCAACAGCAACTAACCTCAGGAGCCCTGGTAGTGTAGTGGGTTATGAGTTGAGCTGCGAACTGCAAGGTTAACAGTTCGAGCCCAGCAACTGCTCTGAAGGAGAAAGATGAGGCTTTCTGCTCCCATAAAGATTTACAGCCTCAGAAACCCTATACAGGGTCGCTATGAGTCAGAACCAACTCAATTGTGATAGCTTTGGTGTTGATATAGGCATAGAAACCAGATGATTTTGAGGTTTACACTCTACCCCTCTCATTGGGCTGCCTCCCTTGGTAAAATAATGACATTTGGAGAACAATGGCATGCAGGAGGCTGGTATTTAAAGTCTGTTGAATAAAACAGGGATATTGAAGTCTAGGAATCACAATTGTATTACCAGGGAAAATCAGCAGAAAAGATTTTAGGCCCCAACTAATAACATTGGGACAGACTTAATATGAGGAAATTTCATTAAGGACTTCAAGAGATGGTTGTCCGCCAATATCCAATCTTGTGTTTTGTATCTTTGAAGAGATCCAATAGGATTACATTAGCATATGCTATGCTGGTGGCAGGGTTGGCACTTTATCTGCAAACACACAGACAGAAATATTAATGTGGCAGCCGGCAGAATAAGCCTGATTTGCTGCTTACCACCTTTTCCTGAGGGTAATTTTTACACTAACCTTTTTTTTTCCCCGCCTGCATTTCTGTAGATTCTGGAACAATTTGTGGTTTCAAAAGTGCCCTGAGCAAATTTAAAAATAGTTCTTGTTTATTGAGCATGTACTATATACTGGGCAGTTGATAACTGCTTTATACCTGCTGTTGTTGCTCCTACGTACAACAGCCGAGTATCTTCCTTAGGGCCACACTGGCTGACCACAGCTCCTTCTTTTGTAGTTTGCAGATGGGGTCATCTTACTCCTGTTGATTGGTCAGTTGGAAGGTTTCTTCCTGCACCTGAAAGAATTTTACCTCACTGCCAGGTCTCCTGCAGAAATGGTAAGTCGGCCAGAGGTTTTTCTTGCTGGTTTTATCTCCAGAGTGAACAAGTCTGTGGTACTGACATGAGAAACCAGTTGCTGTCGAGTCGATTCTGACTCCTCACGACCCCTGGAAGATCCTGTATAGAGGCACTATGAGTTGGAAAAACAACAACATTCAGTCCATACCCTTTCCAGTCTCTGTTACTGGCTCAGAAAGAAATCACCCCCAAATCCCAGGGGTTCTCACCGCAGTCACTGTCTCAGGGGTCTGCCAGTCAGCAGAGGGCTGGGCTCCAGCACTGGGTTGGGGACCATGTGGTCTTGGCTGGGTTTCCCTGGGGTGAACCACTCTGGCTTGCCTATTTCCATCCTCCTGGGACCAGAAGCTAGCCTGGGTGTGCTTTTCTTGTGGACCCAGCAGAGACATGTCCTGGTGTGGAGCCGTAGGATAAACACTGGACAGAAAGGTCAGTTTGAACCCCAAGGTCAGTGGTTCAAACTCGCCAGTCACTCTTCGGAAACCCTATCAAGGGTCGCTATGAGAAGGAACCGACTCGATGGCATTTGACGACAATGAAAACAATGGCAGAGATACTAGAGGCCAAGAAGTATCCGGAAAACACTACAGATGCCTTAGCCTGCAGCTTGAACTAGACTTGTGACTTCTGTGTCTTTGTGCTGGCTGCCACAGGTCCCGCCCACTTATGGCGACAGGGGAGAGCCCTGCAGAGCAGCATACAGGGCAGGGGGTCGGGTCCGGGAAGAGGGGCAGAACTGGGACCAGTGGTGTCCACACAGGTTGTTGTTGTTGTTATGTGCCATGGAGTAGGTTCCGACTCATACAGACCCTGTACAGGGTTTCCGAGGCTGTAAATCTTTACGGGAGCAGAAAGTCTCATCTTTCTCCTGCGGAACAGCTGGTAGTTTCAAACTGCTGACTTTGCGGTTCACAGCCCGATTCATAACCACTACACTACCAGAGCTCCTTGTCAACACAGGTTCCAGGGATGAATTTGCTGATCAGTCCTCACATCAGACCCCAGGCATAGCAGGAAATGGGATTCAGAGAGGTTCAGTTATCTGGCCAGGAGCACACAGAGCAGAGGGTTTGAATGCGGCTTGCCTGTTTCAAAGCTCAGTTGCTTCTCCATATCCTCCCTGGAATGAGGGGACTGCGCATCTCTCTACAGCCAGGAAGAAAGTTTGCTTGTCAATTGCTGTCAAGTTTCCTCCAGTCTTGGGGACCCCGCACACCCTGGGATCAGATTGGGGTGATCCAGACGGTTCTCACGGGCTGATTCTTTATTACCAGACCTTTCTTCCTTGTCTGTCTTGGTCTGGAAGCACCTCTGAAACCTGGTCACCTGTTCAACATCATAGCGACACACAAGCCTCCACAGATAGATGATAAACAAGGGTGGTGACTTCACATGAAGTACATTGACTGGGATTCGAACTTGGGTCTCCTGCCTAGAAATGGAGAATTCCACCTGTGAGCCACCACAGGGAGCATGGGGTTTTGGAGGAATCAAAGCTGAGACCAGGACTCTGGGGATTGAAGTGGGGGCTGCGAGGAGAGAAGGCCGGAGGTGACAGGGGGGAGGATGCAGTGTGGGCGGAGCCTGTGGAACTAGGGACTCAGATGTCGGGGCTCCTCTCTGTTGTTCAGGCATTGGGGCTCCATATTTTCAGTGCTTCCAAACTCCCAGTTAAAAGATGGGGACAAAGGCCCAGATTTCTAAAGTCCCTGCTTTCAGCCAGCTTGTGGAATCTGCTGCTTTCAGACACTGTTTCCGTCTCTACTCCCAAGGGTGCCTGTCTCCAGCCCACAGTATGGGAAATCTGTATCAGGGGTCCCTACTAAGGTGCTGCACATGGGGCCTTTAAAGGAGGGCGGGGCTCATCTTTTCAGTGAGCAGGACAATACAGGGCTGTTTCTCATCACCTGCCCTTCCTTCCTGCAGGCCAGTGGTGTTTAGATGAGATTGCCCTTTGTGGTAGGAAGAGAAGAGTTAGGGACTGAGGCCCGTTGGTTACTATTCTGCAGAAATCAAAACACTGGGCTGGCATCGTTGGCTTCCTCCCACATACAATTATTTCTCCCCCGGGAGGATTGGGTTTGTCCTCCAGGGCAAGACCTGCTCTTGTCGTATGTTCCTCATCTCACACGGAGCTCCGGGTAGCATGATCCTCTGGGTGGAAGGTGGCTGGGTAATGTGTGTTGATCTGTCAGCGTTCTGGACCATGCTGGCACGTGTGGCATTGTGATGCTGGAAGCAACAGCACTCGGGGCTCAGAAATCGACCGGACCACCCATTGTAGACACATTTCCTGGGAAGGAAATCCTGGGCAATCTTCCAAAAACTGTTGTTGCTGTTAGCAGATGCCATCGAGTTAGCCCCCAACTCACGGAACCCCCATGTGTTACAGAGCACAACTACTCCGAAGAATTTTCTTGGCCGTCATCTTTACAGAAATGGATTGCCAGGACTTTCTTCCACAGTGCCACTGTGTGGGTTTGAGTCATCAACATTTTGATAAGCAACCTTGTACCATCAAGGACCCTGGGTCTGAAAATTAGCCAGTGGAGACCCTTCTGGGTCCCAACTGTGCTAGGAGAGGGTCCCCCAACACTGAAGAGCACTCTACACACACGCCGACCACCATGAGGATGGTGCAGGACCGAGCACTGTTTGGTTTAGTTGTGCCAGAGTTGCTGTGAGTGGTGGCAGCTTGAAGGAACCTAGCTACAGGACAGCTCTGGAGTCCTGAGACAACACCTTGGGCTCCAACTGAGCATCGCTGAGAGGGACTGTGACAAAGAGATACCAATGTTGATGCAGCAGTTCCCAAAGCATAAAGTCCGCAAGGGCTTTTGTAGAGAAGATGCTTGTGGCAGGTGGGTTCCCCAGAGGAGCAAACCCAGGGAAGAGTATATACGCAAATAGAGAGAGAAGGGGAGATGCATTTCAAGGAAGTGGCTTGCCAGTTGTGGAGACTGGCGAGGCCCAGATCTGTGGTCAGACATTGGCTGGAGGCTTCTTCGGACTCCTGCGGCTACAGGGGCTGATGGACTCAAAGTCTGCAGATCAGGTGGCAGGCTGCTGGCTTACACCCTTCAAGAACTGGAGGTCAGAGGATGACAAGTTGGATGGTGAGAGACTTTGCCAGGACCATCCGAATCACCTGGGGAGTTTGTTAAAATGTAGATTCAGATTCATTCAAACTGGGCTGGAAATGCAAATGTTCATCAGAATAAACTTGCTTGAAGCCCCACCAGAACACCTATATATAGTGGAGACAGGCCACGCCCCCAAGGAAATCCCCCATTCAGCTGATTGGCTGGTTGCATCAAATCACACAATGAAAAAAACGATTGCATCGTGTCTGCCAGACCACTGGGATTCCTGGCCCAGCCAAATAGACACCTCCCCTTCACTGTTACAGCACTCGAGGAATATCTTTTAGATAAATGAATGAAGGAAGCGTTTCTGAAACCCTGGTCCAGTGAGACGTACTAGGACAAATGGTTCTGGGGCCGAATGCCTCGGGAATCACATATGGTCGTGTGGGTCCATCACACATCACTAAGACACTAGTTCTGCAGTTTTGTAATCACAGTTCAGAAGGGAAGCCTTGGTGGGCTTTGGGCTTCCGGCTGGTGGTCTGGCTGCAAACGGAAGTCATGGATTATGGAATGGCCCTGACCTTTGGGAACCAGGGTCTGGGCTCGGGAACACCTCTTTTGTCAACATTTCAGGGGCTTTGTCTTTGCAGCTGCACAATGTCACCCTGGCCCTGGAACTGCTGAAGGACAAAGACCTGCTCAATTACCCTGTCAGCCCTGAAGGTCAGTGCGAACCAGACACAGCTCGGTGGCCCCATTCATGGGACAGGCCAGCCCCAGGTGGAATTGGGCAGTCTTGCCATCTGGGTGGGATGCTGGTTCTTCTTGCTGAGATGGGGTCACTGCACCCCCATAGACTATTTGGCCTAATGCACCCAGCAACCTGTCCCAGAGGCGGCACCATCTACAGGACTGCATACCCCCAGTAGCTCACTGAGAAGCCAGTCTTGGAGGTATTGCTACATTGAGGGCAGTGGCTGGTCCTATAAGAGGGATGAACCCCGGACTCAGGCCTACCTTGACCTACTGTTCTGGTTTGCCAGAGGTCCTCCTAGAAGCCGGCCCCACTGCCTGTCCCCTCTGATCCACAGATATTGTGAACAAGGATGCCAAAAGCACCCTACGCGTGCTCTACACCCTGTTCCAAAGGCACAAGCGAAGAGAGAGTGCTGGGGGCGTGTCTCAAGGAGCTCCGAATTAACCATCAGTCTCCAGAGCTGTCTCTCTCTTCATGCTGGATGCTCAGCTCAGGCCTCCAGAGGGTACCCCACCTGGAATCTGCTGTTTGCTTCTGCGTCTGCCCAAGTTCCCCCATCATGCCTCCTGTTGTCATCGAACCCATTGGCTTTGGATCTGTTTTGAGCCAGTGTATGTTAGCACTTGGTCAGTGTATGTTAGCAAGTGAATTTCTGGGGAGCATTTTGGTTGTCAACCTGCATAAACAAGAGCTAACCCTTCACGCTGTCCCTGTTCTTCCGGCCTCTCCTGTGATGGGGAGAATGCTGTTTGGCGTTGGTTACTATTTGTGGTTCTGGCTTTGGAAGCAGCTTTGGAGAGGGGATGGAGTGGGTCGGGTCATCTCTGCGCAACCAGTCGGTGTGGGTCAGGAGGATGCCCAGCAGGGAGTGATGATGTCTGGAGCCTGGGGACTCAGCACCAAGTCTGGCCTTGCAGTGGGTGATTGAGGGAGAGGAGATCTGGAGTGGACTTCCTTCCTCTCCACTGGGTTAGCTTTATGCTGGCCTGCACCCCCACCCATCCCTTTCCTCCTGCTTCTGGACACACTTTCCCTTCTGCTTCCCTGACCTATACTGTTTCCAGGGCAGCCCTTGGGTGGTGCAAATGGTTAAGCTTTAGACTGCTAACTGAAGGGTCCCTCCAGAGGTGCAACAGAAGAAAGACCTGGTGGTCTAGGTCTGAAAACTCACCCACTGAGAACCCTGTGGGCACAGTTCTACTCTGACACACACAGGGGCACCATGAATGGAATCTACTTATGAAAACTCACCCCCTGAGAACCCTGTGGGCACAGTCCTACTCTGACACACACGGGGCACCATGAGTGGAATCTACTTATGAAAAACCATCCACTGAGAACCCTGTGGGCACAGTTCTACTCTGACATACACAGGGCACCATGAGTGGGATCTACTTATGAAAAACCATCCACTGAGAACCCTGTGGAGCACAGTCCTACTCTGACACACACGGGGCAACATGAGTGGGATCTACTTATGAAAAACCATCCACTGAGAACCCTGTGGCCACAGTTCTCCCCTGACACACATGGGGGTCACCATGAATCAGAGCTGATGGTAAGTGATACCAGTTTTACCCTGTCTTGATTATTGGAGGTATTCAAAAGGGCTTCAAAAAGTTCATGGAAAAATTCCATTTTATTTTCATTCCGTTTTTCCGTGAACTTTTTGAAGCCCCCTGTATAGCCCCAGCTCATCTGTCCACTGCTGTTGAGTCTGTTCCAATATAGAGTGCAGAGCTGCTCCTGTAAGAGTTCCAAGACTGTAAACTTTTTGGAAGCAGACTGCCTTGTCTTTCTCCTGAGGCAGCTGATGGGTTCCGTTAACTTCAGTTCACAGCCCAGCACTTAGCACATTGCATCACTATGGCTCCTAGAAGCATATGTTGTGGTTGTGAAGTGTTGCTGAGTTTCTGAATAGTGGCCTGTATAGTTTCTGAGGAGTGATTAAGGGGTTAGAACTACTGACCTTGTGGTTAGCAGTCCAGTGCTTATCCTGCAGCACCACATCAGGGCTCCTGGGGGTATAGATATGTCTTGAAATTAGCTAGTTTAAGCCCTCCATTCTTGTCTTTCCTTTAAAAATTGTTTTGCCGATTCTAGGCCCTCTTCATTTCGGTGTACACTTTAGAATCAGTTTGTCATTTTCTACAAAAGTGCCTCTGGAAAACATTCCCCCTTCCATCTTAGGCACGTCCTTCTTGGACCTAGAGTCTGACTCACACCTGTGCAGGTACCTCCCGCCATCATTCCACACCTCCCTTTCATCTCCCTCCTGTGGGCAATTGAACAGACCTACGAGTCCTGGTGTGGTGTTGTGTGTTAACTTGCTGGACTGCAAGGTCGGTTTGAACTGCACAGTGGGTGGTTCAAGCTCACCAGCGGCTCCTCAGAAACCCTACACAGGGTTGCTATGAGTGGGAACCGACTGGATGGTATTTAACAACAGGGCACTGCACTCATCAATGGCCCCCAAGTCCCCGCCTCTTTCTCACCCTGCCCCACCCAATTACGTAAAAGAGGTTCCCTTCTGCCAATTTCTGTTTACTCCCTTGTGAAGACTGAACCCTGTCCTCACCACGCCACACCTCCCCCTTGCTTGGACTAACAGTCAATTAAAAAAAAAAAAAAAATGTCAGCTTTATTAAGCAATCATTTAAAACAGAAAAAATTACCCATTTAACTGTACAAGTCTATGCGTTTTGACAGATGGATATACATCATGTGATTCCTACCACAGTCAAGATACAGATCTTCTCCATCATTCCCCAGAGACCCTGGATGTCAGTTGCCTCCTCCAGCCCTCTGGTCCAGGCAGCCACCAGAATGCTGTACTTTCTGTCTACAGAGCTCTGCCTTTTCTAGAATAGTCTTATACATTTTATCACACACTTTGTACCCTTTTGTATCTTTTCCCTTCACATAGCATGGTGACACACAGAGATTCACATACATTGTTCTTGGTATCAGTAACTTTTCCTTCTGATTGCTGAGAAGAATATATTTATACGGATCCATTGTGATTTGTTTATGCATTCCCCACTTGGTTGACATTTGGGTTCTTTCCAGTTTATAATTTTCGTAGACAGTGTTGCTATCAATGTTCATGCACTAGTTTCTGTGTGGACATATGTTTTCCTTTTTCTTGGGTAAATATCTAGGAGTGAAATGGCTAGGTCAGATGGTTAGATTGTGTTTTACTTTATGACAAACTGCCCAACTTTTGTTTTCCAAAGTATAAATGTATCGTTTTATAGTCCCACTAACAACATATTAAGAGTTTCAGTTGCTTCAGATCCTTGCCAACACTTGCTGTTGTCAATCATTTACTTTCCAGTCAGTTGGAAATGTATTGAAGGCACCCTAGTGGCAAAGTGGTTAAGCACTTGGCTGACAGGTTGGTGGTTCAAACCCACACAGTGGCTCCCCAGGAGAAAAGAGCTAGTGATCTGTTTGCATAAATATGAACCAAAAAACCCACCACTCTTGAGTCAGTTTCACCTCATGGCTAGAAAACCCTCAGTTTGACTCTGCCCAATACGGTTGTTGTGAGTCAGAACCAACCCAACAGCACATACCCCCAGCGGAATGTATGGTGGTTTGACTTTTATTTCCACACTGACTTATGGTGCAAAGGATCTTTTCATATATTTTATCATCCATGCATCTTTTTGGTGAAAGTATCTGTTCAAATCATTTGCCATTTTTTTTCTTTTTCCTTCTTTCTTTCTTTCTTTCTTTCTTTCTTTCTTTCTTTCTCTCTTTCTCTCTTTCTCTCTTTCTCTCTTTCTCTCTTCCTCTCTTCCTCTCTTCCTCTCTCTCTCTCTCTCTCCTTTCTCCCTTTCTTTCTCTCTCTTTGTTTTTTTTCTCTCTCTTTTCTTTCTTTCCTTCCTTTCTTGTTTATTAACATGACCATGGTAAATGAAGGCATCAAGAGGCACACAAGGATAAAGGAAAACAATGGGAAATTCTAAGGAGCTCTGATAGTGTAGTGGTTACAAATTGGGCTGCTAACCTCAAGGTCAGCAGTCCAAAACTACCAGTTGTTTCTCAGGAGAAAGACAAGGTTTTCCGCTCCTGTAAAGATTTACAGTCTCAGAACTCCTGTATAGGTTTGCTATGAGTTGGAACTGACTCCACGGCACACCACTGCCATCATGGTAAATGCTGACGTATGTAATTCTGGAACAACATTATTGTTGCTGTTGTTGTTGTTGTTGTTGTCAGGTGCCGTCGAGTTAGAACCGACTCATAGTGACCCCATGCACAGCAGAACGAAACAATGTCCGATCCTGGCCCAACCTCACTACCGCTGCCACACTTGAGTCCATCAATGCTGCCACCTGGCCAATCTATCTCGTTGGGGGTCTTCCTTTTTTTCTCTGACCCTCCACCTTACCCAGCATGACATCCTTTTCCAGTGACTGTTACCTTCTGACAATATGTCCAAAGTATGAGAGATGAAGCTTAGCCATCTGGCCTCCAAGGAGCACTCTGGCTGCACTTCTTCCAAAACAGATCTATTGGTTCTTTTGGCAG
>NW_006408615.1:7197338-7200604 GCF_000296735.1 Chrysochloris asiatica | reverse complement strand
GGTACAGTGACTCTGTGTATTCCTTCCATCTTCTCTTGATGCCTTCTGTGTCATTAAATAATTTGCCCAGAGAATCCTTCAATAACGAAAGTTGAGGCTTGCATTTTTTTCTTCAGTTCTCCCAGCTTGAGAAATGCTGAGCATGTTCTTCCCTTTTAGTTTTCTAACTCCAGATCATTGCACATTTTGTTGTAATATTTGACTTTGTGTTCTCGAGCTGACCTTTGAAATTTTCTGTTCAGCTCTTGGACCTCCTCATTTCTTCCATTTGCTTTAGCATATCTGCGCTGGAGAGCAAGTTTCAGAGTCTCTTCTGACGTCCATTTTGATCTTTTCTTTCTTTCTTATCTTCTTAATGACTTTTAGTTTTCTTCATGTATGATGTGCTTGATGTCATCCCACAACTCTTCTGGTCTTCGGTCTTTAGTGTTTAATGTATCAAATCTGTTCTTCAGATGATCTCTAAATTGAGGTGGGATATATTCAAGGTCGTATTTTGGCTCTCGTGGACTTGTTTTCATTTTCTTCAGCTTCATCTGAATTTGCATATGAGCAATTGATGGTCTGTTCCACAGTTTGCCCCTGGGCTTGTTTTGACTGATGATATAAAGCTTTTCCATTGTCTCTTTCCACAGATGTAGTCAATTTGATTTCTATGTATTCCATCTGGTGAGATGCATGTGTATAATCGTCTCTTATGCTGTCTAAAGAAGGTATTTGAAATAAACAAATCATTAGTTTTGCAGAAATCTATCATGCGATCTCCAGCATCAGTTCTATCACCAAGGCCATATTTTCCAACTACTGGTCCCTCCTCTTTGCTCCCTACTTTTGCATTCCAATCAACAGTAATGATCAATACATCTTGATTGCATGTTTGATCAATATCAGACTGAAGAAGTTGGTAGAATTCTTCAATTTCATCATCATTGTCGTTAGTGGTTGGTGGGTAAATTTGAATAATAGTGATATTAACTGATCTCCGTATAGACATATGGATAGTATCCTATTAGAGATAGCATTGTACTTCTAGATAGGTCTTTTAATGCTCTTTGTGATGGTAAACGTGACACCATTCCTTTTCAATCTGTCATTCCAGCATAGTAAACCATGTGATTGTGAGATTCAAAATAGCCACTAACGGCCCATTTCAGCTCACTAATGCTTAGGATAGCGAGCTTTATGTATTCCCTGTTGTTTTTGCAACTTACAGTTTTCCAAGATTTGTACTTCATACATTCCATAATTTGATTTTTAATGCATGCTTGCAGCTGTTTCTCTTCATTTTAAGTTGTGCCCATCAGTAAATGAAGGTCCCGAAAGGTTTATTCCATTCATATCATCATGGTTAAGGACCTTAGTCTCAGGTGACATTTAGGTCAGTTGGCGTAACAGTAATAAAGATGAGTCCTACATGCTAATCTGGTGAGTCACATGTTTGAGGCTTTAAAAGCTTGCAGATGCTCTTCTGAGACACAACTCTAGGTGTGTACTCATCTGGAGCAAAGGAAAGTGAAGGAAACCAAAGACTCCAGGGAACAAAGAGTCTGCAGATCTACTAGCTCCACAAACAACATCCTCCTCTAGCCTGAGACCAGAAGAACTAGATGGTGCCTGGTGACCACTATTTGCGGCTCCGTCTAGAGATACAACAGAACTTCCTGGTTAGAATAATGCAGAACAAAACTAAAATTCTTTAAAAAACAAAATCAAAACAAAAACAAACAAACAAACAAACAAAAAAACAACCAAGCTTACTGGGTGGATAGAAACTGGACAAATCCCTGAGATCCCTAAGACAGCCTTTCCATCTGGAACTGAAGTCCCTCCTGGAGGTCACTTCTGAGCCAAATAATAGGTTGTCCTATAAAATAAATGGACTGTGGTGGTTCTGGACCGCAAACCACAAGGTTGGCAGTTCGAACCCCTCAGCCTCTCTGCAGGAGGAAGATGAAGCTTTCTGCTCCCACAAAGATGTGCAACCTTGGAAACCCTATAGAGCGAGCGGCACTATGAGTTGGAACCGACTCGATGGCACTTAACAACGACAACAACATAAAATAAACAGCACTACCCCAGCGGAATGTTCTACTTAGAATAATGAACTAAAGGCCATTGAATGGGTACCATTTGCCTAATATCCAAGATATGAGGACAAGAGGGGCAGGACATCTGGAGAGACAGAAACAGGTTGGTCAGGAAGGAAATGGGGAGAATGTTGGCACGTTGCAACCAAAGTCACGGAAAAGTTGTGGATCAATTGCTCAATGGGAAACTAATAATGGTTGCTTTGTCAATATCACTGAAAACACAAAAAAGGAGTTTTGTAGTTTTATCTCTTTTGTGTGGATCAATAATACATTTTGAGTTCATGTTCATATATTGGGTGTGGTAAACATCGAAGTTGTTGTTTTTTTTCCCCTTTGTCATATGGGTACCAATTCTTCTAGCGCTGTTTGCATAAAGATGGCTCTCGCCCCATTCAATCATTTGGCACGTTTGTAGAAATTCAATTTACCATCTTTTGGGCTCTATTTCTGTAGTCTCTAATCTTCCTGCTGGTCTGCAGGTTTATCCTGATGTTAATAACTCACCGTCTTGATTACTGGAGCTTCATAATACATCTTGAAATCAGGTGGTGCAAGTTCTTCAATTTTCTTCCTTTCAGAAATTGTTTTAACTCCTTTTAATTTCCATATAAATTTGAGAATCTGTGTGTCATTTCCTACCAAAAAGCCTGCTGGGATTTTGATTGAAATTGTGCTGATATTTGCGATCAAATTAGGGAATAAAATAATTCTTAAAAGCATTGAGAAACTCAGATCATTAGTTTAAGAAAGTTTTTCTTTTTTAATACAGGCATTTAATGCTATGTACTAGGGGTGGGGAACCTTTTCTCTGTCAAGGGCCATTTGGATATTTAAACATCATTTGAGGGCCATACAAAATGATCAACTTAAAAATTAGCTGCTATAATGTTATGGCATTAAACATGATAGATGGTACAACCTTGATCGCTGAAAGTGAAGAGGACTTAAAATACTTACTGATGAAGATCAAAGAGCACAGCCTTCAATATGGATTTCATCTCAATGTCAAGAAAACAAAAATCCTCATCACTGGACCAATAAACAACATTCCTATCAATGGAGAGAAGATTGAAGTTGTCAAGGACTTCATTCTTCTTGGACCAACTGTCAACACTCGTGGAAGCAGCAGGCAAGAAATCAAAGGATGTATTGCATTAGGCAAATCTGCTGCACAAG
>NW_006408615.1:7189276-7196398 GCF_000296735.1 Chrysochloris asiatica | reverse complement strand
GACCCTGTACAGGGTTTCCGAGGCTGTAAATCTTTACGGGAGCAGAACGCCTCATCTTTCTCCAGCGGAGCAGCTGGTAGTTTCGAACTGCTGACCTTAAATTTCACAGCCTGATTTGTAACCACAACGCTACCAGAGCTCCTTTCCATGTGGAACCTTTATATAGACCAAGAGGCTCTCCTAAGAACAGAACAAGGGAACACTGGATGGTTTAAAATCAGAAAAGGTGTGCATCAGGATTGTATCCTGCCACCATAATTCTTCAATCTGTGTGTTCGTTATCTGGCACTGCTTTAGCAGAAATACCACATGTGGATGGCTTTAAGAAAAACTATCAGTTTAGAAGTCTGGCTCTAGGGGAAGGCTTTCTCTATGTCAGCTCTGGGACAAGGTTCTCGTCTCCTTTCAGCCTCTGTGGCTCCATCCTTATTTGGAGATCTCCATGTGCCTTGGCACCAATCTTCCCTTGGATCTAGGAGTCTCACAGTGCAGGGACCTCGGGTCCAAAAGATGCACCCCGCTCTTGGCTCTTCTTTCTTGGTGGTGGCGGGTCCATCTCTCTCTCTCAACTCACATCTCTCTCTTCTATATCTCCAAAGAGATTCACTCAAGGTACAACCCAATCCTGTATATTGCACCTGGTCTCAGTAACATCATAGAGGTGAGGATTTAAAACATTGTTGTTAAGTGCCTTAGAGTGGGTTCTGACTCACAGTGACCCTGTATAGGGTTTCTAAGGGGCTACTGGTGAGTTTGAACTGCCAACTTTGTGGTTCAAACTGATCTTGTAGTCCAGTGCTTATCCTATGGTGCCACATATATAGGATAATTACATCAGAGTACACCACATCATATCAGATCCCATCATGGGGAGCAAATAAGTCTTAACTGCTAAACTTCTGAGTATCCTGCTCTAGCCAAGTTGACCCGAAACCTTAATTTAACTACCACAATCCAAGAAACTGGACTATATCAAAAACACAACACCAGAATTGGAGGAAGACTCATTAACAATCTGTGATATGCAGATGACACAAACTTGCTTGCTGAAAGCAAAGGACTTGAAGCACTTACTGATGAAGATCAAAGACTACGGCCTTCAGTATGGATTACACCTCAACATAAAAAAACAAAAACAAAAAAACACAAGTGAGCTTAATAAGCAACATCGTGATAAATGAAGAAAAGATTGAAGTTGTCAAGAATTTCATTTTACTTGCAAAACTCATGGGAGCAGCAGTCAAGAAATCAAATGAGGTATTACATGGGACAAATCCTCTGCAAAAAAAAAAAAAAAAAAAAAATCCAAAAACCTCTTGGAAATGTGAAAGAGCAAAGTTGTGACTTTAAGGTCTAAAGTGTGCCTGACCAAAGGCATGGCATTTCCAGTCACCTCAGATACCTGTGAAAGCTGGAATAAAGAAGAATCCAGAAGCACTTGATGTGTTTGAATGAACTGATGCCTTTGAATCATGGTGTTGGTATATTGAAAATACTGTCTTGTACAAATCTGTCTTGGAAGAAGAGCAGCCAGAATGCTTCTTGGAAGCCAGGATGGTGACACGTAGTCTTTCATCCTACAGACATGTTATCAGGAGGGACCAGTCCCTGGAGAAGGACATCATAGTTAGTAAAGTGGAGACTCTTTAGAAACCAAAAGAAGCCTCCCTGCAAGATGGGTGGTTGACACAAGGCGGTAACAATGTAACAAAGAGACAATTATCAGATGGTGCAGGACTGGAGGATGTTTCGTCTTATGGATACGAACAGACACCAGCTAACAACAACAATGTTGTACGTTGCTTTCTAAGCTTGACTTTAGTTGCATTCCACCCATTATACCCTGATACCTCCATAACAAGATGCATAACCCTGAGTCAGTTCTGTGCATTCTGTGTAGTGGCTGCAGTGAATTATGGCATCTAGCCGAGAAGTAGCAAGTGCCACGGGAGGGTCCGTTGGCATCAGGATTGGAGGGAAGGTTGTAGAGAAGAGGCATGTCTGATCTCTGTCTCCTGGGAATCAGCCTGGGACTGATGTTGCAGATGGCGACGCTCCCCCCTTGTGAATTTAGAGAGGGTCAGACCTGACGCCCCCGTCATTTCTACACCCACTTTGTTTGATGCACTAGCTTTCTTTGGAGTCCTGGGGTGGTGCTGTAGGATACACACTTGACTGCTAACCATGAGGTTGGAAGTTCAAACCCACCTGCTGCCCCTCGGAAACCCTATACAGGATCACTCTGAGTCAGGACTGACTTGATGGCACTTAACAATGACCATCTTTCTTTGAGAGTTCTGGAGTGACACAGAGGATAAATCACTGGACTCCAAGGTCCGTTTGAACTACAAGGTCTGCAGTTCAGACTCACCAGCTGCTCCTTGGAAACCCTATACAGGGTCGCTGTGAGTTGGAAGCAACTCAATAGCACTTAACAACAGCAAGCTCTCTTTGAGGGGAGCCTGTTTTCCCTCCCACCTCCCACTGGGTTCTTGGGCTTCTTCCTGGACAAGTTGGACTAGGTCACCTTCGTCCTCTCAACACTGCCTTTCCAACGATGACCACGTTCCTTCTGCTTCAGTTTCTGCCCCTCTCTGACACAACCCTCCAGACTCCGCTCTGGCTCCTGCCCTTGTTTCTAACAGCCCAGCATGTTGCGACCTTGTTGTTGTTGTTGTTAGGTACCATTGAGTCGGTACCGCACAACAGAATGAAACACCACCTGGTCCTGGGCCAACCTCACAATAGTTGCCACGCTTGAGTCCATTGATGCTGCCACTTGGCCAATCCATCTCACTAGGGGTCTTCCTCTTTTTCTCCGACCCTCCACCTTACCAAACATGATATCCTTCTCTAGCAACTGGTCCCTCCTGACAGTATGTCCAAAATATGAGAGATTAAGTCTGGCCATCCTGGCCTTCAAGAAACCCTCTGGCTACACAGCTGACCTTGAGATTCTCATCTATTATGCTACCAGAGCTTCTCACAGCTCCCCTCGGGGCACCCCAAACTCACCTCACCCAATCAGAGCCTACCACTACCCCTGGTCCTCACATCGTCCTGCCTCCTGATGCCCCCTCTCCATCACTGACCCTCCAGCATCCTCTTCCCCACTCTCTCTGGACACTTTCTACCCCCCTCTGAGCACCAAGTGTCGCCCTCTCTGCCCCCTCCTCTGTTCTCCCCACCCCTCCCTGTCAGACAGCAGTCACTGTCTGTCTGTCTGTCTGTTTGGATAGCTACAACAACTTCCTGACTGGTCTCCCACCGTTACCCCCTGACCCCATTTCCACACCTGCTGCCAGCCGGCATGCCTCTGCCCTGAGCACCCCCTAGCCCCCAGTCTCTAGGTGGTACCTGCTCTCAGGTGAACCAGTGTCTGTATCTGCCTGCTCCCACATCCTCACTGTGATCCTGCCCTGCCTTCCAGACTTCTGTCAGTGTGCCCCCATCCCTGGTCTCTCTCTGGGCCTTCCACCCACAATGAGGGTGTGGGGGAGGGGTAAGGATGGGTGCAGGGGGGAACCCCAGTGCTTGGGGAGTAGAGTCTAAGGAGAAGGGGTGCAGGGGGGCCTTTCCCTTAATCATCCCACCATCATCCCCCCATCCTCTCGCTTTTCCTCAGTCCCAAGAAATCCGACTCTGGCTGAGGCTGCAGTCCAAGTTGGAAGCTGGATAATTTTAGTGGGCTGAGCTGGAAGACGTCCAGGGTCTGAGTAAGAAGAGCTGGCAGCCTTGTGCTGGGTGTGCAAACAGCTTCAAGTGACGGGAAATGCCTCGAAGGCCGGGGTGCCTGAGAGTTGAGCCGCTTCCCAAAATAATCCAGGGGGCAGCTGTCTGGATTGTGAAACTTGGCCTGGCCGCCGAAGCTACAGGAAGCCCCGGGCCCCACACCAGTCCCACTCTGGGAACAGATGGCATAGGGAATTTTTTCTCTTTCACCAAAGTCAGCTGGTAAGCGAACAGCTTGTCTAGAGAAAAGTGTGCTTCTTCCCCTGTCTTTTGGCGACAGATCAAAGCTGCCGGCCCCCACCCCAGTTCCTTTTCTGTGAGACTTGGGCAGAGCGGGTGGAGGAGCATTCCTAGCCCCTCCCATTGTAGGGTCTACCCCAGAGAGAGAGACTGGGCCCCTCGCTTAGTGTGGAGACAGATACAACTGGAGAAGGCACAGTGGGACTGTCCTAGGAGTAGTACAACAATGTGGAAGTCCTGGGTTCCAATCCCAACTGAGTCTCTTAGCAGCTGTGTGCCCTTAGGAAAGTTACTGCCCCTCTCTGAGCCTGAGTTTCTTTATCTGCCAAATAGTAATGAGCCTCCCAGGGTGGGAGTTATAAGGATCAACCATGGGTAAGGATGTGGACTCCTGATATAGCATGATAGGATAAGCACTGGACTGTGAACCACAGGTTGGTGGTTCAAACCCACCTGTTGCTCCTCAGAAACCCTATACACAGTCTCTATGAGTTGGAATCAACTCAATGGCAATTCACAACAACAACAAGAAGGATGTGTCTGAGTGGTACAGTTAATGAGATCAGCTCAGTACACCCAGAGGTGCATAAGAAGAAATGTCTGGTGATCTGTTTCTGAAAGATTAGTCATTGAAAACCCCATGGAGGTCAATTCTACTCTGACACACTTGGGGTTGCCATTCGGAATCAACTTGATGGTTACTGTTGGTGTTGTTAAGTGCTGTCGACCCATAGCGACCCTGAACAGGGTTTCCAAGGCTGTAAATCTTTACAGGAGCAGAAAGCCTCATCTGTCTCCCGCGGAGCAGCTGGTAGTTTCGAACTGCTGACCTTGCAGTTCACAGCCCGATTCTTAACCACTACACTACCAGCTGTTGTTAAATGCTGTGGAGTCAGTTTAGGGCTTTCAAGGAGAAGCTGAGTTGAAAAATGCTTTCAGCTAATCAGTAGGTGTGGTTAGTACCTGCTGAAGGCTCTCCTTTCTGTGGAGCACTTGCCAGGTGTGACCACATTTTAGAAACAGTGACAGTCAGAATGGCGGCAGTTCACCAAACCCACTTCCTCTTGGTCCTGGACACATAGCTAGGCTGTATTTCCCAGCATCCCTTGCAATTAGATCAGCTTTGGAAGAATTATAACCAGAATACCCCTCAGACGTGAGGATGGCGAGACTTTGTCTCTTGAACTTTAGACCTGTTGTCAGGAGGGACAAGTCCCTGGAGGTGGACATCAGGTGGAGGGTCAGTGAAAAAGAGGAAAACCCTCAGCAAGATGGATTGATGTGCCTGCAGCAATGGGCTCAAAAGTAGTAACACTTGTGAGGATGGCATAGGACCAGGCATTGTTTTGTTCTGTTGTACTGGTCATTGGGAGTCAGAACTGACTCAACGGCACCTAACAACAACAACTTTCAAGGACAAGTGAATGGAAACCAAACCAGATTCACAGCCATCTTGTCTGCTTCAACTCGTAGCAAGCAACAGGTTAGAGAAGAAATTCTCAAGGGTTTTCTAAGATGGACATCTGGACCGGGGCAGAGTGGCACAGCTTTCTTCGGCAGAGCAGCTGGTGGTTCGCAGCCCAATGCCCAAATCACAGCATCACGGGATGAGGTGCAAACCTGCCTCCAATCTTCTCCATGGCTGGCTGAGCAGACAAGCATGGTAACCTTGGAAGCCATGAGTGAAGATGGTGGGATCACAAGGTGGAATCCCCGCTGAGTGCAGAGCTGCTGGGCAACCAGGGGCTCCACGGTGGTTTGAAATTTACACAAGCAGGAAATGTTCAAACTCTTTAAACATGTTGATGTTTGTGCCCGTGGCTGGTGGCATTTTGACAAAAATAACTGCATCTCTTCTGCCCTTTAATTTGTTCAAGTATTCCAACAATTACTTTTTTCATTTCTAGACAGCCTTTTTCTGTCTTGGAATTTTTGGGTCATTTTATAGTCTTGTTTTTTATTCAAGGAAGCTCTGGTGGTGCAGCAGTTAAGCTCTTGGTTGTTAACACACTAGCCGATCTGAGGAACGAAGATTGGCAATCTGCTTCCATAAAGAATTACAGTCCTATCCATCTGTGGGGGTACTTCTGTCCTGTGAGTCTGAATCAGCTCGTCGGCCTATCTATCTATCTATCTAACATCACAGTCCTATCCATCTGTGGGGGTACTTCTGTCCTGTGAGTCTGAATCAGCTCGTCGGCTGTGGGTTGGATTTTGGGGTCTATGATTTGTATCCATATTTGTATCTCTTTTTAAACATCATTTACACACATGAGCATCTTTATTTTCCTTGTCTAATGATTCTGCCACAGTCCTGGGTTGACACTGGGGGCTAATGCACTGGAATGCAACGTCAGTTGGAAGTACAATGTCAGTGGTTCAAGCTTACCAGCCGCTCCTTGGAAACCCGATATAATGCCACTGTGGGTCGGAACCAACGCATAACAACAACAACAATTCTTCTACCCGAAGTCTCTGTGTGCTCCGTTGTTCCTGGTCATTTCTTTTCTTGTTTGTCTTCTGTGAGTTTGGACGGTGGCCCTTCCTCTTCATCCTTGGTGGTTCTCCCTAGCCTCCCTTGAAGACACACACCTCCAGAGGTGATTTGCAGATGTTTCTGCTGAGTAAACTGGTCCCCCGAAGCATGCATTCTCTGGTCCACACAGTGAGTTTAGACCCCATGCTCATGCTGACTCATGGTGGTGACTTTTCAGGGGAGTTAGTTCTTCTGGTTGGATTTTTTTTCATCCAACACTAGGATTGCTTTTCTCTCTCAGGTTTCTGCCCCTGTCCGGTCCAGTGTATTTAACAGTGAAAGCATAGCCCTCTGGCATAGCCCAAAGTCACAACTTTGTGGGGGGGCTTGCCTTTATCACTGTTCATGCTGGGTGGGCCCTAGGTTTCTCAACCATCCCCAAGGCCAGATGTGGCCATGACAAAGAAAGGTCAGGTGGCTGGCCAGTCCAGGCAGATGTCCTCGGGGCAAAACTAGCTTGGGCTGGTTTTGGACCTTTGGAGATTTACTTATCTCTTCTATTTCCTTGACTTGTGAGAATTTTCCTTGCTTTTGCCAGCTCAGATGTATTTTAATACATATATATGTATATGTGCGTATCTAGATTGAAAATTCATGTGCACATACATATATCT
>NW_006408615.1:7186811-7188309 GCF_000296735.1 Chrysochloris asiatica | reverse complement strand
GGTTGTATTCTTTCACCATACTTATTTAACCTGTATGCTGAGCAAATAATCCGAGAAGCTGGGTTATATGAAGACAAACGTGGCATCAGGCAGGATTGGAGGAAAACTCATTAACAACTTGTAATATGCAGATATTACAAAAAAAGACCCCCCCCAAAAAAAAAGAGGAAGACCCCCAACAAGATGGATTGTCCAAGTGGCATCACCGATGGACTCAAGCATGGCAACAATTGTGGCCCAGGACCTGGCAGTGTTTCGTTCTGTTGTGTATAGTGTCGCTATGAATCAGTACCAACTCTATGGCACCTAACAGCATCTATCTATCCACCTATCTATCATCTACCTATCTAGCCATCATCTCTCTCTCTCTCTCTCTCTCTCTCTCTCTCTATCTATCTATCTATCTATCTATCTATCTATCTATCTATCTAACATCTGTATTACCTGTCTATCAATCTAATCATTTATCTATCTTCTATGTATGTATGTATCATCTATTATTTGTATCATTTATTATTATCTATCATCTATCGATCTATCATCTGTATCATCTATCTACTCATTTATCTCTCTTCTATGTATGTATGTATGTATGTATGTGTCTTTATGTCTTTATCTTTCTATCTATCTCTCTGTCTGTCTGCCTACCTATCTCTATCTATCTATCATCTACCTACCTATCTGTCTGTCTGTCTATCTATCTATCTATCTATCTATCTATCTAATTCCCCCCTTGCCTTGCAGTGGGAAGCTATTCTGCCAATAATAGGAAATGGAGGTCATTCTCTGGCAGCACCTAATGATTGTTGTTGGGTGCTGCTGAGTCCAGCTCACAACAATCCTGTGAACTGCCCATAGGGTTTCCTAGGCTGTCCTCTTTCTGGAAGCAGATCACCAGATCTTTCTCCTGCAAAGCTGCTGGCTGGGTTTGCACTGCTGACTTTTTGTTAATAGTTGAGCACTTAGCCATTGAGCCAGCAGGGCATTCTCTGGTGGCACACGGCAGGTTTTTAATAATAAATGAAGTGCCTTCAAAAGTCTTTCCTGAACGCCTTAGCTCTCTAGTGTTATTACAACAAAGATACCACAAGGGGGGTGACTTTAATAAACAGAAGTGTATTTTCTCACAGTTTAGTAGGCTAGAGGTGTGAATTCAGGGCACCAACTCTCTCTGCCAGTTCTGGGGGAAGGTTCTTGTCTCTTTTGTTGTAGTGGAGAAAGAGGCCCCCATCTTTAAATATATAAATATTATGTTGTTGTTATTGTTTAGTGCCATCCAGTTGGTTCCGACTCATAGCGACCCTGTATAGGGTTTCTGAAGAATGCCTGGTGAGTTTGAACTGCTGACCTTGTGGTTCAAATGGAGCTTGTGGTCGAGTGCTTATCCTACAGCCCCACCCCAGGGCTCCATCATATTCTTGTTAAGTGCCGGTGAGTCGATTTTGACCCATAACGACCCTGTATAGGGTTTCCAAGGAGCAGCTGGTGAGCTTGAACC
>NW_006408615.1:7174359-7186396 GCF_000296735.1 Chrysochloris asiatica | reverse complement strand
AGAGCTCCACCATAGAGACTATTTATTAAGTCTTAAACAGCAATGAATACAAGACAAAGACAAGCACAGATCCCCTGGTGACCGAAATCATAGACACCATAAGGGGGTCCCAGAGTCCCACCTCCATGTATGTGGTGATCCTTTATGGGCACAGAGAACAAAACAATGTCCTCTCACAACCATACATGCCTGCACCCTAGGAAAGCAGGGAGGGACGGCCACAAGGGGAGTACCCAGGAAAGCTCCTCTAAGGGCCAGCTGGGGGAAGTGGCCCCCAAATCACTTAAAAATAAAAAGATTTTATTGTAACTCGAGTGATAGTTTACATGGGAGAACATCAGTTTTGCACTCATCCTATCGTATTTCATTTCATTGCAATGATTGCAATCCCCTCCGTGCATCATCATTCAACAGTATTTGCTTCTATTCCCTTTGTTTTTTTTATTTTGGATGTACACAAACATACTTAGGAATATATAATCATTTGAACAACCAAAGGGCACATTCTGCAAGCCTGCCTCCTGGCTGTCAGCACACAGCCTTTCTCTGTCCATGAGATACAGAGTCCTCAGCTGCTCCCTCTCTCCAGGTCCTCATCTCTGCCTCCATCTCTGGTGTCACTGCTTCTCTGGATAGGGTCCCACATTCTGCTCTTTCTCTTCTCCCTTGATGGTCCTAGGGTCCAAACCCACTTTAAAATATACTCTGCTTCTGTCTCTGACAGCTCTACTGATAGAGGTGCACGAGGGACTCAAGAAGATGTGGTTATCTGAACACTAATCTAGGCGCAAGATGGTCCTTCGCACCTAAAAGCCCTCAGATGAAGTGCCTGACAGCATGCTTCCACTTCCTGGTGATCTTCATGTGGCTTAGAATCTCTGTTGGCTCCGCTGTACCTAATCTGCTCTTTTAGATCTCAAAAGAGATGGATTTAAGACACGCCCAATGCAAATACATGGGGTTCTGCTGTGGTGTTGTAAGATAAAGCACCGGCCCCCAAGGTCAGTTTAAACCACAAGGTTGGTGGTTCAAACCCACCAGCTGCTCCTTGGAAACCCTGTACAGTGTAACTGCATAGATCCTAGGCATTGCGTCCATGTGATGCTACTGGGACCTTACTGTGCAGGTGTCTCACCTGGGATCTCATTGCAAACATAGACTGACCCAGTGGGTATGGGGGAAGGGAGGCAGGTTTCTAACAAGCTTCCAAGTGGCACAAGTGCTGCTGACGCATGGACCCCACCTGGGCAGACTCTGGGACAGGGGGTCTCCACCTTGGCTGAACACTGCTTCACCTAAGGAGCTTTGGGCATTACTAATCCTAGGTCCCACCTGCTGGCTTCTGATGTACCTGGTCTGGGGGTGGGTTTGGGTGCTGGCTGAGTGAATTCCAACAACAGCCCAGCTGCAGTTGAATAGTCTATGACTATTCTTGGAATTCACAACCCCTCTGTGTTCACTGTTTACAGCTCCGTTTCCTTAGCAATGTGGGAATGGATGGGCGCCGCACAGTGAGGGTGGTACTAAGCAGGGACAACTGGCCCAGGATAGGACCATGGGGAAGCGTGGGGTACAGGTAAGTCAGTGAGGTCTTACCAGAGTAGGAGGGGTCCTCACTTGTTCTGAGTGGTGTCTTATAAAATCAGAGACAGATGTCATGAGGCATGAGTCAGCCCAGGAATGCCAAGAATCACCCAGGTTTCCAGAGACACGAAAGGCTCTTTCACCGGAGTCGAGAAGAGGCATGGTCCCGCCGACACCCTGAATTCTGGCTTCTGACCCACCGAACAGTGAGGCAAGAAAGCTCTGTTTTGGGGGGCTGCGGTACTTAGAAAGGTTCTTCTTTTTTCTGTAAAAGAATGTAACACCATGAAATCGAACCCTATGTCAGTGTTACAGACAAAATCCAAACCTACAAAATAGATAAGTAAATAAGTCTGTTCTTTAAAGAAAACCCCAAACCAAACAAAATCTGCTGCCGTGGAGTTGGTCCTGTGTCTTCAGAACCTTCTAGAACAGAGTAGAGTTGCCTCATAGGGTTTCCCAGAGTGCCTCATCTTTCTCCCTCAGAGAAACCACCCAATGCTTCATCCACAGTGCCACGAGGGTTCCTTGACCACCCTACAGCAAGTTCAAAATCACCCAAGGGAGGGATGCCTGAAGGAAAAAGCATTCCATTTCCAGAGGCAGCTGGGAGGGGACAGGGTCCTGGGCAGCTACAACCGAAGTAGCAGAGAGCTCAGCACTATGCAGCCCTTCCTCCATCAAGGGATGGAGACCCTCACACCGTGATCTGAGGGGGTCCCTGTAATTGTAATTACAATTACCTGTAATTGTTTCCACTGAAGTACAAGAGATGTTGAGAAAAGCACACAACAGATATGACTAGAACTTTTGAAGTTTGCATATGATCTGTTCCAGTTCTCTAGGACCCCCTGTAACAGAAATACCACAAGGGGATCACTGTGACAAACAGAAGTGTACCCTCTCACAGCTTCCACGTTCAAATTCAGGGCACCCATTCTAGGAGAAGACTTTCTCTCTCTCTATCGACTCTTGGCTTACGAGGAAGGTCCTCGTCTCTTTTCAGCATCTGTGGACCTGGAGTTCTTTGGAGATCTCCAAGGGTCTTGGTGTCAATCTTCCCTTGGGTCTAGGAGGATCTTAGCACAGGCACATGGAGTCTAAACGATGGACTCTTCTCCTGACTCGTCTTTCTTGATGGTAGTAGGTCACTGTGATCTCTGCTCACTTGTTTTATCTCCTTTATATCTCAAAGGAGATTGGCCCAAGATACTACCCAATCCTGTACATTGTATCCTGCCTCATTAACATAACTGCTGCTACCCATGCCTTGTCAGCATCGTTGCTGTTGTTATGTGCTGTGGAATTGGTTCTGAGTCATAGCGACAATGTGTAGTGTTTCCAAGGCTGTAAGTCTTTACAGGAGAAGCCTCATCTTTCTCATGAGGATCTACTGTTGGATTCGAAGTGCTGAAGGTGAGAATTTACAACACATAGGAGAATTACATGCCATCACAAAATGGAGTTGTTGTTTTTAAGTGCTGTCGAGTTGATTCTGACCCATAATGAACCCTGTATAGGGTTTCGAGGAGCAGCTGATAAGCTTGAACTGCCGACCTTGCAGTTCAAACGGCTTTGTAGTCTGGCGCACTAACCCACAGCCCCAACCAGGACTCCACAAAATGGAGTACACTTACAAAATTCTGAGAATCATGGTCTAACCAAAATGACATATACTTCGGGGGGAGAAAATTCAATCCATGACACTATTTACTACCACCCAGGTCAAGAATGCGAGCACAGTCCAGGAACCTCCCTCATGATCCCCTTCCCAGCCGTGACCACCTTTGAGCTCCATCCAAAGGTAACAGAGTATCTTAAAAAACACTTTTTAAAAAATTTTAAATAAATTATTTTTTTTGGTGAAACAATGCACAACAAAACATACACCACTTCAACAATGGATGATTGGACAATTAAGTGGCCTGTGTTACATTCTTAAGTGGAGTCATCTTCCTTGACAACATTTTCTGAACTGTTTCACCATTGTTCACACAAAGTAGAGGCCCCTAAGTTTCTCAGCTCTCCTTTCAAGTTGCCATTGTAGATTGGATCCATGCAGCCCAGTCTCTGAAACAGGATAATGTTTCATGCCAATCTCCTTTGCTAAAGAGCCTACACTAGTATCTCAGGGGATAGTTTTGGTTCAGGGTTTACAGATTTCCTTGGGATAAGAGTTCAGGGGGGTTTCATCCAGCCTCAGAGACTCTTTTAAGCAGTACCACATCTCTCTTGGAGCGACATCTGAGCCAATTTGACTTGTCTAGAGCTTTGGTCTTCTAACTCCAAGTTTTTGCACGTTTCGTTATAAAACTCTTAATGCTTTGTATTTTTGAGCTGCCCTTTGAAATTTTCTGTTTAGCTCTTTGACTTCCTCATTTCTTCCATTTGCTTTAGCATCTCTACACTGGAGAGAAAATTCCAGTTTCTTCTGACGTCCATTTTGGTAAAGTGGAAGGTCAGCGAAAACGGAAGACCCCCCAATGAGATGGATTGACACAGTGGCTACAGCAATGGGCTCAAGAGTAACAACAATCATGAGGTTGGCCTAGGACCAGGCAGTGTTTCACTACGTTGTGCATTGGGTCGTTAGGAGTCAGTACTGACTCGACGGCACCTAACAACAGACAGGGCCTGATCACGTGCTTTGCACATGTTATCAGGAGGGACATGTTCCTGGTTAGAAGGACTTCATGCTTGGTAAATTAGAGGGTCAGTGAAACAGAGGAAGCCCTTTAGGAGATGGATTGACATGGTGGTTGCAACAATGAGCTTGAACATTGAAGTGATCGTGAGGAGGACACAGGACTAGACAGGGTCTTGTTATGTTGTACGTAGGGTTACCGTGAGTCAGAATGGACTCACGACATCTCCCAACAGCACCAGAGAGGCAGAGGGAGATGGCAGCTGGCTTGAGGGGCCCCTGACTCTTCTCCAGGACCAGGCATTCTTTTGCATTGAGTTGTGGGCTCTTGTCTGTGTGTTCTGCAAATCTTTCAAATATTCACAGTAATGCTCACAGGGAGTCTTGGACCCACTCATTGGTTTGTGCCCAACAGCTCCTTGGAAGAAAGACCTGGCTATGTACCACTTTAAAGATGACAGCCAAGTAAACCCTATGGAGCAGGGCTCCTCTTTCACATATGGACTGGCCATGATTTGAACATAACAGCAGAGAGGTTAATAACTTGCTCCAGGCCCCACAGCATGAACAGCATGGTCACAGCATGGCTTAGTAGAAGGAGCCCTTGTGGAGCTGTGGGTTAGGCCTCGGGCTGCTAACCAGAAGGTTGGTGGTTCAAATCCACCAGTGGCTCCTCAGGAGAAAGATGATACGGTATGCTCCGATAAAGATTTGCAGTCTTCGAATCCCTGTATAGGGTAGGTATGAATCAGAATTGACCCAAAGGCAGTGGGTATAAACAGGGTACTCCAAGGTTCGGGGTTGAGGCAAGATGCTCGGAGGCAGGCAGGGTGGTGTCATGTGACTAGAAGGAGATAGCACAATCTGCGACCCTGGACCAAACGCTCGTCCTTTCAGTCAGCTAACACCTGTGGTGCATTTGTTACCTGGGCAATCTTCACTTTTGTGACAGTGTCCTGGGGCAGCTGTGACAAATGACCACTAACTGGGCAGCTTAGAACAATAGGGATTCTTGCTCTCACAGTTGTGGAGGCCACTGGGGTTGGCTCCTTCTGGCCCCTGCATGCCTTTCTTGGTTCCCGGTCATCACTGGACATCCCTTTTCCTTGGTTGACGGTGATATACTCACTCTGCCTTCACATCAGAGTCTCTTCTGTGTCTCAAATCTTGTCTCCAACCTCCCTTCCATCTTTCTTCTAAGGAAAACTGTCATTGGTTTGGGGACCACCCTAAATCTGTGATGATTTCCTCTTAGGGTCCTTACCTGGATTCCATCTGCAAAGACTTGTTTCCAAGTAAGGCCACATTCACAGGCCTTGGGGGTCAGGATGCAGGCACACCTTCTGGGGGAGAGGGGCATTATTCAGCACAAGAGGAGGGGGACGTGCCAGCTTCCACAGCTACAGGTGAGCACCGAGGGCTGGACCGGGATGTGGATCCAGCTGGATGGAGGTGGGTGTGGGCGTGTGGGCTGTGAACAAGGAGGAGCTTTCTAAGGGATGTCTAAGGTGTGGGGGCTGGGAGGCAAGCAGACTCTACCCCTGACTTTTAGGCCCCAGTGACCCCCGAGCCTGCCCAAGTGTCACCATGAGCAGGTGAGAAGACCAAATGAGACTTTCCTGCAGGATGGACTAGGGATGGTGGAGGTGACCACAAAGGACAAAACTGTCCCCAGGATAACACACACCCAGACGCCACCCACCTGCTGCCAGAGGCACAGCTTCCAGTCTTGGGACCATGTCTCCCCCAATGTGGACATCCACACACTTTGGAAGTCCCCACCACCCGCATTCACCAGGGCCAGCCTGAGACCCCAGCTCACATCCCAAGGTTCCTCAGAATGCTCTTGTTGTCACTGATACCTACGAGTACATACATCTCCTTCCAGACGCTCAGTTCCCACCTTCTCCCCTGACCTTTTCATTTGTCTCTCTGTGTAAGTTGTCTGTCTCTCCACACACGGGAAGACGCACTGAAGGTCATATTCAGGATATACCATGCCTTGAAAATACCTAGCACACAGTAGGAATCCAAACAAAAAAATGTTTGTTAAATGAATGAACTTTCTGACATTCTGAACCATCGAACACTGGGATGAGCCACATGGTGGTAGTGAGTTCTCCATCACTGTTTGGATTTAAGCACTCATCAGACTGCATTGGAGAGGACAAAGGCAAGGGTAACATCAAAGCTTAGAGATCCCCCAGATACTTTCCAAGGGACTCTGACCTCCCACCCCACCCCTCCACCCCCATGTGGTGCTATCATCAAACTCCACCTCCCCCAGGTCCCACTCTGTGGACCGTTCTAGAAAACAAGAGGTGGCAGCGTCTATTTGGCCGAACCACCCAGATGGAACAAGCTGCAGAAGGCAAGACCAATATTTATTCATGATCATTTTCAGAAATTAGACTTGGGATCCACAAATAGACTATTCTAACAAGAGCCCGTCTGTCCCTGCCTCTCGGGTGCACACTGCAAACTCACCCTTCATGTTCCATCTTGCCTCCTCCCGTTCTGGGCTTGGACTTAAAGAGTTGCCAGTTGCTTGGCTATTTTCTGAGGTGAGTAATGGGAAGGTGGAGCACCAACAAACCAGGGCGTTCTTGTAAAAGGATGTATGCTGTTCCACACAAGGCCCCCCTCCTGAGCACAGAGCTGTGGGCTCTTACCCTCCGTGCTAGGTGTGTCAGGAAGGGCCAAGGGCAGTGCCCTAAGGGTTAGGCTGCCATCTTGCCAGAAGGACCCATCAAGGTTGATGCTCCATGAGGATCAGAAACAGCCCTGTCTCATCCCACCCACTCAGTGTCTGGCTCGGAGTAAGGCCTCAGCTAACACTTGCTCATGGGAAAACAGGAAAGCAATGCATCACACAGCCTTCTGACCTGGGTGAGTCAGAACAACGCTTGCTCTTCCTCCCAATGTCCTCTTACCTTCCTTGGCCTACACCCTTCTTGACTTCTCTCTGTTCTGCTCATGTGCGGGCGCTAGTGTGGCATTGAGCCAATCCCATTTCTTTATCTGTTCCTGGCGGGAAGAGAACAGAACCCCTCACCCACAGCCTGAACGTGGTTCATGCAGAACATCAGTGTTGGCTGTGGGATGAGGACCTGCTGGCCTGGGACTGGGACTGTCACCTCTTTTAACTAACAGGATTTGGAAGCGACAGAGCGGGAAGTTGCTTCTTAGAGCTCAGTGTCCATGCTGTAAGGAAGCCCAAACAGCCATGAGAAGAGAACCACAGGAAGATGAACTGAGGTCCCTGCCTGAGAATCTCAGCTAACTTCCTACACCCACAGTTGAAGCTGACTTCGCTCTGTCCCTTCTTGACCCTCTGCCTGTGTTTAAGGTGTACTTATGTTGACCACAGACCACCAATTACCACATCTTAGCTCTTTGCAGAGTCATTTTCCCCAGCAGACAGATAGCCAGTGATTTCTTCCATCTTCAGAGAGGTCTCAACCCCACTTCTACCCTTCACTGCCCTGCTTTGTTCCCTCTTTCCTGAAGCCCACTGGTCCTTTAATACTGCTCTTACTGAAGTCAGAAAGCCCGAAATCCAGCAGTCTACAGCAGACCTCAGCTTACTGGTCCTCAGCATCTCTGCCCTGTTATGCTAGTCCTCTCTCCTCCTTCCTCCTGGCTATGCCCTTGGCACCTGGCATCCAGGACTCCACATGCTCTTTCTTTCCTCTCTAGTCAGTTTTTGTGTTCTGGGACTCAAGTTGTGGGCTGTGTTTCCTTTTATAGCATCTCCTTGTATTTGAGTACGTCCTATCTCATGACTTTTGTTGCCATGGAGATGCCCATGCCTCAGAAGATGCAGCTCCACCCTGGTCCTCTCCCCTGACCTCCAACAGGCATCCCTGTAAAGGCTTTGGTGACTCCTGCACTTAGAGATCTAAGTGAATTCTGGAGCTCACTAGTTCAACACTGAGCTCCCACTTTCCTCTGAGCCTCCCATAGCAGTTGGTAGCAGTTGCCTTTCCAGCTGCTCAGGCCTGGAGGCCTGCATTCATCCTTGCTCACACCCCACATCCAATCTGTTGGGAAATCACGTTGGCTCTACTGCAACATACGTCCAGAATCTGACCGCTTGTCACCACTCCCACTGCTTCCATCCTGGTCCAAGATCCTTTCCTCCTTGGCCTGCTTCCGTCTGTTCTCAGCACAGCAGTTGGAACGATCCTTTTAAAACATTGAGGCAGATCCTAGCACTCTTCTCCTCAATGCCTCACAGAGTCTCCCACTTTTCACTCAAAATACAACCCAGCTTCCTTACAGGGGTCTACAAGCCTCCAAATAATTAGACTCCTTATGGCTTCTTTCCCTATACCTTCCTGGAGTCCTGGTGTGAAATGTGGGCTAATGCAAGGTTGGTGGTTCAAGCTCACCAGCTGCTCCTTGGAAACCCTATACAGGGTCGCTATGGGTCGGGATCAGCTCGAGGGCACTTATCAACAACATACCTTCTCTAACACCATCTCTTCCCTCCCCCTCCAGCTCCTCTGCTACACTCACACCACTCTGCTGGCTGTCCCTTCAGCTTACCCCAGGGCCTTGCCACATGGCTTTCTTTGCTTAGATGCTCTTCTCCCAGATACCCACTGGACAAACCCCTCATCTCCTTGAAGTCTTTATTTCTTCACTGACCACCTTATTTAGAACTGTAAACTTCTCACCCCACCACCCCTGTTCCGCTTTTTAAAAGTTCTTCCAACAGACATTTATATTTACTTATATGCCATGGCTATTGTGTGGTGCTGTGGGTTAACGCACCGCACCACAAGGTGGTTTAAAACCACAAGGTCAGTGGTTCAAACTTACCAGCCACTCCTCGGAAAACTCTGTACAAGATCACTATGAGTCAGAACCAACTTGACAGCACTTAACAACAACATGTCTATTATGGTCTGGCTCTTCCTGGTAGAATGGATTTGCCTTCAAGGGCACGTACTAGATGCTCAGTTAATATTTGCTGGATGAACAAATGGGTGCCTTCAGGAGGTATTCAACAACTTCCACTGTCATGAGTATGGAAGCCATGCAGGTGTCATACCTCTGGGCCTTTTGTAAGGCTGCTAACCCCTCAGGGCCTCAGCATCATCATCTATAAAGGAGATTCATAATACTTCCTGCCCCTTAACTTGGTTTCAGGGGTATTGAACCCTGAGGTATTGCATTAAGGTGCCTAGCACAGTGCTTGTAAGCTTGCTGGCTACCACATTGGTCTACTGGTGAGTGGAAGAGGGGAAAAGGCAGCAATGAAGAGATGGGCTGAGTTTAACCACAATCCACTGTCTCCTATTGACTTAGAGATGAGAGAGAGAAGAGGAAGAGCTGGTTGGTCCAAAATATGGTGAGACCTGGGGACACTTAAGCCCATGGACAAGGACATAGCCACAGAGGTCTAGAACTGAGAGTGAAGCATCCAGCTGATATGAAGTGAGGGGAGATGCACAAGAACACCCAAACTTGCAGATAGTATCCATTTGACCTAACCTCGATGGCTTGATAATCAGAACTAGACTAGAAGAAGATTTAAAAAAATTTTTTTTTTTTTGCCAAAGAAAAGAGTAAATTGCTACAATTTGATGAACCTGACCTACACTCATGGAGGTAGTAACTCTAAATACCAACAGAGAGAGAAGGAGTCTTCACATCAAGTATCAATGTTATCCCCCTCTGTACATAGGATATATAGGGACGGGCAACTTAGACATTGGCTACCTAAAATGAGGGGGTGATAAAGGCACGAAGTGACTGGCTACAAGGTTTCAAGAGGGAGTTTAGTTTAAGAGTATGGGGGCCAAGAAAGAGTCCTCACTGAATAGTTTTCATCCTGTATAGATGGGTCTGGTGAAAAGAGATGGGGATAACATTCATATGATTAAATAGTGAATAATTGTTGTCATGATTAATCGCGGCTGTCACAATTGTAAAGGTAGAAGTTTTGTAACAAAAACAGGGGAGTGGTTAATCTTACAGTCCAGAAACAGAGGACCCTAGGACCATCAAGGGAGAAGCGCACAAGCAGAGTGCGGGACCTTATCCAGAGAAGCAGCAGCGCCAGAGACGGAGGCAGAGATGGGAGCATGGAGAGGTGGAGTGGCTGAGGACTCTAGATTCATGGGAAAAGAGGGACAAAGAGCTGGTGGCTAGGAGGCAGACTTGCAGAATGTGCCCTTTGGAGGTGTAAATTATTATATATGCCTGAGTGTTTGTTTTTAAAACTAAAGTGAATACAGAGAAATACTATTAACTGATGGTACATGGAAGGAATTATGATCATTGTGATGAAAAAAGGTATATGATTTGTTGAATGTAAAACTGATGATCTGTTCTGTAAACTTTCACTCAATCCACAATAAAAACCTTATAATAATAATAATAAAAGAGCGGAACAGAAACTTTGAAAGTGCAACTTGAGAAGACGAAGTCAAACATTACAATGAAATGTGCAAAGATCTGGAATTGGAAAACCAAAAGGAAAGAAGGCGCTTAGCATTTCTCAGTGCTGAGGGAACTGAAGAAAAGATTCAAGCCTCAACTTTAATTATTGAAGGATTCTCTGGCGAACTCTTGAATGGTACAGAAAGCATCAAAAGAAGATGGAAGGAATACACAGAGTCACTGTACCAAAATGAAATTGTCGATATTCAACCATTTCAAGAGGTAGCACATGATCAAGAGCCAATGATAGTGAGGGAGGAAGTCCAAGGTGCATTGAAGGAATAGGCAAAGAACAAGGCACCAGGAATTGATGGAATAAAAATTGAAATATTTAAACAAAGTGAGGCAGCATTGGAGGCATTCACTCATCTATACCAAGAAATTTGGAAGACAATCTCTCTGGCCAACTGATTGAAAGAGATTGTATTTGTGCCCATTCCAAAGAGCAGTGACACATTGGAATGTGGAAATCATCGGACAATCTCTTTGATATCTCATGCGAGTAAAGTTTTACTAAAGGTAATACAGAAATGGCTGCAAGCATACATTGACAGAGAACTTCCAGATTCAGAAGATTCAGAAGAGGTCATGGAATAAGGGATATCATTGTTGACGTCAGATGCATCTTGGCTGAAAGCAGAGAATACCAGAAAGATGTTTACCTTTGCTTTATTGATTATGCAAAAGCCTTCAATTGTATGGATCATGACAAGCTATGGACAACATTGTGAAATATGAGTATTCCGGAACACTTAACTGTACTAATGAGGAACCTGTGCATAGACCAAGAGGCAGTTGTTCAAACAGAACACTGGAACACTTCTTGTTGCTATTAAGTGCCATCGAGTCAGATCCGACCCATAGTGACCCTGTACAGGGTTTCCGTAGAGTGACTGGTGAGCTTGAACCGCCAACCTTGCAGTTCAAACGGCTTTGCAGTCTGGCGCATTAACCCACAGTGCCACACCACTAAATTGTTTAAAATTAAGAAAGGTGTGTGACAGGATTGTATTCTTTCACCATACTTATTCAACCTCTATGCTTAGCAATTAATCCGAGAAGCTCAGTTATATGAAGAAAAACATGGCATCAAGACTGGAGGAAGACTCATTAACAACTTGTGATATGCAGATGATACAACCTTGCTTGCTGAAAATGAAGAGGACTTAAAATACTGATGAAGATCAAATACCATAGCCTTCGGTATGAATTTCACCTCAACATAAAAGAAAACAAAAATCCTCACCACGGGACTAATAAACAACATTCTTATTAATGGAGCAAAGATTGAAGTTGTCAAGGACTTCATTCTTCTTGGATCAACCATCAACACTCATGTAAGCAGCAGTCAAGAAA
>NW_006408615.1:7168205-7173784 GCF_000296735.1 Chrysochloris asiatica | reverse complement strand
ACCTAATAATAACAACAACAATAATTCAATTTTCTTAATAATTCTTTGTGAACCTTCCTCTCAATCACCTCATAGAGTTCCAATGATTCTTTTAAACAGCTATAGAATGTTCTATAGTGTGATCATTCCATGTTCAACAACCATTCCTAGGGATGTGCTGACACCTCTCTGGACTGGCCTGTCAGAGCTTTTTTGCTAATTCCTCAGAAAATGTTAGGCCAGTTCTTAAACATAACCTCTGAGAGAATTGTCTCAATTTACAACAAAGAACTTGATATTAAAAGCAAAAGTAGCAAGTGTTCATTGCTTGTGAACCACAAGGTTGGTTTGAACCGCAAGTCGGCACTTCAAACTCAGCAACTGCTCTTCAGAAACCCTATACTGTGGTATTGTGTGTCGGAACTGACTCGACGGCACTTAACAACAGCAATACATAATATAATCTGTATTATAAAAAAATATATGTCTGCTTCTGCACCTCATTTCCTCAAGTCTGTGTTCAGGAACATTACACTGGTCGTTTTTAAAATGAGTTATGCAGGTGGTATTTATACAATGGAAACTGGCAAGCATGAAAAAATCAGGGCTTGGTTTATTGTTTTATAGATTGTCTAGACTGAAGAAAAAGAGGAGGACCCAGCGATGGGTTGGCACAGTGGCAGCAGTGATGGGCTTAGGGGGAACAATTGTGAGGAGAGCGCAGGACCCCGAAGTGTTTGGTTCTGTTGTGCATAGAGGGTTCCTGTGCACCAGAGAGAACTCAGCATCTAATGACAAGAAGACTCAAAAAATGACAGAGAAGATGTTAATAATGCAAATTCAGCTCAACACTGTATTCTATCTATAGCTATTGGATTGCAAACAGCGCCCCGCCCCCCCCCCCAAATTGAGGAAGCAGTCTTCAGTATTTGAAAGTTATTATTCGATTCATCAGAGATGTCCTTCATGCTGTATGTAAATGTATGACATTCCAGTCCAATCCAGTCCGTGTCTTCGTTGTTTCACTTCCATCTTACAGCAATGGAGATATCGATGGGTGTATAAGTGGGAACTCTTTCTGTTCATGGATTGTAACTTCTAGGTTGTCTACAGACTGAAGAGTGTGACATAGGCATTCTGCAACAATCAGCAGACGATATATAACTTATTACAAGGGTATTACAAGTTTTATTATTAATCATAAACTTCGTACCACTTCTTTGAATTCACAAACTTTAGAATCCACATATAAAAACAAACAAAACCCAGCTGACATGGAGTCAACTCCAATTTACAGTGACACCACTCGCTTCAGAAAGGAGCTCTGGTAGGATAGTGGTTATGAATAGGGCTGCTAACCTCAGGTTCCTCAGCTCGAAACTACCAGCTGTTCTGCTGGAGAAAGATGAGGCTTTCTGCTCCCGTAAAGATTTGCATCCTTGGAAGCCCTGTACAGGATGGCTATGCGTCAGAATTGACATGATGACACTTAACAACAACACACTCCATAGAGATCTCAATGACTGTGATCTTTTGGCAGTCGGTAGCCAGGCATTTCTTCCAAGGCACTTCTGGGTAGATTTGAACAGACAGCTTTTTGGTTAGTAAATAAGCACTTAACTTTTTGTGCCGCCCAAGGACTCCAAAGGCTATGTATGACACTGTGAATCCCATTTGTGTTTCCTGAGACCTGTTTGCTTATCATTTACCAGCACACCTGTCTCCGAGCCTACCTTCAGCTGGTCAGCATCTCCCTGTCTCTGTTCCATCGCCCTCACCTATTTCATTACACATTGGCATTTTGAGTTTTCTGGAATAGCTGACTAGGAGTAGGGTGCTTGGTTAAAGAATACATAAATGTCTCATTTTAAAAGATGTTTCTGTATCACTTTTAATAAATAATCATTCTTGTTTCTAGCAGCAATACACAAGTATCCATTCTCACAACAGACTTGTAGGTTGAATCTTTTGCGTGTCTGATAGGAATCAAGTAGCATTGTGTTATTTTAATTTGCTTTTTCTCAAATCCAGTGAGACTGAAGATGTTTTCATATGTGTTGGCTAATTGCATTAATTCTGTGAAACTGCTTTTCGGTGTCCTGATTTCTCTTCATATTGGGCTGTTTATTTCCTTCTTATCAATTTGTGCATGGTCTCCGTATATTGGAGCCTCTATATAGTGCAAGGAGCTCTGGTAGCGTAGTGGTTACGAATCGGGCTGCAAACCTTAAGGTCAGCAGTTCGAAACTACCAGCCGCTCCGCAGGAGAAAGATGAGGCTTTCTACTCCCGTAAAGATTTACACCCTCGGAAACCCTGTACAGGGTCGCTATGGGTCGGACCCGACTCGATGGCACTTAACAACAACAACAACAATATAGTGCAAATGATTGAGCGCTTAGCAACTAACTGAAAGATTGGTGATGCAAACACAACCAGCAGCAACTCTGAAGAAAGACCTGGTGATCAGCTTCTAAGATACCACAGCCTGGAAGACCCAATGGGGCAGTTCTAGTCTACACACCTGGGGCCATGATGAGTTGTTATTAACTCAATGGCAACCAGCAAGAACAAACTCTATATATTAAGTCCAACTTCATGTGTTTTCCTTGCTCCAAATCTTTTGCTTATATATTGACTTTGTCTTGTTTTCTGCCATACAGAAATTAGCTCTTTGTTTTATTATGAAATGTCTACTATTTTTTCTATGACTTCCAGATGTCTAGTCTTGGTTAAGAAATATCTTGGCTACCTTTTCTACATCCCACACATCACACCCAATTTCCCAACTCATGCTGACTTATTCCTCCGAATGTTCGTGCAATCATCTATTAATGTACGCAGACAAGTATAGAATTGTTTGCGGGGGGTGGGGGGGAGGTGTCATTGTGTTATGAAATGTAATCGATACTATCCTTCATTGTCTATATTTTTATTTTCTTATTCTGTAATTTTTTGTGAAAAATTTCCTAAATCATCACGCCTCTTCTGCTCCTGTAAAGATTTACAGCCTCAAAAACCCTATACAGGGTGGTTGTAAGCCAGAACCCACTTGGCTGCAGTATGTTACGGTAGTGGTGGTTATGTGCTGTGAAGTTGGTTTTGACTCACAGAGACCTTGCATAGGGTTTCCAAGGATGAAAATCTTTACAGGAACAGAAAGTTTCATCTTTCTCTTATGGAATGGCTGGTAGTTTCTAACTGCTGACCTTGAGGTTATCAGCCTGACTCGTAACCACTATAACCTTTTATTTAGCAGCACATCGATCTGATTATCTTGTGTTTGTGGTATGTTTGTATTCTTCTAAGTTGATGTTGAGTCAGCTCTGACTTAGGGCTAACAGAAGAAATTGGTACCCGGTGTTGCTCTATCCTCACAATGGATACTAGATGGTATCTAAGTTTATTCTCTTGTGGCAATCCAACACATTACAGGTTTCCCTTATTTTCACGGGCCTTCGACTTACCAAATATGACGTCTTTTCTTAGTCATGAGTCTCCTCTAATGATGTGCCAAAGTTTTGCCCTCCTGGACCCTAAGGAACTTTCTGGTTGTATCTCTTCTAAGAACAATCTGTTCTTTTGGCAGGCGTGGTGTAGTCAACATTCCTCTCCAGCACCACAGTTGGGAGACTGGAATTCTTGACGCTTTGAAGAATGTTCTAGAAGGGCTTTGCACATCAGTATTTCCAGGATGAGATCACTAAGAGTGCCTCCTTTATCTCTCGATTTCTCTTTCAGTCACGTTGAACCTAGGGAGGCTCTGTGTTCACACTGTGTGACACAAAATGAAAACAATGGGATGGATCCCTGAGTCACTTTATGGAGGTGAGCTTCCCTGGAACCTTGTCTGAGGCGCTCCCCCAACACCCCAAATGAACAGTAAGTAACTCTTGGTGGTTATCTCAGCGTAACCTAGTCTGTCCTGATCAATACTGGGAGGGCTAAGGTACACGACATTGGTTTAATGGTAGAGAGTGGGGCCCAAGGAAAATGTTAATGTAGATGGGAGGGTGGTAATCCATGCAAGAAACACAGTCAATGAAACCAGTGTGATGCTGTACGATAAGTGCTGGACCACAAGTTCAATTTGAGCCACACGATTGTGGTTCAAATCTACCAGCCACTCCTCAGAAACCCTACATAGGTACGACAGCATTAACAACAACAGTGATATTAACGCACAGCCTGCTGCGTGTGCAGCACTAAAGCAAAAGGGAAGTAAGTAGAATATTATCAATGTGCTTTAGCTTTTACTCACCACGTTTAGTAATAAGGCACCGGAGGAAATCCATGGATCATGGAATAAGTGGCTAGTTTGCAAATAAAGGCCCTAGAGAAAGTCCAGAAGTTTGGGGCTTAGCAATGTTGGAAAAAATCATTTGCTTCATGATGCCAGAGAATTCAATACTATTGGGTGGAACAAGCCATTGAACATCAAAGGCCCAAACCACCTCAGGGAGTAAGCCGATGAAAAAAGATCCAGGTGGATTCAAGATAGATGTTGTGTGTGAGCAAGATGTGGCGGCCAGAAGACAATCGAATACATTTGATCTAAATCTCAGAGAGAACTTTTGGGTGGGGTTATGGCACATGGAACTGTCTGGAAAGAAATGAATCAGAAGTTTATTGAGCATTTAAGGAAATTTTACTGCCAAAGAAACCCAACGCTTGGACTGAAAAAAGGCATGATTTAAAGCTATCCTTGGCCCCCATCTTCCATGGGCCGACCACATCTGAGAGCCTAGCAGCCGCCAAAAAGGACCTTTTCTCACATGTACATTGCACCGTGGCCAAGGGGTAAGATGGAATGACATCATCAGAGGCCGGGGTGAACAAGGAATAGGGACGTTCTCCCTAAAGGGACCTAATCAAGAAACCTTCTTTCCCCCCCCCCCCCCAGGGGGACTAGGTGGAGGCTGGGCTCACTGTGCCTTCCCAGTTGTTGTTGTTGTGTGCCATGGAGTCAGTCCCAACTTATAGCGACCCTGTACAGGGTTTCCAAGGCTATAAATCTTTACTGGAGCAGAATGCCTCATCTTTCTCCCACGGAACAGCTGGTAGTTTCGAACTGCTGACCCTGAGGTTCGCAGCCCGATTCGTAACCACTATGCTGACAGAGCTCTTAGGATTTATGATACTGCAAATCTTTATGAGCGCAGACAGCCACATCTTTCTTCCACAGAGTAGCTGGTGTGTTTGAGCCACTAACTTTCCACTCACTAGGACTCTTTAAGGTTGGAACTGACTTGACGGTGCTGAACAACAACACTTTTCAGCAGAGGTGAATCTTCCACCTTGAAGGGCTGCTTTTAGGGGACCAAGCGGGAAAGTCCACATCAGGACTATAGGGAAGATGCTTTAACACCACAAAACAAATTTTTTGCAGAGTGTCAACAGTGTGGGCAGAGGTGTGTGGACGTGCATTGTCGTGCAAGATCACACGCCCTGGGATAGCAGTCCTCTGAGTTGTATCTGAAGTTTAGCCTTCAGCTTTTCAGGGAGCATACCACTGTCATGAGCACTGTTGATTGTTGAACCTTTATCCTGGTAGTGTTCCAATACTGGCCCTTGAGAATCCCAGAAAACTCTAAGCATCAA
>NW_006408615.1:7154370-7165860 GCF_000296735.1 Chrysochloris asiatica | reverse complement strand
GTCTCTTATGCTGTCTAAAGAAGGTATTTGAAATAAACAAATCATTTGTCTTGCAGAAATCTAACATTAAGTATATTAAATACCAACATCCCAACCAAACCCCCTCTGTCAAATTGACGGTGACTTCAAGCAACCCTCATAGGACAGGGTAGAAAGGTGCCCAAGGGTTTCTAAGTCTCATCTTTATAGCAGACTGCCACATAGTTTTCCCATGGAGCATCTGGCAGGTTCCAACTGCCAACGTTTTGGTTAGCTGCCCCAAGCTGCCTTGCCAGGGCCCCTTGTACAATTACTTTATAATAATAGCTGTCTAAGTCTTCCTTTCATTGGAACCATTCCTATTACCTGTGCGTCTATTGTTTCTGATTCCTTTGCTGCCTCATATACTTGGCTATCATCAATTGTGTGCAGACCGAATACATCCGATACATTGTAGAAATACTTGGAAGCGTGGATGAGGAACCTACTTTGCCAGCTGCCTCGGTGTGCTAGCAATTGTTGTTGTTGCCAGCTTCTCTGTCAGAGGACACCAGCTACAACGGAATGCAGCACTGCCCAGTCAGGAGCCATCCTCCCGTCTGGTGGCTGATCTGACCACTGGCATCCATCAGGTTTTCCCTGGATGACTTTTGGAAGTAGATCATCTTTCTTCCTAGTCTGTCCTAGTCTGGAAGTGCCACTGGAATCTGTTCAGCGTGCTCGAAACATGCAAACCTGTGCCAACAGACAGTTGGTGAATCGAACCCAGATCTCAATGATAATTCCTGATATTGAACCACCACTGCTACATGTCAGCAAACCGGGGTCCCCTTAACCCAACATCAGGAACTGGCCACCACTGGACACCCTCATGAGGTAAGGCTGGGCTGTCAAACTAGCGTACCCTCACTCCTGTGGCGCAGCCCTTTGGAGTCCCAACCCAAAGTGTGTGTAGGGTTACAAGGTCCCCCACTAGCAGTCCTTGACTCCAGCTCTCCCACCGCCACCTCGGTCCTGCTCAGCTAAAAAGTCATTGGTCTTCTTTGCAGCTTGTTTTCCCAGCGTTGACAAATCCCCAGGGAAATGCATACCAGCTCATCTTTCTGAGCTCTGTCTTCTCTCACCTTGAGCCCTTGTTACCTCTTGGATGTCTTAAAGGAGACGGTTCCCAAAAGCCTATTCCCAGGTTTTCCAGCTGACCTTGTAAGGGCTCAGTCTGAATAGGCTGATCCTCCACTGTGGGAAGCGATTACTGGAGTGTCCATTTCAGGTAGCTGACAATAATAAGGCACCTTTACATGCTGGGGCCTCCAGGTGTTCCTTGGTTGCAGCTGGTCATCTTCGTGCCTTTGTGTCCCTCTGTGTCTCTTTTCCTCTTTAATAAGGACATCGGTTGGATAGGGTTAGACTATGACCAGTGATAACCTAACTGGCAATTGTCTAAGATCCTGTCTCTAGACAAGGCCATGCTTACAGGTCAGGACTTCAGCAGACCTATTTAGAGGACAATGTTCAATCCTGGTGTGGTTCTGTAGATGATGCACTGGACCGGAAGGCCGGCAGTTCAAACCCACCAGCCACTCCTTGGAAATTCGTTAGAATATGTGTGTATTCAATCCATGGCATAATGATACAGGGAGAAGTGATGTCCATCTTCTGGACAGCCGGGAGGACACCAGGGCATTTCAGTCCACCCTCTGCTGCTGCGTGGCCATCTGATGACTAGGTCCTGCCCTCCTAGTCCACCTTGCTTATGGCCAAGCCTTTCTCTTGTATAAGGCCGAGCTGATAGACCTACCCCGGCTCCCCACTGACCATACGGTCAAGTCCACACCACTCAGCGGGGCAGCAAAGACCTTGGGGAGCTTGGAGCCAGTCCACAATCACTTCTCACCTGCCACTACTTTCCTACAACACGTGGGGCCAGAGTGACCCTTTCCCCACATCAGTGTGAGGGGACAGCTGGGAAGGAGAAGCGGGCTTTGTGTGAGCCTGATGTTCATGAAGGGAGGCAGTACGTCCAGTCCCAGAGAGAGTGTGAATGTGTGTGTGTGCTAGTGTATGTGAGTGTGTATGAGCGTGTGTGAGTGTGTTGTGAGTGTGAGTATGATTGTGTGTGAGTGTGAATCAAAGGGTGTGAGTGAGTGTGAGTGTGCATGTGTGTTTTTGAGTGTGGAATGCTGTACATGCAAGTTTGTTTAAAGGTGAATGTGTGAGCCTGTATGAGTGTGCATGTGTGTGCACACACAGACACACACGTGTGTGTGTGTGTGTGTGTGGACATGCATGTGCCAACACACACACACACACATGAATGTGCACACCTACACATGGGTGTGTGTATATATGTCCATTTGTATTAGCATGCATGTATGAACACATGTGTGCATGTCCCGGCATGCCCATGTAGTTATGTGAGTGTGCACATGTACTTTATGAGTATGCATGTTCATGTATGTGTGTACATGTGTTTATGCATGTAAGCAAGCACCATGTGTTTATGCATACTGTGGGTACTCATGTGTCTGTGTGTGCACATGCATATCAGTGTGTACATACACATAGGTATGTGTGTGCACATACATGTGCAAGGCTTGTGTGCAGTACACAAATATAAGTGTGCATTTGCACACACATGCATATATATTTTATATGTATGTGCATACTGACATTCATGTGACTGTGTGTGCAATGTATGTGTATACGGTCATGCATGCACACGCACACATGTGTATGCATGTATATGTGCACATATATTGTCATTCAGGCTACTGTGTGCACATGTGTGCTGTGTGTGCGCACACGTTTGTTATGCACATGTGTGCACACATGTAACTATGTGTTCACATGTGTATGTGCATGTATATATGTACACACATGTACCTATGAGGGGGCTTCAATAAGCTTGTGGAAAATGCAAATTAAAAATGATGGTATTTTTCATGAACATTTGAATCCACCTCATGTTTTTACATGTATGTGCACAGAAGTGTGTGTTTGCATGCATGTGCATGGCTGTATCCTGGTCTGTTCTTCAATGCCTGGGATTTAGGGTATAGTAGACCCAACAGATTCTCCAAAGAAATCTCTGTGTACCCCCAAATAGTGCTGCTAGAGGGAACAGCAACACCCCATCTTGCCCACTCCCCCTTCTTTCTGTTTTTTCCTTCCCCAGCTCTGAAGCTGGTTGGGGAGGGGAGGGGTTAGGATGCTCGGAGAGTCTGCCCACCATCCTTTCCATGAAGCTATGGGGGCAACAGAAAGAGCCCTGCACTGATTTGAGATGATTGGAGTGATGCTGCTCTAGCCAAAGTGTCATGGTGTTGCTCCCTGGGCAGAAAGGCAAGGACACACAACTGCCACCCCATGCTCCTTCATCACGTCTGACAATCCTTTATCCTTTTGCACTGAGGGATGTCTCAGCACTGAAGATGCTCCCCCACAAAGAGGCACTCACGCTGCACTCCTGGCATAAAGCTGCATGAGCACCAACAGGGGTGTTGGCGTGTGGCACTGGTGGGGTGACAGAGGGCAGCCATGTGTGTCCCTGATGCAGCTCGAGTCTTCCAGGTGTCCTTCAGCCACACTCCTCCACCTTTACACGTGATGTCCACCCAGCCTCCCATTCAACCCTTGGCCTCCTCTCCCATGGTCTTTGGACTTGTGTGACCAGCCTCCCACCTGTAGTTCCCTCTAGGAAGAACCTCATCTGAACCCCTGGTCTACTTTCTTCCCCAACAGAAAACAAAACAAAACAAAAGCCAGTTACCACGGAGTTGACTCAAACTCACCATGACCTCACGCCTGTCAGAGTAGAAGCAACAATCCATGGGGTTTTCAATGGCTGGTTTTTCAGAAATAGGTTGCCAGGCCTTTTTTCTGAGGCACCTCTGGTTGCACTCGAACTTCCAACCTTTCAGTGAGTTAGTCTCACACCAACCGGCACCCTCAGAATGACAAACCACACAGGTGCAGGCCCCCTGCCGGCGCATTGTGAAATAAGAAAGCTAGCTGGCAGGACACTCGTTTATTAAAACCTAAGGACATTGTTATAAAAACTACTGTCTATTAAAGACAAAAGCACTGTGACAGCAGTCTGTGTGAAACACATCATAGTATTATTGGTACACAGGAGGGTCAGGAAGAGGGTTGGTTTTTGGTTTTCCCGGCCATCTGCTCTCAGCGAGACCCCCACACCCGACCCCTCAAATCAGGTCTCTGCAGAAAGGATACAGGTATGCCCCTCCCCTGCAGCTGGTATACCTTTGTTCTGCTCACCCTGCGACAGGTTGACTGCGGTTGGCTGGGGCAATGGATCCCCTCACTCCCTGGAGATCCTTCTCTTAAGTTATTGCACACTCCCAGACTCCGGTAGATTATTGATGTTGGCAGACCTTGTTAGCTACACATTGGGGGAGGGGCTCAAAGGAAACTACTGTGTGAGGTGCTAGGGGGACTCTGGTCATCAGCTGGACCCCAGTGTGACAGCACAGGACACCTGCAAGCCAGCTGTGGCATCGCTGGTTGTGGGTACATTTTGGAGGCTCTTTTAGGGCACCTCAGTGCACACCTCCGGGGGAGGGCACTGCTCACAGTACCGCCTATGTAAACGATGCCCTGGGAGCCCGTGACCACCGTTTTGACAAGGTTGTGAACAGGGCCCCTGGAGCTGAGCACTGTGGCTGCTCTGCATACTATTTGTCTGTTAAGGGTGATTGGGTCAGGGCTTTGACGTGTAGATAGGAGTTTAAGGTACAGAGTGACTAATGGTCAGAGTGACATATTCACCAAGCATCTATCTAGCACCGACTGTGTGCCAGGGTCTTGACTGACAACCAGGGGCTCCAAAGTCACTTTCGTGGCCAGGATAGGTAAGTATTCCTTATTCCATGTGTGAGTTTGATCCATAGTGACCCCCCACCGCACACATACACACATCCATGGACGGCTCAGACTTCCTCACTTCTCCATCTGTAGCTCCCAGATGGGCAGTGTGCACAGAGACCACAGAGCCTGGCACCAGGCAGTTGCTCAGAAGTATTTGTTGAGCAGAAGAATGAATGGATGAGTGGATGAATGAATGAAGAATACAAACATAAATCTTCCAAAACTGACTTCTTCTGTCTCACCTGTCCACCCTGTTTCAACCTTTGAATTTTTCAGGCCACAAAACCCAGAGTTACAAACATTCACTGTAACATGCCTACTCTAAGGAGGGTCTGGGGTTCTGGTGTGGCATCGGACACAGGTATGCCATGAGGCACAGAGGTGGGGACAAGTACGTTGCCATCTCACAGGGTGTGTGACTGCCCCTTGACCCAGAGGGGCACTGTCCATTGCCCCCAAGTCTGCCTCTACTCTTCCAACCCCTAACTTCCCAGGGGCATCTTCCTGAGATGACACAATGGTCCCCCCGTGACTGCAAGTCATCCACCCCAGGGTCCGGTGTCTACCTGAGTCACTGGGAAAGCCACATTCACCTGTGAAGGCTGCCTGGTGCCTAATTGGCCATGCTGGATCTCTCAAACAATCAATTAGAAGAAGTCAGTGGCTCTGAGAGACTTGTCTGGGTTTACATCCCAAGCTGCAGAATTGTGAACGAGAAGGAAGTGAGCCGGGGAAGGAGTCAGAGAGAGGTTAACCAGGCCGAGATGACCCAGCCCCAAGGGGAGAAGAGGTCTGGGGGCAGCCTGGGGAGCACTGGCCACAGCCATATCCACACCCATTGCTCCTTCTTTTGCTTTTGAGGTGAACTGGTGAGTCCTATGTCTCCCTCAGGTCCCTCCTCCCAGCCTGGACCAGAGCCAGCCTGAGGGTTCCTCTGGGAACAAGGGGATGAGCCAATACACCAGCATCACCAATTGTCCCCTGTTGTTCTCAAACATGAGAGACAGACAGAGGGAGGAGGTCAGCCTGTGGAATCCACATACGTGGATGTGCATGTGTGCATGTGTGTGTGTGCATGTACTCTTAAATTAAGGCCTGTTTCAGGTTGGCAATAGTTGGCGTCCGATACTTCCCCGAAGTCAAAACTGCAGGTGTGTCTGCCAAGGCGGCTGGCCCTCTGGGGTGGGTGATTTTAGAGGTTAGTTAGCAACCAGGGGCCACTACCAAGTATTGGATATGAACAGAGACGCAGATACATCCCACAGTCATCCCGTCTGCACACAGACAAAAAGAAAACATGAGAACAGAGGTCCTGAGGGAACATGCCTGGACACACATGAGAGACTGGCATGGGGCCCCCCCACCCGTATGTCATACATCGTCTTTCTCTTCTTCTCAACCCCTACACCCCCTGCCAACACTTTTTAATATAATTTTATTTTTTCTTACAAAGTACATGGTGATAGCCCGAGACTCACTGTAAAAATGGAAAGTAGGTATCTTGAAAAGAATAAGAAACTTTAGGAGTCACTAAAAAAGCTAACTCTACATGGCGACCTGAAATATTAGCAGGACACGGTACTTAGTGGCCTCAGGCAGATGGGGATGGGATTTCATCCTACCCTGCGTGACCAGGTGGAATTCCTCAGGCACGCACATGTCGTCCTCCTCGGTCACACCCACCCAGGTGCACACCCTTCTTAGCCTCGGAAGACCCGTGCTCAGCACACACACTCATGACAGGTGAGACTCGGCTTGAGGAGCGAAGGTCAGTATCTGCCAAGGTCCCTAGCTGGAAGAGGCAGACATGGGCTTCCCTGGACTCTGATTCCAGCTGCTGCACAGACGGTCCATGATGGCTGAACTGGTCTGTGAGGTCGTCCCATCCCCCTGCCTGCCCCTGGAAGTGTTGGCAGGAAAGCCTCACCCCTACCCCAGGTAGTTGTTATTCCTGAAAAGACCTTCAGTGGAGCCTGGGGGAGGAAGTTGGGGAGCTCCTGCCAGACTGCAGATCTTCAGGACACACATCTGGGGGTTCCAGGCCTGCTGGTCTTCCTGGCAACCAGCACTCGGGGGAGGGCAGCGAGGCCCCAGAAGGAATGCCTTCAGGTGAGAATTACATAGGTACCCACAGGACACAGAAATGAAAGGTCTGATCTCATCTTTTCACCGACGGGGAAACTGGGGACAAAGAGGTGAAGCTGCTGTTTGCAGTAAAGATGATGCTAGAATTGGTGTCTTATGACACCCTCAGCTCAGGTTCAGGATTAGGCGCCTTCTGATTCCTGAGGCTCCTCGGCACATGGGATGCAGGTGTGGAGTGACCCAGCTGCCTGCCCTCATGGACCTGCTGCTCCATGAGGACAAGCATATGCAGGACACCTCACCCTCCGGGGAGAGGAAGCCATGCCAAACGCTAATCAAGACCTCAGGCAGTGGTTCGCACCTCCTTCTTCACTCTTGACTTCATCCCTGACCTTCTCCCAGTGGCCACACCAATCTAGCTCACGCTTTGTAGCGGGAACAGAAGGTGAGTGCTGGACAGCACTGGCCTGGGGTGAATGAAGATTAACCAGGTCAGGAGGTGGCACACGTTTATTGAACAGGGCCACCGAGCTAAGAGCTGGGAGGCTTGGGAACACACACTACTAGTAGATGAATGTCTAGGCGAGCAGAGTGACCTTCAGGGACTCATGGAGTGCGCTCCTATATGAGCCCCCTCCCTGTGTGTGCTAAGGGTGGAGGGCGGGCCGTGCAGAGCCAAGCTCTGTGGAAGGAGCTGCCCCCGCCTCCCACCCCAGGTGTCTGATCCCGGTCACCCTGTCTGGTAGTGCTCTGTGTGTCTGTCCTACCCACTCAGTGGGGGTGGAGCTCAACACAGAGCAGGAACTTAACCAGAGAGTGTTGTGTGAATGAGGGTCCTGGGGAGTCGAGAATGGAAAATTCCAAGTGGGAAGACTCTGAAGGGTATTGTGCTGGGGGACCCTGCAGTCTCCCCAGCTGATGGGCCCTGGACACCCCTTCTCTACTCTGAACTGTTTCCGTAGGGGTCTCACAGTGTCGTGAGGTGGTCTTGAACAAGGGTGTGTGTGAAGACCTGGCACCTGCCCTGCGGTCATGCCTGAGTCACGCCCCATTTTACTACTATTGTTCCATGAAGAATGAGCCCTGACTGGCAGTTTCAAACCCTAGAGGCCTCTGGGACACAAGACCAACATCTTCACCCTGTTGAGCAAGTCACTGAATCCTGTACACAGTGGGGCTGAGCCCTGTGCGTGGAGCCCCTGGGTGCTATAAAGAACTCTCATCCACAAGGGGACCTCTCCCCATCAAAGAACTCAAGGGGGTGGGAAATCCCAGTAAAAACCAGCCGAATCAAAAGGGCACCCCAAACCACACACACACACACACCCACGCACACCCGCGCTCATAGTCAGCGCTCTGACATGGATAGACCTGGGGGGCCACTGTTAGAGGGAGAGGAGGTGGGGGGACGTTGGATTTTGAGCCACGGGTGTGACTGACTTATAGGTCTCTTCCTGCTGGCTCGAATCGATCAGGGCAACTTTGTGTTTGTCATCTTGAGTCTCCTAAGGAGTCACCTCCCAGCAGCCACCAGCCCAAAATGGGACTATTGCTTGTGGACGGGTGGCCCAGAACCCCTCCCCGGTACCCCTGACCCCACCCCTGAGTTTTCTCCTAATCTTGGAAGTCCGTGGAAGGGGGTTTGGGGCACCGTTGGCATTTCCTCCCCTGGCACCACCATGTCGCCTGGGTTCACTCTGTGTCTAGGTTAGGAGTCCTTCTTCACAGAAGCTGTGCCGGGCACACGCAGTCTCATCTCCCTCATCCTGAGGCACGGCAAAAAGGTTTTCTGGAGGGAGCAGAAGAAAACAAAATGTCACATGATGTCTCCTCCCCAGGGACTCCCCAGGGATATTGTTTCAACATCAGGAGAAGCCAAGCTTTTGCTGGACATTAAGAGATTTATAGCTTTAAGGTTGGAAGCAAGGCAGGAAAACCTGTTCTCACTTGGACTCGATCTAATTCTAGTGTGCCAGGGCTATGCCATGAAAAAAACAAGCCAAGAAAAAAAGCATCAAGTGTCAGGATTGGAGAAGAAGAACCAAAATTATAATTACTTGCAGGTCATTATTATAGAGCATGCGACAGAATCAACACAGTGATTATCAGAATGAATGAGAGTTCGTGTATAAAATACAATTTTCAATCATAAGACATTTGATCAACTAAGCAAAAATCAACACTATTTGTCTACACTGAGGAGCAATGGTAGTGTAGTGTTTACGAGTTGGGCTGCTAATCTCAGCAGTTCAAAACTACCAGTGGTTCCGTAGGAGAAAGAGGAGGCTTTCTGCTACTGTACAGATTTACAGCCTTGGAAACCCTAGGCAGGGTCATTATGAGTCGGAACCAACTCCCTGGCACAGAACCACCCCACCACCCTTTATCTGCACCAGGGGTTTCCATGGTGATTATGAGGGTTGTCTTGGGGGAATCTCAGTGAGCACCTGTTGTTCAGGTATAGTTCTTTTCTGGATCCCTCTGCACCCCCATAAAATTGTCTGGATTTGGATGATAAACTAAATGGTCATCCCACACACCTATGGTCAAACAATTTTTGACAAGGGTGCTAAGTCCAATTTCTTCAATAGATGATGCTTGAAAAAATTGGATTTCCACATGCAGAAAAATGAATCAGGATCCCTGTCTCACATTATATGCAAAAACAGATTCAAAATTCATTAAGGATCCAAATATACAAAGTAAAACCACAAAATTCTTGGAAGAGCAAGCAAGGACAGCATTGGCAGGCATAGCTGTCAACTAATACAAGGCTTCGAAAGGCTTGTGGGAAATGGAATTAAAAGATACCAGAACTTGATCATTATCTCTTACTGGTGATTACAAGGAACCCTGGTGCAGCATTGTAGAATAAGCACTAGACTGAAAAGTCGGTTGAACCATAAGATTGGGTAGTCCAAACTCACCAGCTGCTCCTCAGAAACCCTATGCAGGGTTGCTATGATTCAGAATCCACTCGATGGCACTTAACAACAACAACAATGTAACATTATCTCTTCATGGGAATTATCCAATACAAGGATGAGCTAATACAAGGGAGCTTCAAATGAATGATCTAATACAAGGGGGCTTCAAAAAAGTGTGTGAGAAAATGAAACTATGAGAGAAAGGAACTTCACTGAAAAGACATTCAGGAAGCCAACAAACATATGAAGAAATGCTCATGATTGTTAGCCATTAAGATAGATGCAAATTAAAACAACAATAAGCTAGCAGTTCACCCAGAATTAATAACAAAGTTAAAAACAAAAACAAAAACAAAAAAACCCCATGAAGGTGTGGCCAAGACTGGAATTTACAGTGTCGGGGGTGGGGGTGGGGGGGACTGTGAAATGGTATGGTACTTCCTCAAAAAGTTGGAAATAGAAGTACTACGTGACCCAGAAATCCATCCTTCTAGTTGACATATGTCCTAGATAAATAAGAACTGTGGTACCAAGACCCCATGTTTGTCCCAGTATTAGTCACACGGTAGTACTTGGTTACAGGTACATGATGGAACACCACGCAGTGTTGGAGAATAACAATGAATCTGCAAAACACCTCCTCCATTGATGAACTTGGAGGACATTCTGCTGAGTTTAATTATTCAATCACAGAAGGACAAAGTGTATGTTGTAACAAGTCAAGGATAAGTTGTCACACAAAATCAGTGTACCAAAAAAGGGGGGTTGACAGAAGAATGATGAAGGCAGGGGAAGACACAGGGAGGCATGCAAGAGTTAACGGGAACAGAGGTAGATACTGTTATCTGAACAATCCTGAAATAACAAGAATGGATAAGCAGATTCATGGATAACTTCACAGGCTGAGAAGGTGTGGGATAGAAATACAGAAAGGTCTGACAGACGATAGATGTACTTGGGTATTTACCTGTGCTGAAACATATCCATGAATGTGGTGGAGCATTTTATTGTTGCTGTTAGGTGTCGCTGAGTCAGTTCTGACTCATGGTGACCGTACGCACAACACAACAGAACACTGCCTGGTCCTGTGCCATCCTCACAATTGTTGTTGGTGAAGCATGCAGGGGGCAACACTGTGCGTGTTTCTTAGACTTTATCAAGCACCTTGATGGAATGACTTGGTAGGCCTGGGTGCTCAGGACCATAGTCTGGGGGCACACCATGTTGGCATAACATAGTCCACAGGGACAATGTTCTTCATTGGACTTTCATTGAGTAGTAACTGGGATCTTAGAAGGTGATCTTAGAAGGTGTCTGGAGGAAAGAAGAGGAATGAAGATTGAGGACTCATAGAAACAATGAGTCCAGTGGACTATGGACCACGGGACCATCAGTCTCTGTGATCCTGAGACCAGGAGAAATGGTCTAGCTACCACGACCAACTGCTCTGAAAAGAATCATGTTAGAAGGTCCTGGATAGGTGGGAGAAAATGTGGAACCAAATTCAATGTCATCAAAAGACCAGGCTTAGAGACAGGTAAGGATCACGTGGAACCTCGGCAACCTAAGACAGAGCCATTGCCATGCTGCAATGAGTTTCGATGACGGGTAA
>NW_006408615.1:7150145-7154045 GCF_000296735.1 Chrysochloris asiatica | reverse complement strand
AAAAAAAAAAAAAACTAAAGAGGATAGAGAGAAACACTGTTAACTGATGATATATGGAGGGGATAATAATCAATGTAATGAAACAAGCTATATTAATGGTTGACTGTGAAGCTGATGATGTGCCCTGTAAACTTTCACTCAATGCAAAATAAAAACATTTAATAATAATAATAAAAAAAAGACCAGGCTTCCTGGTCAGGTAGAGACAGATAGAAATCCTGGGACAATGTGCTTTGGTCACCCTTCAGGTCTGAACACTGGACTCACCTCCGTGGCTCAATTTTCAGCCCAACAATGTCATTATTGTTAGGTGCCGTGGAGTGTGTTCTGACACAACAGGACAGAACACTGCCCAGTCCTGAGCCAGCCTCACGATTGTAGCCATTGTGTCGATCCCTCTTCCTCTTCCTAACTGACCCTCTGTCTACTTTACCAAGTGTGACATCCTTTCCCCAGGGACTGGTCCTTCCTGACAACATGTCCATCATGTGACTTGATCTAGCACACCACATGGGTTGGTTCTTTATCTAGTTTCTTTTTGCCCTCCCTCCAACTAGAAAGGGCCACAGTGTTTGTGTGTTGTGTTCACTGATGCAACTCCAGAACCTAGAAAGGGGCCTGCCATACCCCACACCACGCACATTGCCATTGGGTCAATTTTGACTCATAGCAACCCTATATACACTCTTGCTACTGTTAAGTACCACTGAGTTAGTTCTGACCCATAATGACCCTGTATAGGGTTTTTGAGGAGCAGCTGGTGAGCTTGAACTATCAACCTTGCTGTTCAAACCAACTTTGCAGTCCAGTGCATAACCCACAGTGCCACCTCAGGACTCCCTGTACACTAGGTGTTTAATAAAATTTTGTTGGATGAATCAATAATTTAAAACCAACATGAGCCATCTTTCAAGTATAGAGTCCATAGAAAAACTTTATATATATATTTGAATTGTCATTACCATGGCTTGTGTTAAAATAGATTGCTTGATGACACATTTAGGCTAAACAGAGGATAAGTGGAGTAGCTCTGGCAAGGGCACTGTAATGGGCACAGAATCTATTTAACTGTAGGACTAGGTCCAAAACAAATCTAAGGATTAGGACCATCTCAAAAACAGAACGAAGCAGGAAACAGAACTCTGATAATCAGTAGGAAAGAATCAGAGGGGAAGGAAGAAAGTAATAAAAGTAAACTGACATTTATTTATGTTGTTAAACGCTATCAAGTCATTTTCAACTCAGAGTGATCCTCTATAGAGTTTCCAAATAACTAGAGATTAAAGTAAAATTGGAGATACAAGGGTAAATAGGGAAAAAAAAGCAAGATAATCAACTAAAACCCTGAAATCATATGGTAGAGGGGACAGAAGGGAATGTAGAAATAGTCTAATTTTGACATCGTTCATGGTAGGGAGAAAATGAACCCAGCCTGAATAAATTGAGGATTGAGTGCCATGTCATCACTACTGGATCAAAAACACAAGTTTTCCAAATTACCAAAAGACATATAAACAAAATATCAAACAAAGAAAACACAAGCATATGGTGAAAGTTGACAACCCCCACAAAAGCTATAAAAGCAGAAAGTATATCATAAGCTACGATGACAAGACTAAGCCCAAATGTACCCACCATATCGGTAAGCAGTAATGAGTCTTATACTCCTGCTAGAAGTCAAAAACACAGGCTCATCAAATGGAAACACCAAGAAAACCCACTGCAGACATAGTGACTCAGAAAAAGTTAATGCAAATAGATGAGCAGAATCCTAACCAACAAGTGCCAACCCCCCTCCACTCCATCCCCCCCCCCCAAAAAAAATCAGGGGTCTTGGTCTGAATATCAGACAAAACACAAGTTGTTGGTGGTGGTGGCTGTGTGCCAAATGAATCAGTTCTGACTCATAGCTGCCCTGTATGGGGCTCCGGAGATTACAAAGTTTTATAGGAGCAGAAAGCCTCACCTTGCTCCTGTGTAGCGACTGGTGGATTTGAACTGCTGACCTTTTAGTTAGCAGCCACTACACTACCAAGGCTAGGGCAAATAATAGAAAATGAGAAAATAAGAGCATTGTGTGAGTAACGAAAAATAGAAGCATTGAGAGAATGAATCCTTCTATACCAAACAACATAGCATCGGGGTTCGAAGAGCAGGAGCCACCCCACGCCATTTAGTCTATTCTGACTCATAGGGACCCTACAGGCCAGAGTAGACAGCTCCTTAAGAGTTTCCAAGACTGTAAATCTTTACAGAATCAGAGAGCTTTCTCTTTCTCCCAAGAAGCAGTTGGTGGGCTTGAAGCACTGACCTTGCTGTTGGTAGCCAAACACTTAACCCACTATGTCACCATTCCTACAATAGAGCATGAATTGCTGGAAATTTAGGAAGAATACGGATAAAATATGCTAGTATTAGTATACTTGAATTCACCTCTCTAGCCATTACAGATGAGGTGATAAAATCATAAATAAGGTTTTGGTTTGGTTTGGTTTTTGTCAAGTGCCACCCCATGGGTTCCGACTCATGAAGCGTTGTATAGAGCTTCCAAGGACAGGCTTCTGGGTTTGAACTGCCGACTTTGTCATTAGCAATCCAGTGCTTACCCTACAGTGCTACATCAGGACTCCAAATAAGGATATACAGTAGCAAAATGTCATTGTTGTTGCTAGCGTTTAGGTGCCATGGACTCAGTCCCAACCCATAGCGACCCTATGCACAACAGAATGAAACACCGCCCGGTCCTGGGCCAACCTCACAATTTTTGCCACGCTTGAGTCCATTGATGCTGCCACTTTGCCAATACATCTCTCTGGGGGGTCTTCCTCTTTGTCTGACCCTCCACCTTACCAAACATGATATCCTTCTCCAGTGACTAGTACCTCCTGACAATATGTCCGAAGTATGAGAGACAAAGTTTGGCCATACTGGCCTCCAAGGAGCACTCCAGCTGCACTTTTTCCAAAATAGATCTATTGGTTCTTTTGACAGCCCATGGCACTTTCAATATTCTTCTCCAACACCATAACTCAAAAGCACGAATTCTTCCTTATTCACTGTCCAACTTTCACATGCATATGACGTTATTGAAAATACCATGGCGTGGGTCAGGTGCACCTTAGTCCTGAAGCTGACATAGTTGCTCTTCAACACTTTAAAGAGGTCTTGTGCAGCAGATTTGCCTAATGCAATACGTCATTTGATTTCTTGACTGCTGCTTCCGTGAGTGTTGATCGTTGATCCAAGAAAATTAAAGTCTTTGGCAGCTTCAATCTTTTCTCCATTAATAAGAATGTTGTTTATTGGTCTAGTGGTGAGGATTTCTGTTCTATTACATTAAGACGCAACCCATACCGAAGGGTTGGTATGGATTGCATCTAAATGTAAAAAAAAAAAAAAAAAAAAAGCCTCATCAGTAAGCATTTTAAGTCCTCTTCACTTTCAGCAAGCAAGGTTGTATCGTCTGTATATCACAGCTTGTTAATGAGTCTTCCTCCAATTCTGATGCCACGGTTTTCTTCATATAACCAAGCTTCTCAGATTATTTGCTCAGCATACAGTTTGAATAAGTATGGCAAAAGAATACAATCCTGGCGCACACCTTTCAGAATTTTAAACAATTCAGTGTTCCCATGTTCTGTTCAAACAACTGCTTCTTGGTCCATGTACAGATTCCTCATGAGCACAATTAAGTGTTCCGGAATAATCATACTTCACAATGTTGTCTATAGCTTGTCATGATCCACACAATCGAAAGCCTTTGTGTAGTCAATAAAATACAGGTAAACATCTTTCTGGTATTCTTTGCTTTCAGCCAAGATCCATCTGACATCAGCAATTATATCCCTCGTTCACGGCCTCTTCTGTATCTGGGCTGAACCTCTGGAAGTTCTCTGTCAA
>NW_006408615.1:7146640-7148755 GCF_000296735.1 Chrysochloris asiatica | reverse complement strand
TGTTTCTCTGCTATTCATAAGGTTTTCAGTGACTAAATATTCAGAAGTAGTTTGTCACTCCTTCTTCTTAGTCTGTCTTCATCTGGAAGCTCATCATTAGTAAAACAGAATTATTGTTGTCATTAAGTGCAATCATGTTGGCTTTGACTCATAGTGATCTTGTATAGGGTTTCCAAGGAGTACCTGGTGAGTTTGAACCATCAACTTTGTGGTTGAAACCAGCCTTGCAGTCCAGTGTTTTGTCCCACAGTTCCACACCAGGACTCCAAAATAGAATAAGTGTATGTATAAAACTATGAAACTACCAGCTGTTCCATGGGAGAAAATTGAGCCTTTCTGCTTCTGTAAAGATTTACAACCTCAGAAACCCTGTATATGGTCGCTATGAGTTGGAACCAACTCCACGGCACATAACAACAACAACAACATGTATAAAACAGAATGTCCCTTCTTTTCAAATGCTCTTTAAAACGCACAAAGACTATTAGCCCACAAAGAAATTAAATTCCAAAAAATAGAAGCAGTATAGATAGCATTCTTTGAGCATAATGCTGAGTTTACTTAATGTTATATTAAACTGAAAAATATTAACAATTAAAGCACAAAACAAAATGAACTCTACCACCAGGAAGTCTAAAAACTCTTTTAAATAAATCAAGTTCTTTAAAATAAATCTAGGGTTATTAAAAAAGAAGTAGTTAGGAAAAAATTCAAAATTGTAGAAGATCTAGACAATAATCAATATAAGAAGAGAGCATTTTTTAAATCTTATGATGCAGAAAAGGCAACACTCAGAGGAAAATTCATAACCTTAAATAATGATATCATTTAGCAAGGAAGCACAAATTAACCATCCAATTAAGGAAAGTTAGAAACGACAGAGGAATGAATCCATAGGAAAGCAACTGACAAATTAAAACCAGCAGATGAAGCAAATAGTACATAAATTCAAATTTTGGTTCTTTGGGAAGAAAGTGAAATATTAACTATTGGTTAATAAATAAAAGAGAGAAGAGTACAAATGTATGCATAAGAAATAAAAAAGGGAAATGGCTGCTTGGAAGAACTATCTGTACTTGTGCCCTTTGATTTCATTGCTCCCATAATTCCTAGTTGTTGTTGTTGTTAAGTGCTGTCGAGTTGGTTCTGACTCGTAGCGACCCTGTATAGGGTTTCTAAGCAGTGGCTGGTGAGTTTGAACCACCGAACTTGCTGGTGAGTTTGAATCACCTTTTGGTCAGGTGCTTTATCCCACAGTGCCATCTCCAGGATCCACAAAATGTGCCCCTGTCAAGCTCTCCAGACTGCCATGTTGCCAAGTCCAATAGCCAATACTTGGTCCTCCTTTTTCTTGTCCTCCCTGCCTCTTTGTCTCCCTCCTGCTTCCTGGATACCCCAGTCTCTTCCTCTGGGTCTCTTCTGACTTTTCTGGCCCTGCCCGCCCAAGCTCCTCTGATGGTCTCCCACGTCTCTTAGATGCTTACAAATCTCTCCTCACTCCTGAGGTCATCATCTCATTCCAAGGATTAGAACACTTTTCCATGTTAGCTCTTCCACCTCAAGGTCTCACCTGGAATCCAAGTTCATATCTCCAAACTGCCTACTTGTCATCATAACCTGGGCATTTAGTGGGCACCTCAAATGTAATATGCCCCAAGCTACAATTCTATTCTTCCTCTCCAAACCAGCTTCCCCACTCTTGGTTCTCATCTCACCAGCTCAATCTCCATCCTTCCAGTTGCTCAGATTAGCAATTCACTAGGACTCCTGCCGTGAGTTGGAACAACTCTAAGGCACTTTACAACAACAACAACAACAGTCCATATGTTCTGCTTATGTCTTTTGAAAATGTGTCTATACCAGTAGCCGCTGAGTGTAGTTTAACTAGCAGCAAGCCCATGCATATCAGAGGAGGACTGCGCCCCAGGGTTTCCAGTGGCTGGTTTTTCAGATACAGATTGCCAGACCGTTCTCCTAGACTGCCTCTGGGTAGACTTGAACTTCCAATCTTTTGGTGAACAGTGAGCACTTAACTGTTTGAGCCACTAGGGACTTATGACTGTAGCTATCATGAAGTAGAACTTTTCTTTTACTTTTTTCTCTTACTACTGTGAG
>NW_006408615.1:7134251-7145662 GCF_000296735.1 Chrysochloris asiatica | reverse complement strand
TCGGAACCGACTCGACGGCACTTAACAACAACAACAGTGTATGTGTGAACCGCAAGGTCAGCAGTTCGAAACTACCAGAGGTTCCGTGGGAGAAAGATGAGGTGTTCTGCTCCCGTAAAGATTTACAGCCTCGGAAACCCTGTGCAGGGTCGCTATGAGTCGGAACCGACTCCACGGCACTTAACAATAACAAGTCTATGTGTTACCTTAAAGTGGAGGCTCCCTGAAAAAGAGGAAGACCCTCCTACCAGATAGATTGACACAGTAGCAGTAGGAGTGGGCTCAATTGTAACAGCTGTGAGGATGGTGTAGGTCTGAGCAGTGTTTCGTTCTGTTGTGCATCGGGTCGCTGTGAGTCGGAACTGACTCAATGGTGCCTAACAACAAACAGTAAGTGTAGGTGTGCTTTAATTTTATCATTTTAAGATATAAAGAGTAGATTCAGACAGCAAACAAGCAGAGATGGATGAAGAGAGATGCTGTACCTCATGAAGATTGCCAAAAAATAGGAGCAGAAAAAAGATAAAGGACCTTCCCCCAAAGCCGACACCCTGAATTCAGACTTCTAGCCTCCTAGCTGTGAGGAAATCAGTGTCTGCTTATGAAGGCCTATTTGTGGTATTTCTGTTATTACAGCACTAGAGAACAACAGGAAATCTAAAACCAAACCTGAGAAAAATGCAAATTAAAACCATAAGGAGAAATGATTCCTGAGCTTAGATAAAGGGAAGTTTTGAACACTTTGACTCACTGAATTGACAAGGATCAAAATGTCAGAGAGTGCAGCGTGTGGGTTGCTTTAGGGGGGAAAAAAGCCCTTTCCTTTAGAGCTGGTAAGGGACACGTGTGGAACTTCCGTTGAAGGCAGTGTAACATAATCTCATGTTATAAATGGAACTGTGTTCGCCTCAAAATTTGTTGTTGTTGTTAGGTGCCATCGAGTTGGTACAGACCCACAGCGACACTACACACAGCAGAACGAAACACTGCCCGATCCTGAGCCAACCTCACTATAGTTGCCACGCTTGAGTCCACTGATGCTGCCACTTGGCCAATCCATCTCGTTGGGGGTCTTCCTCTTTTTCTCTGACCCTCCACCTTACCAAACATGATATCCTTCTCCAGTGACTGGTCCCTCCTGACAATATGTCCGAAGTATGAGAGATGAAGTTTGGCCATCTTGGCCTTTAAGAAGCACTCTGGCTGCCTTCTTCCAAAACAGATCTGTTGGTTCTTTTGGCAGCCCATGGCACTTCCAATATTCTTTTCCAACACCATAACTCAAAAGCATCAATTCTTCAACAGTCTTCCTTATTCACTGACCAGGTTTTACATACATATGAGGTTATTGAAAATACCATGGCTTAGGTCAAGTGCACCTTAGTCCTCAAGCTGACATCTTTGCTCTTCAACACTTTAAAAAGGTCTTGTGCAGCAGATTTGCCTAATGCAGTACTACGTCGTGTGATTTCTTGTCTCCTGATTCCGTGAGCGTTGATAGTTGATCCAAAAGAATGAAGTATCTTTCTTTTCTCCGTTGATAAGAGTGTTGTTTATTGGTCCAGTGGTGAGGATTTTTGTTTTCTTTACATTGAGATGTAATCTATACAGGCTGTGCTCTTTGATCTTCATCAGTAAATGTTTTAAGTCCTCTTCACTTTCAGCAAGCATGTTGTAAATCCTAACCTCTGTTGTGGCACTGTGGGATCAGCACTGGATTTTGAACCATCCGCAGTTCAAACCCACCAGCTGCTCTTCAGAAACGCTATACAGGGTTGCTATGAGTTGGAACCAACTCCACGGCGCTTAACAACAACATCTGTGGTTGGAGTCCTGGTGTATCACTGTAGGATAAATACCTACTCATAGCGACCTTATGCACAACAGAATGAAACACTGCCCTGTCCTGTACCAACCTCACAATCACTGTTACACTTCATGCCATTCCTGCTGCCACTGTGCCAATCCATCTCATTGGGGGTCTTCCTCTTTTTCTCTGACCCTCCACTTTACCAAGCATGATGTCCTTCTCCAGGGACTGGTCCATCCTGACAATATGTCTGAAGTCTGAGAGATGAAGTCTGGCTATCCTGGTTTCCAAGGAGCATTCTGATTGTACTTCTTTCTTCCAAAATAGATTTATCTGACAGATGTGAAGATGGGGGCTGGGGTGGGGCCTGGGAGGGGCCTAGAGGATGATTGATGAGTTACCACACTGAGTGAAGAGTGGACTTGGTAGCTCCTCCCCCTGCAGCGTGTGTGTGTGTGTGTGTGTGTGTGTGTGTGTGTGTGTGTGTGTGTGTGATTCTGGTGTCTTCATTTCCTCTGATAGTATAGGGCGTGGGCTGGGCTGGGCTGGGTCCTCGCTCCAATGTTGGGCCCAAGGCAGAGGCTTGTCCCCCTAAACTCTCCCGCCCACAGTTCACTCCTATGACAAGAATTTCACTTCAACCTTTGTCTCTTGCCTCTGTCCCACCTGCAAATGTCTCCTTCTGTGCTGAATTCAGGGCGGCCTGCCTCAGCTGGGCAGGAAGCTGATCCTATCACTAAGAACCACCTGCCTGGTCTGGGACCATTGTCCTTCCAGGAATGTTCACTGTCAGGGAGCCCATGGGATCCCAGGCCCAGAGCGTCACACGATCCCTTCCCTCATCACCAATGCCAACACCTCCCTCTGGACTTCCGGAAGCTTCTTCTCTTGCCACATCCCAGGCCAGGCAATGGGGACACAGAATTGAGTCAGAAGTGGGTTCTGTCCTAGTAGGGAGCTACCCAAAGACCAAAAGATATGACTTGCAGATCCATGCTGTTCATAGGGTGCACCAGGGTCTGGGAACCTAGGGGGTGGGCAGTTTAGGAGGGGGTGGGGAAACATCTGGGGGCTGATGTGGAGCTGTGCCCCAGTGGAGTGCGTAGGGGGAGGCACAGGGTGCTGGGGGCAGGGGTGATATTAGAGAGACTCTGAGCTTTGCCCTGGTCTCGGGGCTCTGGGAGAGCGGGGGAGGGCACACGGGAGGCTGTCCACAATTCTAACCAAGGCAGGGACCGGGGCTGGTGTGATGGTATCTCTTCTGCACTGGGCACTATTCCAGCAGCTTCTGGGTATGGTCTCCTCTTGTCCATCCTGTCTGCAGCCCTCAGGGGTTCCTACAAGCACTTTGTAGTCATCTGGTAATTCAAAGCCTGGTGGTTCAGGTCTACCTGCTGCTGATGCATAAAAGCAAAGGCCTGGCCATTGGCTTTCCCTATGGAGCAAAGCTGCTCCAACACACGGAGGTGGCCAGGAGTTGGAATGGACCTGGAGGCCACGGGTTTGATTTAGATTTTACAGTCCTATGAAGTGGGGGCCACTGTTGAGTGGATTCTGACTAAGCTGACCCTCTATGCAGCCTGGGAAACCCTGTACAGGGTCGCTTGGAGTTGGAACCGGCTCCACAGCACCTATAGTTGTAGTTACGTGCCGTGGAGTCGGGTTTTTGAGGCTGTCAATCTTTACAGGAGCAGAAAGCCTCATCTTCCTCCCGCCGAGCAGCTAGTAGTTTCGAACTGCTGACCTTACCACCAGCAATCTTTACAAAAGCAGACTGGTAGTTCTTTTCTCCTGAACAGTTGCTGGTGGATTTGAACTGGCGAGCATTCTGTTAGCAGCCAAATGTTTAGCCACCGAACCACCCTGATGGGGAAACAGAGGCTCAGAAAACTGATGGAACTGAGGGAGCCGGCCTCCCAGGCTGTGCTGCTCCCCGCTGGGCCCACAGCCATCCCCCCCAGGGACCAGGGAGGCTGGGTGGGAGCCGAGCCTGGAGCCTGGGCCCCAGCCCACAGGGCAGTGGATGGAGTCTTTGCAGCTGGCAGGCCCGGTGGGCTGGCATCTGTAATTTAATGAGGAGGCTAGGAAGACAGAGCACCTGGCAATTTGAATAACAAAGGCAGCTTCCCGAACGCCCAGACAGTCTGTAACAATACTGTAGAAGATAACAAAAGTGGAGACACAAGACCCAACATGACTAATTGCCAGGTGAGCCGCAGACAATGAATGTCTCAAGATGGGAATAGCTACTATGGATTTGGCTCTGAAGAGGTGCCAGGCGCCAGGGCTGGGAGCTTTCAGCACATTTGCTATTTAATTCCCAAAGCAACCCGGAGAGGGAGAGCCAACTCTTGACGGCATTTTACAGTGGAGAAAAGGGGCGCAGGGGCACACAGCAAACATTAGAGGGTAAGAGGCAATTCCACAGCCTAGCCGAACTCCTGCAGGAGCAATCCTGGGAGACTGCAAGGAGGAGGCATCCTGCTATAATCTGAACCCAGCATGAACACAGAAGAAAGTGAAATCCCAGGGTGAGGAAAATGCTAATTTAAACTACAACGAACAAGATCAAACTGTAACAATCAGATGCCTTGGTGGTGAAGTCAGCTCTGATTTGAAACACAAACGTTTTGATGAATGGTTGAATGAGTTAACCCTTTGCAGCACCCATCACGTTACCAAAACCAGAGACAGTGAGATGATCAGACGTTTTTTTTTTTTTTTGGATGGTGAAACTAGTCCATGTGACACTCTACTAAGGACACACGTGACATTGTGCTGTTATCACAGGATGATGCCACAACCCAGAGTAAAGCTTTAGTTAGTTAGTAACACTGGATCAATACTGGTTCATCAACTGCAATCACAGACCACAGAGGTACACGAGGTGTCAGCAACAGTGAAACTGAGTGCAGTCATATGTTGCTGTTGTTGTTAAGTGCCGTCGAGTTGGGTCCGACCCATAGCGACCCTGTATACATAGGGTTTCCAAGGAGTGACTGGTGAGCTTGAACCGCCTACCTTGCAGTTCAAATGGCTTTGTAGTCTGGCGCATTAACCCACAGCGCCACACCAGAACTCACAGTCATATGAGGAGGCCTCAAAAACACTCATGGGAAAATTCCATTCTCTTTGTCCAAAAACTGTTTGAAGCCCCCTTATATATGAGAACTCATTGTATTTTGGGAGAAATTTTGTTCTAGACCTAACAAAACTGCTTTAATAAATAATATCTATTAATTTAAAACAATAAACTAGCAACTACCGTTAAGTTGCCCCTCTTGTGTGTTGTCCAGTCGATTCTGAAGCACAGCAAACCCCACAGGATCCCATAGGGTTTCCAAGGCTGCAGTCTTGATGGAGCCCTGGTGCGGTGCTGTGGGTTAATGTGCTGGACTGCAAAGTTGGTTTGAACTTCAAGGTTGGTGGTTCAAGCTCACCAGCCACTCCTTGGAAACCCTATACAGAGTCGCTATGAGTTGGAACTGACTTGACGGCACTAAACGACACCAATCTTCATGGAACTAACCCTCCAGGTCTTTTCTCTCAGGGCAGGTGGTGGACAGGGCAGCTGGTGGCTTTGAATTGCTAACCTTTCAATTAGCAGCTGAATGCTTAACTTTCATAATATCAGGGCTCCTAGACACCCATCTTTAGGGAATGAACTGTGTCGTCCCCCAAAGTATGTGCCAATGTGGCTAGACCATGCTTCTCTGGTTTGGGCAGTTCTAAGATGAAGGAAACATCTCTTTCCTGAGATGACCAAATGCAATAAGCCATTCAGTTGTAAAAGGATTAAGGATGAGGTTTTGACAACCTTGATCCCATCATAGCCCTGATTTGATGTGAGGGGAGTTTCCTAGGGTGTGGCCCATAACAGCTTTCATCTTATACGAGATAACAGGAGAAGGAAGTGAGCAGAGATCAGAGGGACCCACTGCCACCAAGAAAGAAGAGCTGTGAGTGGAGAGTGGCCTTTGGACCCGGGGTCCCCACACTGAGAAGCTTCTAGATCCAGGGGAAAGATCCAGGGGAAGAGTGATGCCAAGGCACGTGGAGCTCTCCAAAAAATGCCGGGCCTACAGATGTTGGAAGGAGACATGGAGCTCTTCCCAGAACTTCCAGAATCTTCCCTTAGAGTTAGAACTCTAAATTTGGGCCTCCAACCTCCTAAACTGTAAGAGAATAAATTTCTGTTTGTTAAACACTCTCCCCCACCACCACTCGGTGTTTGTATTATAGCAGCTGCAGAGAACGAAGACAATCATAGAGAATGTCTGCCTTGAGCATTATGCTAAGAACTAGCTATAGTGGGATTGACGATGGCAATTGAAAAGTTAGTTGGGAAGTTTACGGGTACTGGGTTAGTGGGAATGAGGGGACACAACTCTGAAAAGCAGACTGAGGCTGGGTGACCAACTCAAAGAATGCCATCAGAGTTGCTGAATTGTACAGGCAGAACTTGTTGAATTGGTGTATATTTGTTATTGTTAAGTACCGTGGAGTCAATTCCAACTCATAGTGGCCCTGCACAGGGTTTCCAAGGTTGTAAATCTTTATGGGGGCAGAAAGCCTCATCTTTCTCTCACGGAACGACTGGTAGTTGAACTGCTAACCTTGAGGTTAGGAGCCCGATTCGTAACCACAGCAACAATTTTACGAGGATGAGAATTCTCCGTTTTTTATCCCTGAGAGTGAAGCCGGAGTCATCCCTGTGAACAGGGAGGATCAGACAGAAGGAGGAGGCTCAGGTGCTGGGCCTACACAGCAGTACCAGACAGGCCCGGACTTCATCAGACCACCAGGCCCAGGACAGGGCACCATCCCCGGGCCCGCTGCCCTGGCACCAGGGGCCAGGCCCCAGCATCCACGTGGCTGGCTGATTCCTCCTGCCAACAGTCCTCTTCTTGGGGCTTCTGGACCTAGGCCTCTGGTTCACCTCATGTTTCTGTGATGGTCCTCTCTGGTCCACCCCTGTCTGTCTTCCTCCTCCTACAGATTCTACATCCAAACTGGACCCAGCCCATTCCTGTTGGGAGCAGTGACAAATCCAGGGTGCAGTGCCTGGAGCTGGACCATACAGAATCCTTAGTCATATTTTGTGTCGATTTTAATAATAGGAAAATACATAATAAATATACACACAATCTCTGGGTTACAAGCAAATCTTGTTCCTGAGTGTGTCTTGCAGAATTCGTAGGTAAAACAGAACAGTTGCGTACAGTTCTTATTTTATCTTATTTTCATGCAAGAGAGGGTTGCCTTTCCAATGATGTAGAATCAGCAAGTGAAAGTGATTATGATGCTTCAATCAGTTCAAAGTGAAGAGTTGTCTGTACGGGCATTTCTAACCAGGGGACTGCCTGCCTGTAGCTCTAAACTGATTAAATGTCTTATCTCTTAGATGATATGAATACAAACAAAAAATTGTTTTGCAAAATCTCTCTACATTGGATTACAACCTTGTCAGTCACTACGCAGAAACCCTTTTTGATTGTTTCCATCTTTTCCTTTAATGACTCCTTCGTTCTCAAAGACATTATGGATATAAATTCGTAAATATTGCTTGCTGTACGGCTGTGGCTAAAATGATAGAAATTTTGACAAAATTAACAACTACAAATACACTGGTAGTAGCCAAAATAACTATGCCCTCAGACAAAACCATAGGATCGGAAGCTTCGTTGTGATTGGGTGACAATGGTGGATTGGGTCTGGGCACGTCAGCCATGAGTTGAGAACAATTTGTAAGCTGTGGGTATTTTTATAAACAATAATGATGGTCTGCTTAAACACTGCATGGGAATCTCACGGACCTTCCTTTTGCTATCACTCCCTCTGACCCAAGCCATGGTATGTTCAGTAACTTCATATGCATCAGAAGTTCGACAATCAATAAGGAAGACTGTAGAAGAACTGATGCATTTATTGTGTTGGAGAATATTGAAAGTACCGTGGACGGCCGGAAGAACCAACAGATCTGTGTTGGAAGAAGTACAGCCAGAGTGCTCCTTGGAAGCCCAGATAGTCAGAGTTTGTCTCTCATACTTTGGACATATTGTCAGAAGGGGCCAGTCACTGAAGAAAGACACCATGTTTGGTAAAGTGGAGGGTCAGAGGAAAAGAGGAAGACCCCCAATGAGATGGATTGGCACAGTGGCTGCATCAACAGGCTCAAGCATGGCAACAATTGTGCGGTTGATCTAGGACCGGGCTGTGTTTTGTTCTGTTGTGCATATGGACACTATGAGTCAGTACCAACTTGATGGCGCCAAACAACAACAACAACAATAATTCTCAGAGGGTGTCTCCTGATGCGATCGACCCATCCCCATCCAGGCCCCTAGTGATTCAACCTTGCAGACTTGTCCGACCCAGATGAACAGCTACAACTCACGCGTCCCCACGCTGCTGCTCCCCATAACCACTGCGGCCCCAGGATCCCATCACAGCAGAGTCTTCCATGGCCATCCTCTATGGCTCCCCCCACTTCTTGACCAACCCCCACCTGGTCCACCAGCCTGTCTGTGGGCCCCACCACCTACTTCTGCCACCTCTACCACCGTCACCCTTGTCCAAGCCAATGATGACTCTCCTGAGACAGAGACAGAGGAAGTTCCCTTTCCCATTTGGGTTCTGTTCTTCTCCTCAGGAGGGTTCGCCCTGACCCTGGAATGAAAGCCCAGCTCTCACTATGGCCCTCCCAACCTGCCTCCCCGACCCTGGCCTCCCACTGTCCAGTCACACGCCTCTCTTCTCGCCACGTTCAAGCCTCCCTGACAGCTTTTTTGATGCTGCCTCAGGCCTTTTGCTTAGTAGCGTAGTGGTTACCAACGAATCGGGCTGCGAGCTGCAAGGTCAGCAGTTCAAAACTGCCAGCTGTTCCATGGGAGAAAGATGAGGCTTTCTGCTCCCATTAGATTTACAGCCTCGGAAACCCTGTACAGGGTCGCTATGAGTCGGAACCGACTCCATGGCATATAACAACAACAACAACAGGGTCTTTGCAGGTGCCAGTGTCTGCAACTCCCCCCAATCCCAGCTGTCTCCCCTGACCGGGACAGCTCCTCCTTCCCTTCCTGCCACTCACAGCTTCCCAGAACCAAGGGGACAGGTCACAGAGGACCGTGAATTTCCAGACAAGTTGTTGTTGTTAGGTGCTGTTGAGTTGGTTCCGACTCATAGCAACCTGATGCGCAACAGAACAAAACATTGACCTGTATTTCACCATCCTCACAATTGGTCTTTATATTTGGGCTTACTGCTGCCGCTGTGCCAATATATCACGTTGGGTGTTCGTTTTTACTGTCCCTCCACTTTACCAAGCATGATGTCCTTCTCCAGGGACTGGTCCCTCCTGATAACATGACTAATGTATGAGAAACGAAGTCTCATCATCTTAGCTTCTAAGAAGCATTCGAGCTGTACTTCTTCCAACACAGATTTAGCTGTTCTCCTGACAGTCCATGGTACTTTTAATATTTTTCTCCAGCACTGTAACTCAAATGCATCAATTCTTCTACATTGTTCCTTATGCATTGCCCAATTTTCACATACATATGTTGTTGTTGTTAAGTGCCATCGAGTCGGTACTGACTCATAGCGACCCTATGCATATATTATGCTGCCACTTTGCCAATCCATCTTGTTGGGGGTCTTCCTCTTTTTCTCTGACCCTCCACCTTACCAAACATGATATCCTTCTCCAGCAACTTTTCCCTTCTGACAAAGTATGAGAGAGGAAGTCCAAAGTATGAGAGAAGACGTCTGGTCATCTTGGTCTCCAAGGAGCACTCTGGCTGCACTTCTTCCAACACAGATCTGTTGGTTCTTTTGGCAGTCCATGGTACTTTCAATATTCTCCTCCAACACCATAACTCAAAAGCATCAATTCTTCTATGGGCTTCCTTATTCATTGTCCAGCTTTCTCATGCTTATGAGGTTATTGAAAATACCATTGTTTGGGTCAGGTGCACCTTAGTCCTCAAGCTGACATCTTTGCTCTTCAACACTTTAAAAAAGTCTTGTGCAGCAGATTTGCTTAATGCAATACGTCATTATGAGGCTATTGAAAATACCATGACTTGGGTCAGGTACACCTTAGTCCTCAAACTGCCATCTTTGCTCTTGAACACTGTCAAGAGGTCTTGTGCAGCACATTTGCCCACTACGTCCTTTGATTTCTTGACTGCTGCTTCCGTGAGTGCAGGCCTCAGAAAGGCACATGGCAGGGCAGGGCTGAGTAGGTGCCTCTGCTGACTTGGAGCCCCACCTGCTCTGGCATTAGGAGTGGGGTCTGCCAGGAACAGTGCCTAGTTCCGGGGTCTTGCATTATTCATGACCTGCATGCAATCTTCCTTCCATCATGCCCCACCTTCCACCTCACCCCCTGTTTCTCAGGGAGCTGGAGGCCTTTACACATCCACATACTGAAAGTGAATTTTTAATACCCTTCTGGTAAATATTTGATGTTGCTTTACTGGTAGAACTGTCCTCTACATTGAATGCCACAAAGTGTTCTGAGACACTGTCCTCTCTCTTCGAAACCTCTGTCCATAATTCCACTCCCAACCTATATTTCTCTGACGACACATTTTCCCTCGGCTTCGTGCTATGAATTTTCAAAGAGTTCCTCCTCCCATGGGGATCTGGCGTCTCCATTCTCGTTGTTAGGTGCCCTCATGTCCGTTTCACCTTATGTACAACAGAATGAAAGGCTACCCAGCCCTGCTTCAGCCTCACAACTATAGACTCCACTGTTGTAGCCACTGAGTCAATTCATCTCATTGAAGGTCTTCTCCTTTTATGGCCGACCCTCTATTTAACCAAACATGATGTCCATTTACAGGAACTAGTCACTTCTGATAGAATGTAGAATATCCGAAGTATGAGAGACAAAGTCTCCCCATCCTTACACCTATTGAGCATTCTGGCTGTTCTCCTTACAGCACAGATTTGTTTATTCTTCAGGCAGTCCGTGGTATATTTAATATTCACCAACACAATACTTCTCTGGCTTTCCTTATTCATTGTCCAGCTTTGGCATGCATACGAGCTGAATGGGTCAGGTGCACCCTAGTCCTCAAAGTGACATCTTTGCTCTTGAACACTTTAAAGAGGTCTTTTGCAGCAGATTTGTCCCATGAAGTACAGTGTTTGATTTCCTGATTGCTGCTTCCAAGGATGTTGATGGTGTTGTTGTTATTAGGTGCCATTGAGTCGGTGCTGAGTCATAACGATCTTATACACAGCAAAATGAAAGACTGCCCGATCCTGGGCCAACCTCACTACTGTTGCCACACTTGAGTTCGTCGATAATGCCACTTGGCCAATCCATCTCGTTGGGGGTCTTCCTCTTTTTCTCTGACTACCCACCTTACCAAACATGATATCCTTCTCCAGTGACTTGTCCCACCTGATAATATGTCCAAAGTATGAGAGACAAAGTTTGGCCATCTTAGTCTCCAAGGAGCACTCTGGCTGCACTTCTTCCAAAACAGATCTATTGGTCCAACACCATAACTCAAAAGCATCAATTCTTCTACGGTCTTCCTTATTCACTGTCCAGCTTTCACATGCATATGAGGTTATTGATAATATC
>NW_006408615.1:7116583-7132824 GCF_000296735.1 Chrysochloris asiatica | reverse complement strand
AAGAGGCAGTTGTTCAAACAGAACATGGAAACACCGAATGGTTTAAATGTTGATGGTGGATCCAAGTAAAATGAAATCCTCGACAACTTCAGTCTTTTCTCAGTTTATCGGGATATTACTTATTGATCCAGTGGTGAGGATTTTTGTTTTCTTGATGATGAGGTGATTCCACTCTGGTCTTCATCATGTATGTTCTCTTAGCTTTCAGCAAGCAAAGCATTGATTCTCTTCAGTTTTCCTTTTTCATTGTTCAGTTTTCACAAACATATAAGTCCTCCAGGTGATACCTTTGTTTCTCTATTAGCTAGAGGAGAGGCCAATGAGGTATCAGGTTGAAAGACACCGTGTCCCTAGTCTTATAAGAGTGGGCAGTGAGACCCAGGAAGAGGCAGGCCTGCCCAAAATACCCTTGTTCCCAATCCCCACAGAGTGGCCCATGTTCTTTCAAGAGAACACCTATTTGGCCATCATCTGCTACTGGAAGCTCTTCACTGGCCACGTAGCTCCTCAGACCAGTGGCCACTGTCTCCCTGTCCTGACCACCCACTAACCACAGCCTGTCCTCCCTGTCCTGGAGACCCATGTGGATGTCAGGAAGTCAACAAGGAGGCCATGATGCATCACTAAGACTCATATTAAGACACAGGACCCCTACGAGTGCCAGGGAATAGGGCATTTATTATAGAAATTCCTGTATCCACAGCTGTGGGTGGAGCTGGGGTGGGAAGGGATGGAGGGGGCACTGAGCAGCCCCATGGGAGAAGGAGGCCAGTGAGCAGCGGAAGCTGACATCCAACACAGGCTGAAGGGACAAACCATATGGGCAGCCACCTGGAACTAGGCTTAATGGAGCTTCAAATTTGGTGTGTGTCTAAAAAACACAGAAACCAAACCCAGCGCCATTAAGTCGGTTTGACTGATAGGACCCTAAGGATAGAGTAAGACTGGCCCCCATCAAGTTTCTGAGTTCCAGTGAGACACTGTTGGATAAGCACTGGATTGCAAGGTCGGCAGTTCGAACTCATCAGCCGCTCCTCAGAAAACCAACACAGGCTTGCTATGAGTTGGAACTGAGTCGATGGCACTTCACAACAATAACAAATCTTTATGGGAATAGATTGTCATGTCTTTCTCTTGTGGAGATGCTGAGTAGGTTCGGACGGCCAGTGTTTCTGTTTAACAGCTGAGGGTTTACTGGTTGTGCCAAATGTGACTCTGTTGTTAGGGGCTGCTGAGTTGCTTCTGACTCAGAAGGACTCCATGTGACAGAGTAGAACCGCCCCATCTGGTTTCCGAGACTGAAGGCTTTGAAGGAGCAGACTGACAGTTTTTTCTTCCCACAGACCAAATGGGTAGTCTCGAACCACTAACTCTTTGGTTAGAAGCCAAGCACTGAACCATTGTATGAAGCCTTGGTATAGAAAAGACCCTCATATTTAAGAAACAAACCGTGGTTTTGATCTCACAGGAAAACCTCACCATGAGGCTGGACTCCAAGTGGAAGCCTCCAGAGGGCTGTGGAAACAACATGGGTGGAAAGATACCCTTTGAGGGGGGGTCCTTTCCCTGTGAGGGGCGCTGCCAAGTTTCCCTGCTCACCCCCACAATGCCCCTGCCAGGTGGGGGGTATACCCAACATACAATGTCAAAACCGCAACCCGAGGACACCTGGCTGGGGTGTGGCAGGGCCCATGTGAGCCTGGTCCAGGGAACCCAAATCCCATCCTCCTGCCTCCAGATGCTGTGTTCAGCAATGCCAAAGGATGAAGGGGCCATTCCCAGGGCTCTGACTGTCCGCTGGTTCCCCACAAGGACTCCGGGATGCCCTAGACACAACAGGAAGACCCTCTTGGGTGGGCTCAGAAGGTGTTGATCAGGGTGGGTGGGGCGCCCTCCCAGCCCCAAGGCAAGCACTGGCTTCCGTCATCCTGATGGATCTTGAATGCCCAAGTTGGGAGACATTGGCTGCGTTAACAAGCACCTATTCTTGGAAACAAATATTTTAGCACTTAAGGTCAGCATTTTCACAGTGGGTGAAGCAAAGATTCCATGGACCTCCTGAGCCCCGCTGATGAGATGAATTTCTGTTCCCCTTGACCCACACGTGATGCTGGAGCTGGGCCCAGGAAAACAGTGATGTCATTCGGGTTGGCATCACACCCCAATCCCCGACCCCATGTACCAGACGGTACAGAATCCTTAGTAATGCTTACAATCAATTTTAATCATAGAATAATATGTGACAAATATAGTGGCACACTGTTTAAATGTAACATTCCTAAGATACTATGAATAGTAACACTGGACTGTGAACCACAAGTTCAAACTCACCAACCACTCCTCAGAAACCTTATACAGGATCTCTATGAGGCGGGACAGACTCGAGGGTATTTAACAAAACCAAACAAAATTACTTTGTAAAATCTTTCCAGACTGAATGGCAATGTTATTAGTAACTGAGCAGAAGATGTTTTTTGATTTTTCTCCTTTTCCTTTAATGACTACTTCATGCTCAAAGAAGTTATTGACAGAGATTCACAAATACTGGTTACTACAATATTGTAGCTAAAACACCAGACAGTTTGACAAAATCAGTGACTATAAAAATACTGGCAGTACAGAAAACAGGACTTGGCTTGGAGCATGTGTAGCTGAAACCACATGACTGGATGAGCCATTGCAATTGGGTAATCAAGACAGCGCTGACTGCAGCACATTAGAAAGTACAAAAAATAAATGAGCAGAGTTTTAGCCTTGCAGGTCTGAAGACCAAATGAGTTGTGGGATGACATCAAGAACATCATACATGAAAGAAAGCAAAAGGTCATGAAAAGATAGCAAAGAAAGAAAAGACGAAAAGAGATGTCAGAAGAGACTCTGAAACTTGCTCTTGAACACAGAATGGCTAAAGCACTTGAGGAAATGAGGAAGAAAAGCAGCTGAACAGGAAATTTTCAAAGGGCAGCTTGAGGAGACAGAGTAGAGTATGATAATGAAATGCACTAAGATCTAGAGTTAGAAAACCAAAAGGGAAGAACCCTCTCATCATTTCTTAAGCTGAAAGACTGGAAGAGAGACTTTCTAAGGAATTCTATGGGCAAAATATTGAACAACGCAAGAAGCTCACAAGAAGATGGAAGGACTATACAGAGTCAATGCACCGAAAGGAATTGGTAGACTTTCAATCATTTCAGGAGATAGCATACAGTCAAGGACTGATGGTATTAAAGGAAGACGTCCAAGCTGCACTGAAGGCATTAGCAACAAACAAGACCTCCGAAACTGACAGAATACAAATTGTAATGTTTCAACTCATGGATGCAGGAAGCTTTCACTTACATAAGAAATTAAAAGACAGCTACCTGGCCAATTGACTGGAAGAGATCCATATTTGTACCCATTCCAAAGAAAGGTGATCCAACAGAATGTAGAAATTATCAATCTCATTAATATCACATGCAAGTAAAATTTTGCCAAACACCGCAGCAGTACATTGGCAGTGAACTGCCAAATATTCAAGCTAGATTCAGAAGAGGATGTGGAATGAGGGTTACTACCATTGCTGATGTTAGATGGATCTTGGCTGAAAGCAGAGAATACCAGAAAGATTTTTATTGTTGTTAAGTGCTGTCGAGTCAGCTCTGACTCATAAACCCTGTATAGGGTTTCTGAGGAGTGGCTGATGGTTCTGAATTGCCAACCCACAGTTAGCAGTCCAGTGCTTACCCTTCGGTGCCACACCAAGGCTCCAGGATAGGCCTTCTGAGGCTTTAAAGTTTTGTGGGAGTTTGAAAGCCTCATCTTTCTCCCAAGGCGCTGCTGGTGGGCTCGAACTGCTGACTTTTTGACTCTTAGTCCCATCCTTATCTTAAGGAGCTCTGGTAGCTTAGTGGTTATGAATCGGACTGCTAACCTCATGGTCGGCAGTTCGACATGGGAGAAAAATGAGGCGGTCTGCTCCCATAAAGATTTATAGCCTCAGAAGCCCTGTGTAGGGTCACTATGAGTCAGAACCGACTCCACGGTACTTAACAACAACAACAACCCATCCTTATCTTACAGAACCACCGTGCTGAAAGATGCTGACCTTTGACTATGCAAAGGCATGTGACTCTACTGATCGTAACAAATTATGGATAAGACTGCAAAGCATGGGAATTCCAGAACACTTAATTGTGCTCATGGAAAACATATACACAGAGAGGAAATCATTTGGACAGAACAAAAAGACACTGCCTGGTGTGGCGCTGTAGGATAAAGCATTGCACTGCAAAGTCAGTTTGAACCACAAGGTTGGTGGTTCAAACTCACCAGCCGCTCCTTGGAAGCCCTATACAGGGTCACTGTGGGTGGGAACCAACTTGATGGCATTTAACAATAACAACAAAAATCAGGAAATGTGTGAATCAGAGCTGTATCTTGCACCATATGAATTCCATCTGAGGACTTCGGGTATGTTGCTATAGGACCAGCACTGGACTGCGAACCACAAGGCTGACAGTTCAAATCCACCAACTGCTCCTCAGAAAACCTATACAAGGTCACGATACGTCAGACCAGATTCAGTGGTATGCAATAACAGCAACACCATTCAGGTCTGTCTGTCTGCTGAGAAAATTATCTGAGAAGCTGGATCGTATGGAGACGAATACAACATCAGCATTGGAGGAAGTTCACCAACCATCTGCAACACACAGAAGATACAATCTTGCTTGCTAAAAGTGAAGCACTTGCTGAGGAAGATCGAAGGCTGCAACCTTTAGTATGAATTACACCTGAACACAGAGAAAACCAGAATCCTCATACCTGGACCAATAAGCAATATCATGACAAAACTGAGAAAAGATTGAAACTGTCAAGGAGTTCATTTTTCTTGGATCTGCCGTCAGCACCCATGGATGCAGCAATGGAGATGCCCAAGAAGATATTGCATGGGCAAACCTGCTGTAAGGGATTTCCTTAAGGTGACAGAAAGCAAAAATGTCACTTGGGGGACTAAGGTGCACCTGGCCAAAGTCATGGTACTTTGAATCACCTCAGATGCTCATGAAAGCTGGACAATGAATAAGGATGACTGGAGATGAGTCGATGCATTTGAATTATGGTGTTGGCAAAGAATACTGATTATACCATGGCTAGGAGTCCTGGTGTGGCGCTGTGAGTTAATGTGTCAGACTGCAAAGTCGTTTGAACCACAAGGTCGGTGGTTCAAGCTCACCAGCCTCTCCTCAGAAACCCTATACAGGGTCGCTATGGGTCAGAATCGACTCAACGGCACTTAACAACAACAGCCCTGGTAGCGTAGTGGGTTATAAGCTGGGCTGCTAACCACAAGGTCAGCATTTGAATCTGCCAGGAGCCCAATGGAAGAAAGATGCGACTTTCTGCTCCTGTCAAGATCTACAGCCTCAGAAACCCTCTATAGGGTCACTGTAAGTTGGAACTGACTCAACAGCACTCGACAACAACAAAAATCAGAACAATGAACAAATCTGTCTTGTAAGAAGAGGTACAACCAGAATGCTCCTTAAAATCGAGGATGATGAAATGTCATCTCATGTACTTTAGACATGTTATCAGGAGGGATCAGTCTCGGAGAAGAGCATCATCTTTGGTAAGGCTGAGGGTAAGAGAAAAAGGGGAGGGCTCTCAATGAGATGGAGTGACACAGTAGATGCAACAATGGACTCAAACATGACAACAGTGGTGAGGATGGAGCAGGACCAGCAGTGTTGAGAATACAGCGTTGCCATGAGCCAGGACAGCAGTAACAAGAGGTGTATTGGTACATGCAAGTTAGGATACAGGAGTCTTGGTGGTTGTTCTTGCTATAGAACGATCACTGGACTGCAAATGCAAGGTTGGCAGTTCAAACCCACCAGCCACTTGATTTTCAGATCCCATAAAGATTTACAGATCCACAAGGTTGATGGTTCACGCTCACCAGCTTCTCCTCAGAAATCCTATACAGGGTCGCTATGGGTTGGAACGAGATCAATGGCACTTAACAACAACAACTAACCCTATACAGGTTTCCCTGGTGGTCTAGTGGCTAGGGTTCCTGGTTAGGCGCTGTAGGATAAGCACTTGATTATAAGCTCGGTTCGAACTGCAAGGTCAGCAGTTCAAACTCACCAGCTGCTCCTTGGAACCCCTGTACAGAGTTGCTACGAGTCAGAATCGGCTCGATGGCAGTAGCTCTGTAAGTTGGGCTTACAAAAAATGTTTTTGTGCTTTTAACTAATTGCAGGGATATTTTTATAAGAATCTATTTCTGCTAGAACAGCGCACAAAAATCACGTAATCATTTTGGTGTGTCCCCGACAGTTCCACCTGGCGCAGTCTGCACTGATAACACTTCTGCCGTTAAGGACCCTGAACGTAAGAGCCTTTGGCTGTCCATGTTCTCTTTAAGTTTTCTTGCTTCTCCACATTGCCCAGCAGCAGCCCAGAGGGTGAGGACATGGTCTTCCTGTCGTATTGAAGAGAGAACCCTTCTCTTTCTGTGACAGCTAACGAGCCCAGCCTCTCCTCTCTACAAGACCCGGCGCTACCAGCTAATTGCTCACATGAGCTGCCATCGTTGTTTATGGAGCCATGGATACAGTTACTGGGTTTGGGGGTTTTAATAAAGATCCTACAGGAGAGTCCTGGGTGGGCAGTGTGGGCTTCCCACTCAGGCTGGATATAGGGTTTCCAGAACCCCTTTCAAGGACGACACTGACTCTGGCCAGCAGGTCCCCAAGAACAAGACTTGGAATCAGACTCCTAGAGGGCATGGTATCCAGGAAGGGACTGTTTTTACAGATGGCCCCAGAGGACCTGTTTGGGCAATGAATTGCCCAGGGTCACAGGGATGCAGGACCCAAAGCCCTCCAGGTCCTGGAGATGGTGGAACCCAGCTCTACAGCTCAGGCTAGGTCTCAAACACCTGCTTGGTCTAGCACATTCTCCAAGAGCATCTTCCCAACGGTTTTCCCATAGCCTTCCCTAGGGTGTATCTGCCCTTCGGCTGCAGACACTGATTTTCCAAGCATGGTAGGTGGAGGGGCAGGACTCATTTTCTATCCCTCACTGGATGAAGTTCATGGAAGCAGGAGCAGTGAATGAATGATGGCTGGGCTGCACCCACACAACAACAACACAGTTTTGGAGTCAGAAACAAAGGATGGAGCCAAGGGCTGATGAAGACGATGCCCAAGTCATTCCCTCCGGAGATCGACAACCCAGAGGTGTGATAGGAAGTTCTAGTCAATCTCTCTGTCACCTATGTGACTGGGGCTGGAGAGGAGCCAAGAATTCCCCTCCCACACCCCCTTGTTCTGGTCTGCCCATGGATGTCCCCTGGACACATCCGGTCCTGCTTTCTCGGGCAGGTAAGCAGCAGGTTTGCTTCCCACAGGTGGTAAATTCACCAGTGTCTGAGTGTTGTGCTGGTCAACTTTAACTTTAATGTTCTCTATTGGGAGTCTCGACGGCACTTAACAACAACAACAACAACATTGGGAGTGGAAGGGAAGTCCTGAGTTGTAGCATCTGCCCCCAATTCTATGGTGTAGATGCTTCAAATCACCACATGCAGAGCTGGGAAGGGATGCGCAGTTGTTGTTAAGCACCATCGAGTCGGTTCCTACCCATAGCGACCCTGTACAGGGTTTCCGAGGGTGTAAATCTTTCTCCCGCGGAGCGGCTGGTAGTTTCGTGGCTGGCAAATCATCTGAATTCATAGCAACTCATGTAGTAAGAGAACGAATCACGGCTTAGTTCACTACTATCTTTATAGCTGCTGGAATGTTTGTCCCCGATGTTGTGGTTAACATGTCTGTTCAGTTCACTGAAGGTTTTCCTTATTTTCAATGACCTTCTACTTTACCAAATAAAAAGTCCTTTTCTAAGGCATGCATTCTTCCCGATGATGTGTCCAAATAAAACACATGAAGTCTTGCATTCTTTGCATCTGAGGAGCATTCTTCTAAGACTTACTCGTTCCTTCTTCCGACCGTCCACAGTATAGTCAATAGCGTTCACCAACCACACGATTCAATTGCAGTAACCACAATTATAATGATTTCCCACATAGCTAGACACGGCTGTTGTTGTTGTTAAGTGCCTTGGAGGCAGTTCCGACTCATAGTGACTAACCATGTATAGATCTTGTATAGCGTTTCCGAGTATCAGCTGGTGGGTTTGAACCACCGATCTTGTGGTTAACAGTCCAGTGCTTATCTTATAGTGCCACACCAGGACACAGTAACATCAAATAGCCTCAAAATTGCAAATAAGAGTAAATGAAGCAAAAGAAAAAATTGGAAAACAATGAGTTGTGAATATCTATTACCTTTGTGTGCGCCATAACATATTTCACTGTAAGTTTATTTAACCTTTTATAATGGTTGCGTTTAACAACTGACTCCCTGAATTCCTGAAGACTTAACCGGAGGTGCTTTTCTAAGCCAGTGTGGGTTGGCTCCAGCAGGTTTTGGCTTGGTTTATGGATTCGTTTTAAAGTGCCCTTTAATGCCTATTAGGAAGCAGATAACTCTTAAACCCAGGATCGCATTACTTAGAACAAGTCTTGAGTTGTTTTTAGAAGAGTGACTTGATTTAAAGTCAATTAAAAATGTATTAAGTCAACAGAAGGCAGGAGGTACGCAGACAAGAACAGGGAGCAAACTTAAGTTTGGGAAAGACAGAGTGCCTTGTGGGAATGCTTTCAAGTATCTTCTGTCTTGGGGGCACAGGAAACCTGCAACTCATCAGAGAGATAATGCAATTGATGCAGTTAATGAACACATGTAAGGGAAGATGCAACAGTCAAAGAGATGCAAAATATACAAAGTGGGGGTACCCTTTGCTGAAGGTTGTTGGTGTCAGTGCTACGATGGGGTTCAATCTTTTAGGGAATGAGCTGGCACTAAAATAAATATTACTCTGTTTAGTCATTTTCCCGGCCTGGATTCTCCCTGGAGGAAATCATTCAAAGAAGGGAGAAGACATGAACACACTCAGGGGTCTGGCACTTTGCCCCCTTCCCATCTCTAAGTTATTGGTCCTTATAAAATGGACAACAGGTAAGCTACTGAAATGCCTTCCAGTCTGGGAATGGTTAAATTATTGCCAGTCTTCTCACAGAGAGGTTGGACACTGGGGTAAGTGGTAAAGTGATATTTAGAAAGATTACGTGAAGTCACCATAAAATAGCGAATTTAACGCGAAAGGAGTACAATTAGAATGCGAAATTACATTCTCCTCTCCTGGTTATTAGAGAAGTGTGAAAAATAACATAGGCATCCGAAAGCAGAAAAATGGCATTCTATGGGTCTTTCGTTGTTTCCTCTCTAGGTTTCCATCTTAAAAGAATAATAGGAATGGTAATATCATAGTAATGCCAACAAGGAGCATATTTACTGAGGCACCTCTTGAGTGGTGGGCCGGCCCTTGACGCATGCTTGAAACCATGTTGACAATGGGGAAACTGAGGCTCAGAGAGGTTAAGTAACTTGTCCAAGGTTCCTGCCCCTCCTAGTTACCAGGGGCAGGTATGTGTGAGCTGGTGGGCAGGCAAACGGGGAGAAGGGGAGTTACCAGTAACCCTTGTGTGTGATCTGGTATCTCTCATTAGCCTTTCAAGGATCCCTGGTGGCACAATGCTTAAGTCTCGGATGTCAACCGAAGGTCAAACCCACTCCCCAGCTCCATGGGAGAAAGTCCTGGGTTTCGGCTCCCATAGAGATGACAGCCTAGGAAGCCCTCTGGGGCACCAAGCACACGTGGGTTGGAATCTACTGGCTGGCCCCTAACAACATCAGCACCCCTGTTAGGGGAGAACCAACAGCAGGTTCTCTCAGTGGTCCCCTCCCGCTCCGTGGACGCCCTGACTGAGCAGCTGATGGATCCTTGTGAACCAGAGGAACACACAGACCCCAGGGACCTCGAGGATCTGACAGCCCAGCCTCTCTCCGGCTTTAACGGCCTCTGAGTCTGTCGGAAAGTCTCCATGGTCCCTGAGCTGATGCCAGGGAGGATATTGGTCTTCCTCCCTTTTTGATCTCCTAATTTTCTGGAATTTCTCCCTCTTGGCCAGCATCCTCCCTGCAGAAACCACATAGCTAGTACTCGGGCAGCGGGCGGAGAAGAAAGGTTTATTGCTGGGAGGGTCTGAGTCATAGGCAGGCTCCAAGGTCTGAGAGATCAGGTCATGGTGTCACAAGGTGGTCACAGGGTCACAGAGAGGTCGAAGGATCAGAGGAAGGTTCCAGGTCAAAGGAACGTTCTGGACCTGAGGGAGGTTCCGGAGTCATAGGGCTTAAGGGGGTGAAAAGCGGTTGTGGGGTCCAAGGGAAATTATGAGATGGAAGGAGGTTCCGGAGGTCTCAGCTCAGAGGGAGGAGGACAGAGAGAGGCTATAGGACACAGGGAGGGTCATCGGTGGGTTCTGGTTTCTGGGTTGGAGGGAGGTTCTGGGGTTGGGGAACACCTGGTGACCCCAAAGAGGAAGAGGAAGAGAGGGGTGTCTGAAGAGGTGGTCCAAGGTGAGAGGATGAAGCCTGAGGCAAGAGGCCGGCAGGCAGCCCAGAGGTCAGGTATCTGGCTCCCTCCCCCTCTGAGGCCAGTAGAAGTGGGTACACCTCACAGCTGCAGTTCAGGGACAGGGCAGTGAGGTACGGGGAGTGGGGGGGGGGTGCAGGGGGTGCGGGGGGGTGCTCAGAGCATGATTTATTTGACTCCAAATAATCACATGATAGAATCTCCCAGCATGGGGTCTCTGCTCTTGTCTGGCCCCTGCTGCCTGAAGCAACTCAGGGCAGACCCAGATGGGCAACTCCCCTTGAGTTGCAATAAATGCAGAGTCGCAGGCTCCCCAGTCCTTGGTGCCACGGAAGCTGCAGTTCTGACAACAGGCTCTGGGAGCTGGAGACAGAGGGAACCCTTCCTCAGGCAAGTCATCAGGGAAGGGAGGGCCTCTCCTCCCCTCCCCTAGGTCTCAGGACAGTCCTGACTCACAGCTAACCACTCACCCCCTTCATGTTCCAGTATGATTAGAAAAAGAGTCTGCCCCAGCAGAGAACACCACACCCAGCCCAATGATGGATGGGTTCCCCACGCTGGAAGGCTTACCAGGAAGAGAGCAAACGCAGGGATGGGGGTCAGGTGGGGGGTCAGCTGGTACAGGGTCAGATGTGGGCTTGGGAGACCTAGGATCAGGGCATCCCTGGCGCAAGCCCCTTAGACTCGCTGCTGTAGGGCATGAAATCTGGTGCCCACTGAAGGACCCCAGCTCAGCAAGGCTTCATTCCATCTTGTGTCTAAGATTTAAATGCTCAGAAGCCTAACGTTCGTAGCCAAATTGCCCGAGTTAGAAACAGTACATTTAAAAGTAGGTGTTGGGGCCACTTTCCGCAGCCAGTCCAGGCAGGAACATTTTTGGACACACCTCTTAATGGACACCTGGTTCTAATGTCTTATCCCGAGGAGGGGCTCAGGCTATAAGCTTTCCTATCTGCTCAAGTTCCCTTCCTGCTTCCCTAAGTGATGCAAAGCTGAGGCCATCCCTCAAGGTCGTGGGAGGAGATTCCGTTGTTCTCTGTGGCCTACAAAAGGTCACCACATGGGGATGGAACTTTGTCCACTCATCTTGGTGTCTATGATTTCCCTCACCCCTGTGATCTGTGTTTGTCTTATGTTTAAGATTTAATGAAGCGTCTTGTCTTATTTATATCTTTGAAGAAGGAGTCTCTTTTCTTCCCCATATCCAGCACCTGGAGCAGTTGGTTCAGAGTCAGATGTGGGCTTGGGAGACCTGGGATTGGGCCGACCCTGGCTCAAATCTATTGGGCTCACTGTGTCCTTGGGCAAATCAGTCTCGCTGGGTCTCAATTTGTTGTTGTTGCGTACCATTGAGCGGTTCTGACCCATAGCAACCTTGAACTGCCAACCTTGCAGTTCAAACCGACCTTGCAGTCCTGCGCATTAACCCACAGCACCACACCAGGGCCTCAACCTCCTCATGTGTAAAAGGGGACAAGAAACCCAGCTGAGCTGAGCTTCTAGGATGGGGTTGGAGGCTCTGTGATAAAAATGATGGTTTGGACAACCATGCCAACCACTGCCCCCACTGTCCCTCTGGGTTCCAGTGTTTCTGAGGGAGGGCTCAGAGAGGGGGGTGGGTGGGGACAAGTCCTGAGGGTCTTGGGCCAGGCTGGAGCCCAGGACTTCCTGGGAGGATAGGTGAGGGTAGGAGAGGTGGACTGTCCCAGTCTTCTCAGTTGGGATGTGAGGTCAGTCCTGCCTTTGTTTTCTTTTACAGGCGAGGACACCAAGGGTGGGATGGGACACTCAGGGGAGGGACCGGTGGAGGCTGGACCTGCAACACTGAGGACAAACAACCACAACCGTGATGGCTGGAGGGTGACAGCTACTCATCTCAGAGACAATCTCAGTGACACAGCTCAACAGGATGGACTCGACCTGACACTGACTCCTACCCGAGACCACCTGCCCCTGCCTGCTGGGCCCTCCTTCTGGCCAAGCTCTGAGCTCTCAAACCACAGCATGAGAGGCAACAGTGAACACTTAGCGGCTCACGGAAAGGGTGAAAGTTCAAGTTTACCCAGAGGTACCTCGGTAGAAAGGGCTGGCAATCTACTTCTGAAAAATCAGCCATGGAAGTCCTAGGGAGCACAGTTTTACTCAGACTCATGTGGGGGTCTCTATGAGTTGGAAGTCATGTGATGGCAGCTCGTGGTGGTCGTTTGTCAGAAGGTGAAACGTGCTGGGTACAGAGACAGAGAAATCCGATGAGGTAGGAAGGCAGGAATAGGGCCTGGGTCTGACTAATTCATTGGTGAATTCATCCTGGAGGAAAGGTGGGTGGTGGTCACTGTGGCGCCCACTGGGGCACATGAGTACCCAGCTCTCAACCCTGTCTGACCAGTTAGAAAGGAGCTGCTAGCTGAGTCCCACGTCATCGCTGCAAGAAACTTCGCAGCTGGAGTTCATTATCTATTAAATGACGAGGAGGAAGAGCAGCGGCTCCTGAAATGAAATGAAGGCGGCTGCAATCGTCCCCAGCCTACCCCTCTGGCATCCCCCAGTCAGTTCCTAACTCAGTTACCGTGAGATCCTACGGATGGGGGTGGGGGGCGCTCAGCGCCCCATCTGCATGGTGATGTGATTTAGCGCCTGACTCTCAGCCGGCGGGAAAATCGCATTTCCTGTGATGGAGATTGATGGCGTGTGTGGGTCCGCGGGGGCTGCTGGCGAGGCGAGGCGAGGCGCCGTGCAGTCAGGGGCCTCCAATATTGCTTTTTAAGTGTAGCTTGGGCAGCTCGGGCACCCACTGGCCCTTGGGATATCTGATAGGGAGGGGACCTGTGCGAACCGCTCCCCCCTCCCTCAACAGCAGAAATTTCTTCCCAGGGTAGAGTCCTGCCTCAGTTTCCTTGGATGAGTCGGCGAACTCTAAGCCCCCCAACTTCCACATCCGCACAGCAGGAGATGAAATAAGATGGCAAAAGTCTGGTATGTCTTCCCTGTAAGGACAGAACTTCCTCCACCTGTGACACCAGGCACTAGGCCTTTCCCAAAGGACTCTGCTGAAGAGAGGTCTTTCAGGTCATTTGAGAAGCATTAAAGGAACCTTGGTCTCCCATACCCACTCTGACACGTCCTGATGAAGCCCTAAGGCTCTGAAGAACATCAAAGACTGTTGGCTGCCAAATGGTCACCACACTGAGACTGCCACATGTGGAACCCAAGGATCTAGGCGGGTTAGGTCAGAAACCAAGCAGCAGCTGCCCAGCAAGAAGGAAGGTGTGTGTGTGTGGGGGGGCACTCTTGTGAACTAGGTGGTCTCCTGTGGGTAGGGAGAAGAATCCCAAATAGGAAGGACTCAATCAAGGTCGCTAGAAGCTATGAACTAGGGAGGCGAGGAGGAAGGAAAGACTACATTAGGATGTAGGGAAGGCAGAGTGTCCAAAGGGCAGGGGGGCGAGCACGCCGGAAGGGGCACCCTCCTGGAGGGGGGGGGTCACTGGAGGTGAGGGAGCAGAGGAGTAAGTCGTGGGGTCTGCGCTCCAGGAGGGCACAGCTCAGTGGAGCCCAAAGAAGAGCTCACAATTGCTGGGACGTGGGCGTTTGGCGGATCCAGGGTGACAATTTGGAAATGAAGCAGGATCAGACTGAGAGCTCTTATCCTGGAGACACTGATTACAATCCGCCCCCTGATCCAGCAGCTTCTCCGCTCACACACCCTATGACACCAGATGCTACAGAACTACCAAACCGCACCCACCGCGAGGTCCTGCCCCCTTCTTCCCGCCAGCCTGCATGGGGACCGAACTCTCTCCGTGGTCCCGCCTCCCAGCCGTTCTGCAGGTGCGGGGACCCTGCTCACTTAGTGGCCCCACCCCCTAGCCGGCCTGTACTGGGACCAGGATCTCTACGAGGTCCCGCCCAGGCAGTCGGCCAGTGTGAGGAGAGGGGCATGAGTGGGGACAAGCTCTCCAGGAGGTCCCGCCCCACAATTGGCCTGTATAAAGAACATGCTCCTTACGAGGTCCCGCCCACAACCAGCCAGGGTGTGTGTGTGTGTGTGTGTGTGTGTGTGTGTGTGTGTGTGTGGAGGAGGGGCAGGGGCAGGGACGCATGCTCTCCAGAAGGCCCCGCCCCGCCAGCCAGCCGGTGCAGGGACCATGTTCCCTAGGAGGTCCCGCCCCCAGTAGGCCTGTGCAGGGGTGGGGCATGCTCTCCTGGAGGTGCCTTGCGGGAAGGGGGGAGTACACTGTTTGCTCAGGGCAACGCCCACTCTGGCCCGTAAGGCAAGATGTGATTTAGGCGGGGACCTGCCCAGCATCCCTGGCTGCACCACTTCCTCTCAATATCACATCGTCAAGTGGTAGTTTGTATGCGTTTTCCATTTGCTCCCTGGTCTCTTGTCTCTGCTGTGTTAAGCTCAGAGCCAGGGTGGGGTGGAGCTGCATGGGAAACTTGTCAAATTGAACAATTTAAGAGAGGGGAAGTGTACCACAGGTAGGCCAGTAACCGTGGTGTCATTTCTGTCCCTGTGCACAGAAGGTGGGGTGCGAGAGGGAAGCAGGGGCTCAGGAACCACTTTGGCCTCAGTCCCCATGTTGGGATCTTGTTGTTGTGAAGTGCTGTCAAGTCGGTTCTGACCCATAAATACCCTGTATAGGGTTTCTGAGGAGCAGCTGGTGAGCTTGAACCACCCACTTTGCAGTTCAAAAGGCTTTGCAGTCTGGGGCATTAACCCACAGCTCCACACCAGGACTCCATGTTGGGATCTAGTAACCGTGAAATACAATTTCCCCTCTCTCTGTTATTTCATGTCTTCTTTTAACTGGTAGCTAATCTCTTAGGACTCCAAGGACTGTCCCAGGAAGGGACAAAAACAGCTGCCCATTTCTTGTGATGGCCCCTGATAACCACCACTGGGAAAAACTAATGGTGTCTGTTAGGGACATGTCCAGAATGCTCAGCGAGACTTGACATAAACAAAGCCAAAGAAGTTTCTGAAATTTCACAGACGCCTACCCTACATACCAGATCAGTATAAATCCTCTCTCCCTTCTTCGCTCAGGGAAGCAGATCTGGGAGATTTCTCTTCCCTGTCCTCCTGTCTTGATTGATTTTCAATAAATGCTTTGCTCTGAGTTGTTGTTGTTAGGTGCCATGGAGTCGGTACTGACCCACAGCGACCTTATGCACAGCAGAATGAAACACTGTCCGGTCCTGGGCCAACCTCACTATTGTTGTCACACTTGAGTCCATCGATGCTGCCACTTGGCCAATCCATCTTGTTGGGGGTCTTCCTCTTTTCCTCCGACCCTCCTCCTTACCAAACATGATATCCTTCTTCAGCGACTGCTCCCTCCTGACAATATGTCCAAAGCAGGAGAGATGAAGTTTGGTGATCTTGGCTTCTAAGGAGCACTCTGGCTGCACTTCTTCCAAAATGGATCTATTGGTTCTTTTGGCAGTCCATGGCACTTTCAATATTCTCCTCCAACACCATAACTCAAGGGCATCAATTCTTCTACAGTCTTCCTTATTCACTGTTCAGTGTTCACATGCATATGAGGTTATTGAAAATACCATGGCTTGGGTCAGGTGCACCTTAGTCCTTAAGCTGACATCTTTGCTCTTCAACACTTTAAAAAGGTCTTGTGCAGCAGATTTGCTCAATGCAATACGTCATTTGATCTCTTGACTGCTGCTTCCAT
>NW_006408615.1:7106570-7108097 GCF_000296735.1 Chrysochloris asiatica | reverse complement strand
AAGCACTGGACTGTGTACCACAAGGTTTATAGTTCAAACCCACCAGCTGCTCCTTGGAAACCCTATATAGGGTTGCTACGAGTGAGAACCAACTCCACAACACTTATTAACAATAATGTAATCTGCTCTGTAGCATTTACGCTACTATTCACTCTGCCCTCCAGTTCTTGACATAAAAAGCCTGTGTTCTTAAGACCTACATTCTGTTAGGGAATACTGGTGGCACTGTAGAATAATCACTGGACTGCGACGTGTGGTTCAAACCTACCAGCTCCTCAGGAGAGAGGTGGTGCTGTCTGTTCCCGTAATGATTTATAGCCTCAGAAACCCTATACAGGGCCATTATGCATCAGAACTGACTTGACAACACCTAACAACACTGGTAGCGTAGTGCTTACGAGTGGGGCTGCGAACCTCATGGTCAGTAGTTCGAAACTACCAGCTGTTTCCGTGGGAGAAAGATGAGGCTTTCTGCTCCCGTAAAGATTTACAGCCTCGGAAACACTGTACAGGGTCACTATGGGTCGGAACCGACTCAATGGCACTTAACAACAACAACAATCTGGTAGTGTAGTGGTTACAAATCGGGCTTCAAACTTCAGGGTCAGCAGTTCGAAACTACCAGCTCTTCCACAGGAGAAAGATAAGGCTTTCTGCTCCCATAAAGATTTATAGCCTTGGAAACCCTGTACAGGGTCACTATGGGTCGGAACCGACTCCACGGCACATAACAACAACAACAATCATAATTTTGCAAGCTTTGACTTACAATATTGAAGGATTCTATGTGCAAAACATTGAACGATTCAGAAAGCATTAAAAGAAGATGGAAGGAATACGCAGAGTCACTGTACCAAAAAGTAATGGTTGATGTCCAACCATTTCAAGAGGTAGCATATGATCAAGAGCCAATGATACTGAAGGAAGAAGTCCAAGGTGCATTGAAGGAATTAGCAAAGAAGGAACTGATGGAATAAAAAATTGAAATCTTTCAACAAACTGACAAAACACTGGAGGCACTCACTCATCTATGCCAAGAAATTTGGAAGACAACTACCGGGCCAGCTGACTGGAAGAGATCTGTATTTATGCCCTTCTAAAAGAGAGGTGACCCAATAGAATTTGGAAACACTGGATGAGATGGGTTAATTAATATCCCATGCAAGCAAAATTTTGTTAAAGATCATTTTTAAAAGGCTGCAGCCATATGTTGACAGAGAACTTCTAGAAGTTCAAGCCGGATTCAGAAGAGGACATGGAACTAAAGATATCATTGCTGACATCAGATGGATCTTGGCTGAAAGCCGAGAATAGCAGAAAGATGTTTACCTGTGCTTTATTGACTATGCAAAGCTTTCCAATTGTGCGGATCATGACAAGCTATGGATAGCATATGAAGTATGAGTATTCCTGAACACTTAATTGTGCTCACGAGGAATCTGTACACAGACCAAGAGGCAGTTGCTAGAACAAGGGAACACAGAATGGTTTAAAATTACAAAAAGTGTGCTCCAGGGTTGTATTCTT
>NW_006408615.1:7094185-7106470 GCF_000296735.1 Chrysochloris asiatica | reverse complement strand
CAGATTTCTCAGAAGTACAATTAAGTGTTCTGGAATACTCATACTTCACAATGCTGTCCATGGCTTGTCATGATCCTCACAATCGAAAACCTTTGCATAGTTAATAAAGCACAGGTAAACATCTTTCTGATATTCTCTGCTTTCAGCCAAGATACATCAGACATCAACAATGATATCCCTCATTCCATGGCCTCTTCTGAATCCAGCTTGAACCTCTGGAAGTTCTCTGTCAATGTATGACTGTAGCTATTTCTGTATTACCTTTAGCAAAGGTAATGCTCTGAGTAGGTCTTTGAAAATTGACTACATCAATTGTTGTTGTTGTTGTTAAGTGCTGTTCCGACCCATAGTGACCGACCCTGTATAGGGTTTCCAAGGAGCAGCTGGTAAGTTTGAACTGCCAACTTTGCAGTTCAAACAGCTTTGCAGTCTGGCACATTAACCCACATTGCCACACCAGGACTCCGACTACATCAGGGGCGGGTGATACAGAACCGAACAAGGGAACACAGAATGGTTTAAGATCAGGAGAGGTAAGCACCACGGTTGTATTCTTTCACCATGTTTATTCAGTCTGCATGCTGAGTAAATATTCTGAGAAGTTGAATAATATGAAGAAGAACATGGCATCAGGATTGGAGAAAGACTCATTAACAACCTGCGATATGCAGATGATACAACCTTGCTGACTGAAATAGAAGAAGACTTAAAATACTTACTGATGAAGATCAAAGACCACAGCCTTCTGTATGGGTTACACTTCAATATAAAGAAAACAAAAATCCTCACCACTAGACCAATAAACAGCATCCATATAAATAGAGAAGAGATTGAAGTTGTCAACGACTTCATTTTGCTTGGCTCTGCCATCAACACTCATGGAAGCAGCAGTCAAGAAATCAAATGATGTATTTGCATTAGGATAATCTGCTGCACAAAACCTCTTTAAAATGTTCAAGAGCAAAGATGTCAGTTTGAGGACTAAGGTACGCTTGACGCAAGCCACGATATTTTCAATAAACTCATATGCATGCAAAAGCTGGGCAGTGAATAAAGAAGACCGTGGAAGAATTGATGCGTTTGAGTATTGGAGAAGAATAGGAAAAGTACCATGAACTACTAGAACAAACCAATCTGTGTTGGAAGAAGTGCAGCCAGAATGCTCCTTATAAGTCAGGATGGCCAGACTTCATCTCTCACACTTGGGACATATTATCAGGAGGGACCAGTCCCTGGAGAAGGACATCATGCTTGGTAAAGGGGGGGGGTGTCAGTGAAAAAGAGGGAGACCCCCAATGAGATGGATTGTCATGGTGGTAGTAGCAATGGGCTGTGAGGTTGACGCAGGGTTACGTTCTGTTGTGCGTAAGGTCGCTATGAGTCGGTACCAACAACAAAGAAGGATAAGAATGAAGCCTAGCTCATGGGGTCGTGGTGAGAAATCAGTCCCAAGACAATGTCTGGAATACAGGAAGTGCTCAATAGATGTTTCTAGAATCACACGCATTCACGTGGAGACTCAGAGTGAAGGGATCTTCCAGTTGCCTGGACTTCTGACTGTAAGCCTACTAGATTCACAGCCCCTCCATGGCCCAATAACCCAACTAGATCAGTGTGGCACCTTGGTCCCATAAATGCCCTCTGGCAAGCTGGATTCAGGCTCAGGAAGGGGACTGAGCAGTGTCTACTTGCTGTGTTCTCTCCCGGGGAAGGCAACTCCAACACAGACAGTTGGCAGATACTATCTGAATTGAGTCCAAGTTGACCCTCTGAACCAGATGTCTCTACTCACCTAGACTGTGTAAACGGAGGCATCCTGTGCCACATAGCTCCTCGAGTCTTTCCCTAGAATGGCAGAGAAGGGAGGGTCCTCCCTGCTCTCCAAGCCTTACCCCTCAGCTCTTTAATGGGCAAACTTGAAGCCCAGGGAGGAAGGTCCTGACTCAGTGTCAGCCGGCCTGTCAGAGGACAGATCAATCAGACCCGGAGGTGTCATATGAAGGGTAGGTATAGGTTTCTGATGGCTGGTTTTGAATGAACACTTGGGTGGTTATGGGAGCGCCTTCCTGAGTCAGCACACAGGAAGACAGACAGGAAGCAGAATGCAGCAGTGATGTGGAGAGCCATGAACCCCAAACACAAGGACTCAGAGGTGCAGCGATAGGGCCTGCTGTCCCCAACCCCAGGGAGCTCTGATGGACCAGTGTGAGGACAGACAAGTGAGGAGAGACTGACATCACGTGAGAGAGAGAGAGAAAGAGAAAGAGATGAGAAAGAAGAGGCTAAGTCAGAGAGGAGCAAAGAGACAGATGAGAATGAATCAGATAAAGAGAGACACAGATAAAAAGGCAGAGAAGCGAGAGAGAGACAGTGAGATACAGACAGAGACAGAGAGGGACAGAGAAAGATAGCCACAGAAAGGACAAAAGAGAGACAGAGATTGTGGAGACAGATGAACACCATTTCGATCAATCCTAACCTATAGGCTTGGTGCGGCGCTGTGGGTTAGTTAATACATCAGACTTCAAAGCCATTTGAACTGCAAGGGTCAGCGGTTCAAGCTCACCAGCTGCTCCTCGGAAACCCTAGACAGGGTTGCTATGGGTCGGAACCGACTCGACAGCACTTACCAACAACCACCTCCAGGCCAGAGTAGAACTGTTTCTTAGGGTTTCTGAAACTGTTCATCTTTAGGACAGCAAATAGTCTCATCTTTCTCCCTGGGAGCAACTTTTGTGTTCAAACTGCTGAACTTGCGGCTAAGCAGCCCGACGCCACCAAGGACTCCTTTTGTAGATTCTGAGCTATCAAAACCACACGGTTACTCATATGGACTATTCTCAAACTGCAGGGTTCACAAGGCTAACCATGGAGATCCCAGTCAGTGGCTTCAGCCGGATCCACAAGTATGTTCATTGAGACAAACTGCCTAGATGTGCCTGATGACAGGGACCCGAGTTCCAGGGCACCCTGCCCTACAGACATTCCCTGGTCTGCAACATCCTGTGAGCCCTTCATTCGGCCCGTTCTATGGACTCCTGGGGGTGGGGGCGGAGGGGATGGGGTGTCCAGGCCTCTCCCCCACCCATGACCTCCAAAGCTGGAGAGCTGGCCCAGGGCCCACCTCTGGAACCACTCAGCCGGCATTTGTCACAGACTGCATCTTCTGTATGACAGATGGGCAATTACCCGATCAATAAGCACACGCTGATTTAAGTAAATCTTATTATTTATATACCATTTATTATTGAACAGGCCACTAACTGTTCACTCTTTCAGTGATCATTAGCTTTGCTGCATCTTCAGCAAGGGAGATGCAAAGGTTAGCTGAGCACCTAGTACATGGTGGGGGTAGAGAGTGCCGTGGAGTTGGTTCTGACTCATAGCAACCCTGCATAGGGTTTCCGAGGCTGTAAATCTTTATGGGAGCAGAAAGCCTCATCTTTCTCCTGCTAAATGTCTGGTAGTTTTAAACTGCTGACCTTGAGTTTATCAGCCCAGTTCATAACCACTTTGTTACCACAGCTCCTACCTAGTACATGTCAGTACTTAACCAAATCTTTTAGGCCAGCCATAGGGGAGGCACCTCACTCTCGATATCGTCATAGGAAAGGGCAGGAACGGGGCTGCAGTAACTCACCCAACGTCACCATCTGACATGTTGGCAAGACTGGAACTCAGGCCAGGAGCTGCCTGAAACGCTCCATTTCAGACCCAATGGGGTCCCGGCTTCCAACTCCAAATCCTACCAGCGGGTGAATTCTGAGTCTGAACTGGGTGTCCTGAACCCACATGTGCTCGGGACTGCAGCGTCTCCAACACACACTTGCCATCTGACCTAGCTATCTGCCGGACCCCTGCCAGTCCTCTGTCCCTTGGACAGCTAGCTCCCTGTCCTTGGTGATGACCAGTTTCACAGAGTTTTCTACTTCAACACATGCAGACTCCTCCTCACTTCCTCAAAAGCTGGATGCTACACTGCCAGGGTCGTGCCACACCTAACCCACCAGGCTGGGGCTGAGTAGTTGGGAGTCATGATAGATAAAGTGAGGAGTCCTGGTGTGGTGATTTGAATTAATATCCTGGACTGCAAGGTTGGTGGTTTAAGCTTACCAGATCTTCCTTTGAAACCCTATGCAGGGTCGCTATATATGCGTCAGAACCAACTCAATGACATTTAACAACAACAACAACAACAACAAATAGATAAAATCAGGTCTGAACACACCCGTTGAACAAGACCAGCATGCTCTGCTGGGGTAGCCACCCCACAAGGCCAGTCCTCCCCACTGGCTTCCTTCCCTTTTCTTGAGCCATCACTGACTGTCACCCCAAATCCTCCTATGTGGCGCAATGTACATGCATGTAAGGAATCAAGCTGTATGTTTATTGTCCAGTCTAAGGTTTGAAAAAAATCTCCCACCTCAAGCAGACTGATGTGTTACCTCGACCAGGCCAAAAAAATCTGGAAAGCCATCTAATTTCCCTTTTTGCCTTGGCAGCCAGGAAACTCACAATGCTTTAAAGACAGTAACCCTTACTGTAACTAGACTTGCAAGCCTTGCTTCTAAGCTCTGATTCCACCTCTCATTCTGACTTTCTGTCCAAACATATGCTGTTTCAAATCCTTCTTGGCAAACCATGAGATAAGCAAAGAATTAGTCAGACAAACACAGCAGCCACAACCATCCGGTATTTTCCAAGCTAACCAGAGACGAGGCACCCAAAGTAGCCTGAGCCTTGGTGGCAACCACTTACCAGGCAGACGAGCTCTGGAAGGTCATTAGCTGTGGGCTGTGGTGGTCTTCCCGCAGCGTGTGCACAGCCTGGGGGGCCTGCGGCAAGGGGTCTGGAGGAGGCTGGGGCTGAGTGGCCGGCTGACCTGGCCGAGGGGCCCGGGCGGGATTCCCCCACCGCTGGGGGTCCTGTTTCATCCAGCGTCCGTGGATACCCCACCGCGCCAGGTAAACCTTGCAAATGTCGTAGTTCATAGCTGAGTAATACAAAAGATCCAAAAGCAGCAGCATCAACACGAAGAAGCCGTAAATCCACACTCCCAGCAGGGCGGTGTAGTTGCTGCAGAGAAACGAAAAGTGAGGGACTGAGTTTACCAGACCAGAAAGCACAGCAGGGGGTGGGGGTGTTGTGGGGTTCCTCCTGGCTCCATCTTGACTGACCCACTCCTCACTCACACCCTCCACTTCCTCCACCTGCCCCAGGTGTCTCCTTCCAGAATCCAGAATCCAGAATCCACCTGCCTGGCTCCAGACAATCTGATCATCTCCACCAGGGTCCCAAGACCTCCGGATTGTGGGGTTTGCGTACAGTTTGATGCTTTGGAAATAATTCCCAGTTAGGCATTTGGGGGGTTCCCATGGTGTGGCCCCCCACATCCACTTTCCTGCATTCATCGAGGTGTTCCTGGACTGGTCAGCTATATCACATGGGCGTCCCCTGTTTGATCCCACAGTGGGTCCCACCGGGGATGCTTTAGATCCATCCCCTCCCCAACACCCCTTCTAACAGCTTCTCTGAACCCTCACCTCACAGGACCTGGGAGGGTGCCCTGCAAACCTTCCAAGGGCAGGAACCATAAGTCCCTGACCCTCTGCGCCCATGCTGGGCCACCCACCTCACATGTCCCCTCCCAAACCAGCTCCCTTCCATCCCTCTATATGTCTCTCAGGAGCCCGTGCATTTCCCCAGACCCGCCCCAGCCCCGTGATCAACCCCGCTGGCTCCTGCTCTGGGTCTGTGCACAGGCTGCCTCCAGGGAACAGCCCTTTTCCTTTGCTAATTTCTCCTCTCTGGGCACCCTGACCCTCCAACACAGTGAGGAGAGGTCTCTGCTCTGGCCCCTGGCTCTCAGTGGCCCACCTAGGATGGGCGGCTTGGATCTCTCCACAGTGCTCACCAGAGTCCAATCGATCAATCACTAACCACCGCCCCGCCTGCTCCCTGCTGCGGGTGCTGGTGGGTAGCAGAGCAAACACACACTGCCCCAGAGGAACCACTGGCCAGCACTTCTCCATCCTCTGTCCTCCTGGGTTTGAAGTTGGGGTGACTTGGCCTTGGTTCCTCTTGTCCCTCCTCTGCTCTGCTGTGTGACCTGGGAGGATCGCTGGTCCTCTCTGAACTGCATGAAATGACCAGGAGAGCCAGCCCAGCCCTGTGCTTCCAGGTTCTGAGTCCTCCTACCCTAGCTTCATCCTCAGCAAGGAGTGGGCTCTGCTCCCCTTTCTCCATCCCCCTCAGCCACTGGCCAGATTGGGTCAGGACTGAGCTGGGTGTCCAGGTCTGATGGCCAGACCACATGCTGTGTTGGAATGGCCCTTCACCCCAAACATCACCCCACCCCTCACCTGACAAAGCGCCTTTTGACCTGAAGTCTTGGTTTGGGTGCCTGGTGCCTTCAAGGGGGAGGCCTCTGCATGCCCTGAGCACTCAGCAAGGAGTCAGCACAGATCCGGTACTCAGCTCATTTCCCGACCCAGCATTTTCACACCCCCTTGCTTCTCTTGTGACCCTTCCTCTCAGGGGCGCCAGACGCCACAGCTCCCATCTCCAGGAAGCTTGTGTGTTCCTGGACTTGTTCATACTAAGATGTGACTGACTGACAGCCAAGTTCCTTCCCCTGAGTAGTCTTCCTTGAAGGGTCCACTGGCTTAGTCCAGAGGCATTTGGATGTGGACACCTGCTAGGATACGGGACCAGGGGGTCCTGGAACAGATGGTGACCAGCAGAGAAAGAGGTCCAGCCCCTTCCCCAGCCATCAGCTATCCCCACCGCTGGCATCCTCTCTCCACCCTTCCTTAGAGCCCCCCTTCCCAGCACCAGGCTTTTCCTCAGCAGTTCCCATGGCAGCAGCTGCGGGGGCTGAAGGAAGGAGCCGACTGAGTGGGAGGTAAGGGCAGCTGTCGGCAGATGTGGTCCTGCTTCAGGACGCTGGTTGGGGGTGGGGTCTGGGGCCACTGGGGCCGAAGACTAATAGTAACGGAAGTAATAGTAATGTAAGTAAGGCAGCAGTGGACACTTACTCATCTAATGACTCTACACCTGGTCACCTGGCTGACCCCTGGCAGTCACAGAAATAGTGCCACCCTCATCATCCCATTTCACAGATGGAGAAACTGAGACTGACCTATGGAAGATTCTTCTTTGGTAAAGATTTACTGCCTCAGAAACCCTATGGGGCACTTTTACCGTATCAGTTGGAAAGGACTTGAAGGCAGTGGGTTTATTTTGTTTTATTAAAATCCCATCTAGTGCACATACATATCCCTAACCACCATGCAATATACCTTAGGCCCCCAGGACCTAAGAAGAGGGGAGCCAACAGCCTCTAATTCGATGGTTCTTAGTCTCCAGGCCTTTGTACAGCAGCAACTCTGCCTGGAACCCCCTGTCTCCTGTACAGCCAGCTAGCCTCCAGCTGCCCCCACGGCCAGCTCATTATCTCCTCCTCCAGGCAGCTCAAACCCTCCTCTGGGCTCACAAAGCCTCTAGGTTTCCCAAAGCACCCAATGTATGTAGAAGTGTCTCTCAAGATTGGAAGTGTCTGAGGGCAAGGTTGGGCCCAGCTCATTTTTTGCGAGCCCAGGATTCCACACAGGGCTGCTAATAATTTCACTTCAAAGACCAAGAGTCTAGTAATAGCAATCTTGCTAGGGATAACTTCCTAATTAGATGTTATATTCCACATGAATATTAATTAAGATAAAGACTATTGTCTTGTGTTTGGCAATCAGTGCAATAAACCATGATTAGGAGCTGGAGTCCCTGGTGAAACAAATGGTTAAGCTCTCTTCTACTAACCTGAAGATTGGTGTTTTCAACCACCCAGAGGCACTCGGAAGAAAGGTCTGGCGATCTGCTTCCGAAAGGTCACAGCCATGAAACCCTGCAGAGCCCAGTTCTACTCTGACACTCACAGGGTGGATTTGAGTTACAATTGACTTGATGGTAATTGGCTTCGTGGGTGACCTGTTGGGCTGCTAACCTCAAGGTCACCAGTTGGAACCCACCAGTTACTGCATGGGAGAAAGATGAGGATTTCTGTGCCTGCAAAGATTTATAGCCTCAGAAACCTTATATAGGGTCTCTGTGAGTTGGAAACGACTCAGTGGCCCACAACAGCATCTGAAAGGCTCGTGGTTCGATCTGACCAGCTGCTCCGAGGGAGTAAGACATGACGGTTGGCTCCCATATAAATTATACCCTTGGGGGCAGTTCTACCGTGTCCTATAGGGTCTCTGTGAGTTGCAATCAGTTCAATGACAGAGGGTTTGGTTTGAGCTACGTTTATCCCCATTTTACAGATAATGAAATGAGGCACAGAGAGGTAAAGTCACTCACCAAAGGCTACACAGCTGGTACATGGCAGAGCCAGGCTTGGATTCGGCCCATCTGATCTCAGAACCCAGTGAATCTTGGGCAAGTTCCAAGGTTAAGTCTAGGACAGGCATTGAAAAGAGGGGTTCCTCTACATCTTCTTAGTGTCCTTGCTCACCCTCAATGGGAAGGTGAATCCATAATCACTGTACCATTGTCCAGAGTGGATCTGTCACCGCTCTGATCCACACACTGACCACCCCCCACCCCACCCCACCCCCTGCTCTCCCAGCTCACCTTCCCTGCTAGAGCAGGAAGGGATATGCTGGTATGAGCTGTCACCTTTAGGGACACCCATGCCACCCCAAGGAGCCCACCCTGGAGGTAAGGACCACCAGGACACCTGTCCAGACAGCTCTCCTACCATGGTTGGCCAGCTGGAAGGATGCCGGTTTTGTTTTGTTTTCAATTATTATTAGATTTGAAAATGCAGTCTGGTAACGAACTCCATCCAGATGCAAGGCTGCAGAGCCTGCGTGCATGTGTTTTGTAGAAGCTGTGTGTGAAGCCAGCCAAAACCACAGAGAACCATGTTGCAGCATACTGAGGGATGTTTACTGCTTCGGAGTCTTTTGGTGGTTCCCAAGGAATAAACGGAGTCCTGGTGTGGCACTGTGGGTTCATGCTCCAGACTGCAAAGCCGTTTGAACTGTAAGGTCAGCGGTTCAAAGTCACCAGTCGCTCCTCGGAAACCCTATACAGGGTCACTATGGGTCAAAAGCTACTCGACGGCACTTCACAACAAGAAGCAGTAAACAGAACTTCTCAGATAGCAGGATCTTCCAGACGATCTTTGCAGGGAGTAAGGGAGAGGGGACAGGGGGAGCAGACTCACAGCAAGTTCCTGTCCCTGTCATTACCCGGGCAGGGGAGGTGGGTTCCTGTGCTCACAGTGTCAGAAGGAAGCACCGGCTGTGTAATGGGTATCATGAGGCCCCTCACCCCAACAAGAGTGGCCTGCGGGGTTGCCCTCGTCTTGGTAAACTTCCATCAGACGACTTTGCTGTGATGGGTCTGGGTAGGAGAAGGTAGCAGAGGATGAGGATGCGAGTGACTGTTAACAGGCTTGATTGTGAAAACTCAGAACTCTAGCATGGGTATAAAATGAGCTGTCTCAGAATCAGACGGGGAATATCTACCATCAAAGAAAACAAACCAGGGGTGGAACGCATTCTATGGACCCTGAGATCTGGGCGCATTGAACCTCCTTGACCCAGGGACAGAACCTCCTTGACCCAGCCCACAGAACAAGTCAAGCAGAGTGACTTTGGGCAGGAGACTTCCTTACAGCATGGGGTACCTCCAGGTACTTAACTGAGGGAGCTAAGCTAACTGGATCTCAAGTCGAGTGCATTCAGGCTGAGGCTTGCAGTAGAGTGGTGTGTTCTGTGGGCATTTATCAGCAGCCCTAAAAGAGCTTTGTAACCTTGCCTGTCCTTACGCACAGCAGAAGAGAGGCTTCCCTAACTGGAAGAACTGTGCTCTGAACATTTCTGACCCTGAATTGTAACCTGTTCATTTCCTTAATAAATCCCTAAACTGCAAGTATGGTGTCTGAGTTCTGTGTGGTCACTGCACTGAATTATCAAACTCAGTTGAATTGAGGATTGTGGTGGGGAGGGGGGGCTGGTTGGTGTCAGATTTTTACATGGACTCATGAGACAAGACTGATACACCTAGCAGTTAAGCTGTGGGCTCAAGAAGTTCTGAGAGCTTCTCTCAGCTACTAACCTAAAAGTTGACAGTTCCAACACACCTAAAGGAAGCACAGAAGAAAAGCCTGGCTATCAGCTTCAATAAAGACGACAGCCCCCCCCCCAAAGAACTTTTTGTGGGGGGGAGTTCTACTCTATAACCCTTGGGGTCTCACCATGAATCAGGGACCAATTTGACAGCAGCCAACACCAGCAACAGTTAAATTGTGGTAAGAAGTCAGGGGGCTGTAAGGTCAGATCCCAGCTCTGCTGATCAGTTTCTCTGGTGAGCTTGTAGGGAAAGGAACCTCTGGTTCCACATCTGTAAGTGGGTCTAACAACACTGTACGTCAAGGTCTCATTGTGAAGATTAACAGCCTTGAAGAAGAAAGGACATAGTGACCATGGATGCGGGCTGTCGTGACTGAGGCTCAGAGGGAGGGCTGGACAGAGCTGCTTCCACTGTCTTTCTGCCCTTGGGTCTCTCCTGACTTCACTGCTGACACTGAACTTGATCATGTGACACACGCTGGCCAATGAGAATACTGCATGGTTTTGCCTTCCTCTTTTCCCTGGAACAGCATGTCCCAGGTAGGGGCTGCCAGGTCATAGGATAACCTATGTGTGCACAGCCACAGATGACCCACCAAGGACACTGAGCCTGGGTGACTACACACCCACCCAAGTCCTGCTAGACCACTGAGAGCTGTGTGGCCTTGGGCAAGTTCTCACCCTCTCTAAACCTCAGCATAGGTCAAATGGGGTTCACAGGACTTTCTTCAAAGATGCCAAATGGACCTGATTGAAGGAGGTAGTGTGAGTCCAGCCCCTCCCACACTGTAAACCCGCCAACTGAAGAGTCAATTCTGACCCATAGTAACCCTATAGGATGGAATAGACCGGCCCGGTGAGGTTTCCAAAGCTGACTTGCCTCACTTTTTTCCCTGAGGAGTGGCAGGTTCGAATCACCAGTCTTTCAGTTAGTGGCTGAGGCTTAACCACTGTACCACACTCCAAACCTAAACAACTGACCCATTGCTGTCGGCTGGATTCTGACCTGAAAGATGAGGCTTTCTACTCCCGTAAAGATTTACACCCTCGGAAACCCTGTACAGGGTCGCTATGGGTCGGAACTGACTCGATGGCACTTAACAACAACAACAACAAGGACTAAGCAGACCTGCTCCCTCAGGTTGCCAAGTCTGTCTCCCACACTGTGGTTGGTCATGGGTTTGAACTGCTGACGTTGTGGTTAGCATTTCAAAGCTTAATCCAGTATGTGCTCATACATGATGAATCATTTTCTTTCCCTGGACTCTGCAGAACATATTCAGATTAGGAAGCATAATGGATTCTAAACTGATTCTGTCCTTACAAGGATGATGGTGTTTATTTCAAGTTGTGTGACTTCCAGGATTTGATGGGGCTGGAAGGCAGATAAGAAAGTTGCAGGAGTTGTTCAGGAATTGGTAAATTACCAAACTGCCCTCTGGAGAGTGAGTAACAACTTGAACTTGCATCCAGAATCATTTCAATACTGCAGGAGGACGGCTGGGTCTAACTTGGGGTATTGGTCTTGCAATGGATATAATGAGCACTTGGAGTCTTTCTGACTTGTGGGATTTTTGTTTGTTGCTGCTACTGTTTTTGTAGCTTTCTGGGAATAGATTTTTTTTCCAATATCTTAAAGGTCTTCCATATATTAATTGTAGTCCTGGTATGGTCCTGTAAGAGAAGTATTGGACTGCTTTCCACAAGCTTTGGAAACTGTTTCCAGGGTCACTATGACTTAGAACAACAATATATTAACTATATCAAGTTAATACCTGCATGTCTGCGATATACAGATGATACAACCTTGCTTGATAAAAGTGAAGAGGACTTAAAATACTGATGAAGATCAAAGAGCACAGCCTTCGGTATGGATTGCATCTCAATGTAAAGAAAACAAAAATCCTCACCACTGGACCAACATACAACATTCTTAACAATGGAGAAAAGATTGAAATTGTCAAGGACTTCCATTCTTCTTGGATCAGCTATCAACGTTCACGGAAGCAGCAGGCAAGACATCAAAGGATGTACTGCATTAGGCAAATCTGCTGCACAAGACCTTTAAAGTGTTGAAGAGCAAAGATGTCAGCTTGAGGACTAAGGTGCGCCTGACCCAAGCCATGGTATTTTCAATAACCTCATATGC
>NW_006408615.1:7084620-7091430 GCF_000296735.1 Chrysochloris asiatica | reverse complement strand
GGAGAATATTGAAAGTATCATGGACTGCCAAAAGAACAAACCAATCTGTGTTGGAAGAAGTGCAGCCAGAAAAAAGGCTTCCTGGAAACCAGGATGGCTAGATTTCATGTCTCGTATTTTGGACATATTATCAGAAGGGCCCATTCCCTGGAGAAGGATATCATGTTCGTTAAAATTGAGGGTCACAGAAAAAAGAGGAAGACCCCCAAAGAGATGGATTGGTACAGTGGCAGTAGTGATGGGCTCCAATGCAGCAAAGATGGTGAGGTGGGCCCAGGACCGGGCAGTGTTTCATTCTGTTGTGCATAGAGTTATTATGAGTTGATACCAACTCGATGGCCCCTAACAACAACAATCATAACTGATTGATGAGTTTCTGCGGATACGTTGGCGGACCAACAGTTGAGCGCTCCAATCCTGGAAAAGAAGATGGCAGTTCGATTCTAACCTGAGGTTGATCCTGTTCCCCTAAAGAGGACAGCCTAGAAATCCCAGTGGGGTAGTTCTCGTATACTGAGTTGGACTCACCCGACTCGACTATGAGCTGGAAATGGTCTTGGCAACCCTTAAAGCCACTCAGATAGGTAGGTGGAATACATCCAGGTGAAAGGAAAATAATTTGCCTCCTACTTTCGGGCTTTTGAATACATTATTATGGAGTTCTGGTGTGGCGCTTTAGGATAAGAACTCAAGGTCGGCAGTTCAACTCACCAGCCACTCCTCAGAAACCCTATACAGGGTCACTATGAGTCAGAGCTGACTCCATGGTAGGCACACAACAACAACAACAGCACTCCACCCTGCAGCCATCTGCCTGGGGAGGAATGCCCATGCATTGCTCAAGTCTCCGCTTCAAAGCCACCAACTCCATGAAGACATCACCTGCCCCCTCTGGAGCCCCTCCCAGGCTGTGCCCTGTACAGCCCCTCCCAGGACCCGAGTTGGCATGACTGCTGCCCATGCCTCACACAGACCTGGGCAGAGGAAGATGTGAAGTATACTTGTCCTAAAGCCACAGAGCCTCCCAGGAGCCCTGTCCCCAGTGGCTTCTCCACCTCCCCTGTGGTTGGAAGTGGGCTTGTTGTGGAGTGGTGGGCTTGCCGAGGCGGCTTCCTCTCTCACTGCCTGCTGCCTTTCTGCCAGGCAGCCAGAAGCAAAACAAACCATTCTGTTCCTCCAGAAAAAACACAAATACATAAGTCATCTGAGCGATCTCCTTTTCCTGTCACCAGCTCCGCCTCCTGGCTGATTCACTGGTGGGGAGGGGCAAGAGCAGGGTGGGCGTCAGGCTGCTAACTGGCCCCTGCATCAGATCAAGGTCCTGCAAGGGGTCCTGGCCCATGTGGATGGGTGCTGGCGGAGCTCACCTCTCAGAGATATGGAATACCTACCATTCCTTAAGGAATCCCGGCTTTCTAACTGCACAGCCCTGTGGCCAAACATAGCCCCTCAGGCCGTGCCTCCTTGCTCTCCTTATTCAGGTGGCCTCAGACAGGTGGGCAGTATGGGCTCAGGCTCCTGGCTTCCTCACAGACACAATGAGGATCACAGGTGAACCTGGGCTTATTGTGGGTTCAGAACCCCAAAGGGGCAGGACAGTCAGAGGAATTACCCAGAGCTAAATGGGCGTTACACCTGAGGCCTCTTTAGAATCCTCCACCCCTCATAGGCCCTATACCACTCCATTCAATGGCCTGTCCCAGGCGTCACCCCCCAATGCACCCGAGTCCCCACCTCTCACTGTCCTCAGCTTATTAGAGCCCCCTCTCTGGAGCCAGTCCAGCACTCTGACTCAGTTTCTCCACGGGGTCCCAGAGCCTGGGCAGCTGGGGGGTGGTAGGGAACGTCGGCAACCCCTAACCCCAGCTCCTAGCCTGGAGGTCATCATAGTGACCTGACTCCTTCCCTCAGTGGGTAGAGCTTTGCCCCTCTCTCCAGTCCCTCTGTGGTCAAGGACAGGTCCCCGCACACAGTCCACACAGCTCAGACCTAACTGTCGCTGGGTCTGGAGCCTGTAGGTCCCTGCTGCCCTCAGGAGGAAGTCTAAGCACCCAGCCTCCTCCCCACTGCCAGTCTGGGAGGTCCTGCCTGCCCCCAGCTCCCTGCACGTCAGCCTGTAACCACAGAGAGCTTGGCCCGGAACCACTGTTTCCTTTGGTCTGTGTGGCTCCCACCTTCTTTAAAAAAAACATTTAAAATGCACACGTGGCCTCCTTCGGTGAGACCCAGGGACACAGACCTGAGGATGCGAGCAGGGGGCCCTGGCTGAGCCTCCGGAAAGGGGAGGTGGGGGCAGATCTGGAGAGAATAATGAAAGAAGAATGCTCTAGAACAGTGGTTCTCAACTGGGGCTGAACCCCCACCCAGGGGATATTTTAAAGGAGCCCTGGGGTGCAGTGGGTTAGACATCGGGCCGCTAACCGGAAGGTTGGCAGTTTCAACCCACCAGCTGTCCCCGGTGGAGACAGATGAGGTTATCTGATTCTGTAAAGCACTTGAGTCTTGGAAACCTCATGGGGCAGTTCTACTTTGACCTCAAGGGTTACTAGGAATCAGAACGGACTCATCAGCAGTGGTTGTAGTTTGTTTTTTGGCAGGGGGGCCTTTGGGTTGTCACAATTGGGAGTGGGTGCTCCTGGTGTCTGGTGGGTAGAGACCAAGGATGCTGCTCAACAGCCTACAGTGCACAGTACAAACCCCCATGACAAATAACTGCCCCGGATGTCAGTGGTGATCCTCTATATTCGGATTCGCCTGCCTTGGGGAGTCCCTGATTTATCAAAGTCACTTCCAGACCACCTGGGCTGGCTCCTGGCTCCACCCCCACAGGCTACATTGATCCGATGTGCTGATGTGCTTCACAACCTCTCCTGCTGGGTCATCTTCATATGCAAGATGGAGCAGGGAGAGTCTGTGCTTTACTAGTGACAGGCAAGGACAAGAACCTGGCCTACCCCAAGTGCTCCAGAAAGGCTTTCCACAGGGTAAAAGCTTTCCCTTCCCACCAGCAACAGTGCCATTCCTCGGGGGAGGGCTTTGTTTGCAGTCTAAAGCTAACTTCCTCAGCAACCAACCGGGACCCAGTGTGCTTGAATGAGCCGAGCTGTTCTATGTGAAATCCCATGTACAGGTGCAGATTATAGAAATCCGTGGGCTTCAAAGTGAGAATCGGTGCCAAGCCCCCAGCCCTGCCTTTCAGCTGGTATGCAGCATCACACTCACAAGTCCCTACTCTAGCCAGCCACCACCCTCCTCCATCAGGGACTCCATCCTTGGCCTTATAAAAGACTTGGGTCAAATTCCAGCCCCGATTCCAGCGCCAGGGTGACAGGCAGGGTTTACTGAATATGACTCCACACACACAGGAATGATTCCAAGGCCTGAGCATATGGCAAGCTATTCAGAGGAAGCTCCCATGCCTTTGAGGAAGGAAGACTGGTGGGAGGGAGAGAGAAAGCCGGATAGTAGCTGGGGTTGTGCTGTGTGTTAAGCAGTGGACTGCTAACCAAAAGATTGGCAGTTCCAATGCACCAGGGAGAAAGAGGAAGCTGTTTACCCGCCTAAAGATGGATAGTCTCAGAAACCCTACAGAATAGGGTTCAGTGGTTCAAGCTCATCAGCTGCTCCTAGGAACCCTTACACAGGGTCTCTATGGGAAAGCACTGACACGACCGCATTTAACAACAACAACAACAACCCAAGTGAAGGCAGTACTCCTCTCTGAGTGAGCACAGCATGGTGGTAAAGTGTGCGGACCCAAGTCCTAACATCAAGCAGAGACATCCGGCTCAGAACCCACCTCACTCCCTCCTGGTAGTTTTGCTCATCGCTCCAATAGTTGCTCATCAAATGATCCTTTCCAACGCACTCTTTCTTAAGATTAAAAAGAAGCATCCATCTGAGCTCCGGAGTCAGTCTCAAACTAACTGGAAAAACATCTGAAGTATCCCATGAATGGCAGGGAGAAGGTAAGGATGCCTGAGAGTTTAAAAGTATGCTTTAAATATACCAGTTGACATGATTGGACCAAAAAAGTGGGAAAAAAGGAAGTAAATACATTTCTGTTTGCAGATGACACCCTTGGAAGTCTAAGGAAGTCACCTGGCAATGCATCACATAGGTAGGACTGTCAGGAAGGTGGCCGAGTGCAAAGTTATCATATAGAAATCTTTCACTTTTTCACCTAAATAACAATCAGAAGATAAAATGGAAGACTCTAAATATAATCGTTACACCAAAGGAAATACACAGAAATAAACACCAATGATTAAAAAAAAAGAACAAACATGAAGACACATCATGTTCTTGTATACCATGTTCATGAAAGTCAATTGTACCCAATTCAGCCTCAGTTAAAAACAACAACAACAAAAAGTCTACCTGGATTTGGGGAAGAGGAGGCAGAGATTGGAGACTAAACAAACACTAATTCCAAAGTTTATATCAGAAAGAACCAGGGGAGGGTAGATCAAACAGATGTCAAAATATATTAAGAGCCCGAGATAGTTAACATAGGGAAGGAGTGACCTGTAAATACATCGATGAAACCCACGAAGACATCTCCAATCAGACCCTATATGTGCCTTTGGTATATTACTGTCTATGATAAATTTGCATTTCACAAAAGGAGAGAAAAGATGGACAAGTGAATGAAAGTGTTGAGACAACTGGATCCCCATTTGAAAAATAAAAATAAAATTGAATTTCTACCTCAAAACTTTCATCAAAATAGATTTCTGATAGATCAAACATTCAAAAACAAAATAATTAAAGCATAAAAGAAGCAAGAGGAGATGTGAGGAGTTTTTAGAAACAATCTCAGGGCAGGGAGAATTTTTCTCCATATGATACATAACCCAGTTACATAAAATTTGCACAATAATTAACCATTAAGCATGAGAGAAAAAAAAACTCATAACTTCAATGACGCACTAAGAAAATATTTGCAACTCATCATATTGCTTTCATATATAAAGAGTTCCTGTAATAAATAAGTTGTTGTCATTAGGCACCATCAAGTTGGTTCCAACTCATAGTGAATTTATGTACAACAGAATGAAACACTGCCTGGTTCTGCACCAACCTCACAAATGTTGCTACATTTAAACCCATTGCTGTTGCCACTGTGCCAGTCCATCTTGTTGGAGGGTCTTCCTCTTCTTTGCTGACCCTGCACTTTACCAAGCTTGATGTCCTTCTCCAGGGACTGGTCCCTCCTGAGAATATGTCCAAAGTATGAGGACGCAGTCTGGCCATCCTGGCTTCTAAGAAGCATTCTGGCTGTACTTCTTCTAACACAGATTTGTTTGTTCTTCTAGCAGTATATGGTACTTTTAATATTCTTCTCCAACACCATAATTCAAATGCATCAATTCTTCTATGATCTTCTTTATTCACTGTCCAGGTTTCATAGGTATACGAAATTACTGAAAACACCATGGTTTGGGTCAGGCATGCCTTGGTCCTCAAACTGACATCTTTCTTCTTGAACACTTTAAAGAGGTCTTGTGCAGTGGATTTGCCTAATGCAATACGTCATTTGATTTCTTGACTGCTGCTTCCTTGAGTGTTGATGGTTGATCTGAGCAAACTGAAGTCTTTGACAGCTTCAATCCTTTCTCCATTTATCTTTGTCGTTGTTGTTGTTAAGTGACATTGAGTCAGTACTGACTCATAGTGACTCTGTTTAGGGTTTCTGAGGACTTTTTGGTGGGTTTGAACCACCAACATTTTGGTGAGTAGTCTAGTGCTTATCCCATAGCATCACACTTGTCCATGGTATTTTTAATATTCTTCTCTAACACCATAATTCAACTGAATGAATTCTTCTACGACCTGTCTTAGTCACTGTTCAACTTTTGCATGCATATGAGGCAACTGAAAATAACATGGCTTGGGTCAGGCACACCTTAGTCCTCAAATTGATATCTTGTTCTTCAATACTTGAAAAAGGTCTTGTGCAGGAGGGTTGCTCAATGCAATATGTCATTTGATTTCAGATCCAAGCAACGTGAAGTTTTTGGCAACTTCAATCTTTTCTCCGTTTATCATGATGTTATTTATTGCTCCAGTGGTGAGAATTTTTGTTTTCATTACACTGAGGTGTAACCTATACTGAAAACTGTGGTCTTTGATCTTCATCAGTAAGTATTTTAAGTTTTTCACTTTCGGCAAACAAGATCGCATCATCTACATATTGCAAGTTCCTAATGATTCTTCCTCTAATCCTAATGCCACATTCTTCTTCATATAATAGTTTTCTCAGATTATTTGCTCAGCATAGAGATCAAACAAGTATGGTGAAAGAATACAACCCTGGAGCACACCTTACCTAACTTTAAACCAGTCAGTGTTCCCTTGTTCTGTTCTAACAACTGCCTCTTGGTCCATGTACAGGTTCCTTATGAGCACAATGAAGTGTTCTGGAATATCCATTCTCTGCAATGTGAGCCATAGTTTGTCATGATCTACAAAGACAGAAGTCTTTGAATAGTCAATAAAGTACAAGTAAATGTTGTTGTTGTTGTTGTCAGGTGCCATCGAGTCGGAACCGACTCATAGCGACCCCATGCACAGCAGAACGAAACAATGTCTGATCCTGGGCCAACCCACTTGAGTCCATCAATGATGCCACCTGATTGATCCATCTCGTTAGGGGTCTTCCTCTTTTTCTCTGACCCTCCACCTTACCCAGCATGACATCCTTCTCCAGCGACTGTTTCCTCCAGACAATATGTCCAAAGTATAAGAGATGAAGCTTAGCCATCTTGGCCTCCAAGGAGCACTCTGGCTGCGCTTCTTCCAAAACAG
>NW_006408615.1:7066682-7083555 GCF_000296735.1 Chrysochloris asiatica | reverse complement strand
AGATGAGTGAGTGCCTCCAGTGCTGCATTAGTTTGTTGAAATATTTCAATTTGTGTTCCATCATTTCCTAAATTCTTGCCAATGCCTTCAGTGCACCTTGGATTTCCTCCTTCAGTACCACTGACCCTTAATCACACGCTCCGTCTTGAAATGGAAGAACATCCACCAATTCTTTTGGTACACTGACTCTGTGTGTTCTTTCCCTCTTCTTTTGATGCTTTCTGTATCATTCAACATTTGGCCCGACGAATAATTTAATATTGCAACCTGAGGCTTGAATTTTCCCTTCAGTCTTTTCAGCTTGGGTAATGCTGAGTGTGTTCTTCCCTTTTGGTTTTCTAACTCCAGTTCGTATCACATTTCATTATAAACTTTGCTTTGTCTCCTCCAGCTGCCCTCTGAAATTTTCTCTTCAACTCTTTTATGTCTTTATTTCTTCCATTTGCTTTAGCTTCTCTATGCTCAAGAGCAAGTTTCAGAGTCTTTTCTGACATCCATTTTGCTCTTTTTTTTCTTTTCTGTCTTTTTAATAAATGACCTTTTGTTTTCTTCCTTTATGATGTTGTTGATGTCATCCCACAACTCTTCTGGTCGTCCATCATTAGTATCTAATGCATCAAATCTTTTCTTGAGATGATCTCTAAATTCAGGAGGGATATGTTCAAGATCATATTTTGGCTCTCATGGACTTGTTTTAATTTGCTTCAGCCTCAGCCTGAGCTTGTACATGAGCAATTGATAGTCTGTTCCACAGTCTGCCCCTGGCCTTGTTTTGACTGATGATATGGAGCTTTTCTACCATCTCTTTCCACAGATGTAGTCAATTTGATTTCTGAGTATTCCATCTGGTGAGAGCAATGTGTAGAGTTGCCTTTTCCGTTATTTAAAAAAGATATTTGCAATGAAGAAGTCCCTGGTCTTGCAAAATTCTACCACTCATCTCCAGCATTATTTCTAGCACATAGGTCATATTTTCCAACTAGTGAAATTCTATTGAATTTCTAGTGTTTTAGGTATTGATTTTAGTTACTCAAATAAATATGTAAAAGACTGGAAATTCAATAGACAAATGGTAAAGGACAGGAACAGCTCGGTCGCAGTAAGAGAAAGACAAATGTCCTCAGACATGTGAAAAGATGCTCAAACTCAAAACACAAACCATTGACGTTCAGGCGATTCTGACTTATAGTAACTCAGCTTCACGCATAATAAGGGGTGTGCATGCTGTTTTGACCCACCATTTACTTAGCACGGTGCCTCTGCTTCTCGGATCATACATTCCTCCCAGTCCCCGACTCCTCCCAGCCTTCAGCAAGCCTCACAAACGGAGCTAACTGCCTCTCCTCTGAGCCCTGCTCCCACTGTCTTCTAATCGCCTTAAGGAAGGGGTTGCCAAGGATTTATCCCTGGGTCAGTGGTGACAATCAGTATTAGATGAATGGAAAATGGATAAAGGAAGACACTGTGTCCTTCTGTACCTGGAAGCTTTCCATCTACTTGACCTCATCCAACTTCTGTTGCAGCCCTGAGGGGTAGGTATCATGTACCCATTTCTCAGATGAGAAGGCTAAAGCTCGGCAGGCAGAACACGTCAGACACCCTGGCCACCCAGAGGCTTTTCCCAGGCAGGTAGGATTTTGGGGGGGTGGCACCAGGCTTTAGTGGGGGTCCCAGGGACTGGGGTACTCACTTGTGCACATAGCCCTCGGAGCTGGCTGTGAGGTTGGCCTGCATCACCGCGTGGAACTCCGTCTCATTGCAGCAATATTTGAAGACTGTGTTGTTGTGATGACAGCAGAGAATGAAGGTTTTGTTGTCCGACAGCCGGGGGCAGTGGAAGCCGAAGTGGTAGTGGCCTTTGTGGTCAGTGTACGGCTCGCAGACCCGGAAATGTGCAGACAGGACTGGAAGATAGAGTCATCAGGCTTGGTGGGGCCTGCTGCCCACAAACCATCATAGGAAATTAGGGGCCAAGGGGTGAAGCCTGTGAAGCTGGCCTGCCCATGACTCCCCCGTCTTTTCCCTCACCAAGCAGCCTATCTGTCCACGACCCAGCTCGCCTCTTTGGAGAACCCACCTCCGGACTCTTCTCTAGGTGAAGGTTCAAACAATATGGGGGTTTCCCTTGAGCAGGGTAGCCTCTTAGCCTCCTGTGCACGCCTTCCAAGTAGCCCAGCATAAAACAGGCACTCAGCTGGGAGCTCAGCCTAAACTGAGCACCTTCTATGAATGAGGTTCCTTCACAGGCATTGTTGCATTTAATTTACACAGCCACCCAGCAGGCAGGTCTGGGGTCCCACTTTGCACTTGGAGAATCTGAGCTCAGAGTTCTAAAATGACTTACCTAAGTCCACACAGCTGGTAAGTAGTGGTGGTGGAGCTGGATTGGAACCCAGCGACATTTGTACCTAGCTGTTTCAACCTATGTACAATCTGACTTAAAGACAGACGCAGGAAAGGCACTTGTTCATAATCTGGGACTGCATGGGAGGTGTGTGCCTTCACCACTGTTATTATTGTTGGAGGCCTTCAAGTCCATTCTAATTTATAGCAACCCAAAGGAGCTCTGGTAGCATAGTGGTTACGAATTGGGCTGCGAACCTTAAGGTCAGCGGTTCGAAACTACCAGCCGCTCCGCGGGAGAAAGATGAGGCTTTCTACTCCCGTAAGGATTTACACCCTCGGAAACCCTGTACAGGGTCGCTGTGGGTCGGACCCAACTCGATGGCACTTAACAACAACAACAATGTGGCACAGCAGAATGATCAAGAGGGTTTTCTGGGCTGTCCTCTTTAATGGGGACTCCTGGCGTGGTGTTGTAGGATCAGCACTAGACTGTGAACCACAAGGTCAACAGTTCAAACCCACCAGCTGCTCCTCGGAAACCCTATACTGGGTTGCTATGAGTTGGAACTGACTTGACGGCACTTCACAACTATTTTCAGTGGGGCAGATTGCCAGATCTTTCTTCCACAGAACCACTGGGTGCGTTCAAACAGCTCAGGGTTCCTCTTACCAAAGCTTTGTTGCTGAGTGGTCTGGAGTCCCATGGTGATGCAAAGAGTTAACAAGTTCTGCTGCTAAACAAAAATGTCAAAGGTTTGGAGTCCGCCCCGCAGCACCTTAGAACAAAATCTTGGAGATCTCCTTCTGAAAAAATCAGCCACAGAGAACCTGACGGAGCACAGTTCTACCTGGATGCACATGAAGTTGCCAGGAGTCGGAGCCTGTTCAGTGGCTGCTGGTTACCTGTTTGCTGTGTGGACCGGGGGTGGACCTGCTGACAACCCCAAACTAGCCTGGAATAGGCAGTGTGGGTTCATAAACCAGATCCCCCTGTGGACAAAGTAGCGTGCCCCTGCGACTCATTTCTATTAAACTAACACCTGGGTTCCCTGGGGGCCTCCACTTGTGCTGGGACCCTGACAGAATTTCCTGGCCTCAAACCACCTTCCATACCGCTTAATCACGGGTAGGTCCCACATTACGAATGAGTGCCCTTCCTACATCTCTCTTGAAGTCAGATTTGTACATAAGTTGGAATAGCAAGGAACGGTCAATATCAGACATCAGTCACTCAAATGTTTGTCTCAGTATAAAGGACATAGTTTATCTTTCTATGTATAAAATCATTAAAGAGACACTTTCAGATGCACTGGAGTCCTGGTATGGTGCATTAGGATAAGCACTGGACCGCAAGGTCGATTTGAATAACAAGGTCAGCGGTTCAGACTCACCAGTTGCTCCTTGAAAACCCCATATAGGGTGGCTATGAGTTGGAATGAGACTGGAGTACTTAACAACAATGCTAATCATGTGTTCTTGTATGTTGCAAAGTAGCATTCGTTTGTTACTACGAACCACTGCTGCGTGCACCTCAAATGTTAAAGAAGAGGCTCTTCAGAGAGAGAAGGGTATTGATTCCTAACTACCTGGGACCAGCCTGTATCTAACAATAGAAAACAGTCATCCCTGGCTTTATTAGTATCTTCATAAAAAGGATTACTATATCTAATTTGTATCACTGAAAAGGCGCTTGGCTAACTGAACACATTCCTCCAACCACAAAGGTACTGGGTTTGCAAAAGCTCCTCAGGACCGTTGTAAGCTGCCTCTACCCAGGGTGACTTCTCTGTAGTCCCCGTGGCTCCCAGTCTGCCAGCACTGTCCCACCCCCGGGGCTGCCGAAAGGAAGGCCCAGCTGGGCCCGGCCAGAAAGTGGCTGAGCCTGGCTCCGGCCGTCCCTGGGATGCTTTGTGGCCCTTGCCCTAATACAGCAACCTGTTGCGTGGCACCAGGCAAGACCACTGTGGGAGAAGGGTTCCAGATGTCCAGGAGGTAGAACAACTCTCCAGAGCCCCTTCTTGGGAAACAGGGGGAGCCCCTTGGTGGGATGCAGGGGTTAGAATGCACGTATGTCAGGCAGAGACACCGTCATTTAATCTCCTTTATTTCCATTGTTGTGAGTGGTCCTAGAGTCTATTCCAACTCCTGGCAACCCCATGTGTGCAAACTAGAACTGCTCCCTAGGGTTCTCAAGACTGGGACCTTTCGGAAGCAGATCACCTCGGGGTGGTCTCGAACTGCCAACCTGCAGGCTAGTCATTGAGCACTTAGCCATCTGTGCCACCAGGGACATCACTCCCATTGCACAGAGGACTAAGTTGAGGATACCGGAGCGGCTCCTATCAGCATCTCCTGGGAAATCTGGGTCAGAAGGTCTCCAGGTGGGCCTGAGTCCGAGACCCCTGCTTAGAGGCCTGAAGGGCTGGGGATGACAGCAGAGGCTGGCACCGGGGACCCTCAGCTGGTCAGGGTCTGGTGCAGGGTGTGGACAAGAGCATGCTGTTGTCAAAAGCAGCTAAGGCCTTTGAGACAGGACCCAAGAAGCCATGGAGGACTCAAGAGGGAAGGGACTGAGTGGAGGGGGCCTTAGAGAGGATGCAGGGGTGGGGGCTTTGCTAGGCCACAAGGTCTGGAGAGGTCAACTGAGAACAGAGGAGATGGAGCAGTCCTCCTGGAAGCTGGACACAGCATCTCCCTGCCCCCAAGCACTGGCCCTGGTCCTTGTGGCTGCTCTGGAAAGGACATCCCAGGAACAGAAGTTGTGCTGGGAGCCACTGGACAGCAGCAAGGTGGGATTCCAGCCCCGCCACTCACTGCCTTGTCCCAGGCAAGTCCACTCCCATCCCACTCCTCAGTTTTCCCTGTCTGTAGAATGGGAGTGACTAGCTCTGACCCAGGACTCTGGGTGCCTCCCACTTGCTGACAGGGGGCCAGAGGGCCTGGGTTGCTAGGGGCTCTGAGGAGCATGGTGTGAGAACTCAGGGCTGCACTGGGGCCAGAGGGTGCTGGAGAGACTTGGGCAGAGGGACACTCCCTTGGGGGCCAGTGAGTCACCAGGATAAGGAGGGGACCATTCTCCTGGGCCCCAGGCCTCGAGGACCACAGTCTAAGGGCTGACTCAGCACTAATTTCTGAACTCCAACGTGCTTCCCGACTAACCAACCACGTGACGGTCTTGGGCTGGTCTCGTTTTTCCTCAGCTTCCTCATTTGAACTGTGGGTGAATAGTTCCTGCCTGTGGGGGCAGTGAGCAGAGCTGATCTACCTGGAACCGCAGAACTAGTGGAGAGACTGGAATTAAAACTCAGGTCAAAAGGAGGCTGGAGCCCAACCTCCGATCTCCTATAGGAAGTCCCCGAGACCCCAGGCCAGGGCCCAGGTGTGTGTCCACGCTCCTGGTTACAAAGATGAGAGCTGGCTGACCTGAGAAGCCAGGGCCCTAGCAAGGGCAGCCCAGCAGTGGACTGCCAGCTCAGCCCACCCTCTCTGAGTCTCCTTGTGCCTCCATGATCCAGCAGCGTCATTGACACCTGTCTGGGGATGGGTCTCCAAGCCAGAGGGTACTGGGCGGAGCTGTTGGGGAGGGTCTCAAGTTCCATCTCCCAGTGCCTCCCCTCTGCAGACACAAGGAGCACCAAGGGAGTCCTGCTTAACAGGCACCCAGGGAGCCCCACTTGGACCAGGCTGGGCTTTGCCACCTTTGCTGAGGACCTGAGTTCAAATCCCAGCCGTTCCACCCTCTGTGCTGTCTCAGGCAGATTAGCTCAGTTCCGCTTTCTCACCCTCTGCTTGCCCATCTGTGGAATGGGAATGACTGGCCGCGCCCTGCTGAGGCTTACGGGAAGAAACAAGAGCTTCTCCCAGACTGAGGAGCCGAGCTCCCTGGGGCCATCATGATGCACAGTAGGGGTATGGGTTCCTCACAGGGGGTGTCTATGGCACGGGGTACTCAGGTACTCCCCTTCTAGCACCCAGGACCCCCGATGGGCTGGCTCTGATCTCCCGCCCACCTCCTTCCACAGGACTGACCTTCAGAGAACAGCAAGGAGAAGAAGACAGTGAGCACGTCCAGGGGCTGCTGACCACAACTGGTCATCCTTTAGCTGGCATCGATCCGCTGGGAGCTGCCTGCTGATGAGAGTGGGGGAGGGGTCAGCCCGTGCTCCCACCTGTCCTACTCCTACTCCTACAGAGACATCAACAGCCAAGCTCCTGTCTGTGATACAAGACCTCCCTCCACAGGTCACTTGTCACCTCCTTTCCTTTGCATGGCAAAATGAGACTGAACCCAAGGAGGTCGGCTCTGAAAGGGGGACTCAGCATCAGCCTAATACAGGGCCAGGAATGGTGTCCTCCCCGTGAGCAGCCTGGGACCACCACAACGGTCCTGTCCTAGCTCCTCCATCTCTGGGGTCCCTGCCTATTGCTAGCAGAGACTTTCTTTAACTCCCCCTGCCCACCCCCCATGTGGCGCTGTAGGATCAGCACTGGACTGCGAACCATGAAGTTAGTGGTTCAAACCCACCAGCTGCTCCTTGGAAACTCTATACAGAGTCCCTATGTGTTGGAACTGACTTGATGGCACTTAGTAACATGTATGAAGTATGCGGTGCTGTAGGATTAGCACTGGACTTCCAACCACAAGGTTGGTGGTTTAAACCCAGCAGCCGTTCCTTGAAAATTCTATACAGGATCATCATGGGTCAGAACCAACTCAATGACACTTAACAACTGAAAGCATCAACAAGAGACTGTCTGCTCCCATATGGATTTCCAACTTCGGAGATCCATGAAGCACTTCTACACTTTCCTATACGGTTCCTGTGAGACACCATCAACTTGATTGCAGTGAGGTTTGGGGGTTTGGTACACACAGAACCCCAGAAGCCCTGGCAGTATAGGGCTACGAATTGGGCTGCTCACCACAGGGTCAGCAGTGTGAATCTACCAGCCGCTCCGTGGAAAAAACCTGAGGTTTTCTGTTCCATAAAGACAGGCAGCCTCAGAACCCCATAAGGGGTTGTGATGAATCAAAGCTGACTCGACAGCACACACCATGCACAGAACCCCACATTTCCCGGGGCACTGGGAACCCGGCAGTGAACTAAATGGGAACCCCCCTGCCCCTATGACGTTTATGATCCAGTGAGGAAGCACACAGGACACATGCTTGGCACATACAGGCACACAGGCACAAAAAGGTAAACAAAGCAGGGTGTGGGGTGCAGAGGGTGGGATGTGGGAGCAGCTTTAGATGGGGATCTGGAGGCCTCACTGTAGAGGTGGGGTGAGACATTTAGAAGGGAGAGATGCCTTGTGTTCTGAGTGATGGAAAGGCCCCGGGGCAGGATGACAGGCAAGACGCCCAGTGTGCTGAGTGGCGTGTGTGTGTGTGTGTGTGTGTGTGTGTGTGTGTGTGTGTGTGTGGTAGGGGGGAAGCTCAGAGACGTGGGGACCATGACAGTGGAGATACTGGGTCAGGAGGCTGGCCGAGGTCAAGTCCACCTGCCCCCGCCCATGTCCTCTGAAGCCAGGGCAGTGTAATGAACCAGAAAGAAGGACAGGCTGGAGTGGCGTAAAAGCCACAAAATGCCAGGCCTCCTTCTCCTGCCCTTGGATGGACAGCATAGTGGCTGCAGGAACAGGCTCAAACATTCCTAGGAATGGGTGGCTGCCTACCACCTGGCAGAGTTTCCTTGTGTGATCCATGAGGAGCTGCCTCGATGAAACCAACAACAGCAACATAATCACACTCCTGTGGTACCACTGTAGTGCCAGTATGACCCTGGGAAGGGACCCTCAGCTCTCTCCACAAAGGCTCCCAGCCCCCACCTGCCCAGCTCTGCCCCATGGGCTCGGATTCTCTTAATTGCGCTGTGTCTCCGCCTTCCCTCCCTCGGGCCCTCCCATGAGGATGAACTCAGATGAAAGGATTTGGAAATGCTTAGGAAACAAAGATGGAGCCTGTGGGGGAGCCCTGGTCTGCAGATGGACAGTCCAGTCCCTTCTGATCCAGCTCTGAGAGCTGAGTGTGGGGGGTGATGAGTGGGTCTGTCTCTGCATTCCCCATATTCAGTGGACACAGGGGGAGGGGGCAGGCAGCACACAGGCCCACTGAGGGATGTGGGCTCTGTACCTCAGTTTTGCCATCTGTAGAGGGGGCCACTCACACCATGGCCATGATGGAAGCAAACCCTTCACACTCAGTAATCTCTGTGCCTCAGTTGCTCCATGAATGGGGCTAATGCTCCCAGCCACCCACATGGTTCTGAGGAGTAAGTGATGGAGCCCTCAAGACTGACACCCATTCAGGGACAAAATCCCTGCCCAAGACCATCATTAGTGCCCATCCCCTCATCCCGCAGCACAGCTGAGGACACAGATCAAAGCTACGCACTGGGGTCTGCAGAATGCTACTGCCCACCCTCACTCCCAGCACAGCCAACTGAGTCCCCAATTCCCAAACTAGGCCCACTGGGGAGCTTGGGGTGGGGGTAGACGTTGCCAACCTTTGCCCGCAAGGACACTGCTAAGTCCACACCAGGTCTTGCCCCAAGCTGGGCACTGCATCCATGTAGACTTCTTATAATAACATCTCTCAGCAGCCTCTGCTCCCGGAGCACTCTCCAGATTCCCACCACCTTAGAAGCTGCTCCCACACCACCTCCTCTAGGAAGCCTGCCTTGATTCTATCATCAGGAAGACTCTGCTCACCCCCAGGATCTCCCATCATGCTCTGTCTCTTGGTTCAGCCATAAGCCCAATTGCAGATTCAGTCACCCAACACCCACTTGCTGGGAGGGGACCTGGGCTGGATCCTACTGACACAGAGGAGCTCACGTGAGCCCCTGTCCTTGAGGGGGAGCCCCTGCCTTTGAGGGGAACTGGGCTAGTGCACCCACTAGCTCCCATGAGGCCATGAGGGTCCTGGGCCAGGAGGCATCTAGGGTCCTGGAGCCACCCTCTGCATGAGCAACTGTCCCCCATTCCTCCATGCGATGGGGCGGGAGTAGGAACAGTGGTTAGGGAATATAGATAAGTCATGGGGGGGTGGGGGGGTGGGCAGGCAGTTCCCTTCCTCCTGAAGCAGGTATGTGAGCACATCACACAGGGAGGGGCTCGGTGTCTGTTGTTGTTAGGTGTCATCGAGTCAGCCCTGACTCACAGTGATCCTATGCACAACAGAAGAAGACACTAATTGGTCCTGTAGTATCCTCACAATTTTTAGGTTTGAGCCCATTACTGCTGCCACTGTGCCAGTCCATCTCACTAGAAGTCTTCCTCCACTTCACCAGGCATGATGTCCTTCCCCAGGGACTGGTCCCTCCTGAAGTCCAAAGTCCATGAGACAAAGGCTTGCCATGCTGGCTTCTAAGGGGCATTCTGGCTGGACTTCTTCCAAGATAGATTTGCTCATTCTTTTGGCAGACCATGGTACTTTCAATGTTCTTTGCCTCGTCTTCCTTATTTACTGTCCAGCTTTTGCATGCCCACGAAGTGATTAAAAACACCATGGGCCTGGCCGTGGGCTTTGTGTGGAAGATGAGAACTTCCAGACCAGGGGACAGCCTGAGCAAATGTAGGCAGTGGGGTTCTCTCGGGGTTCCTCCGCAAAGCCCCTGCTTGGTGTAGGTCAGTACTGGGCCATGGGCTTTGTATGGAAGATGAGAGCATGATGTACTGACGCTGAGACCCCATTCCCCAAATGTCCTGATCCCAGAGGAAAGGGGCTGCTTCTTGATTCTCAGCATGGGCACAGTTCCATGAGTATGGTGAAATGTAGCTGCCCTGAGGGGAGGCGGGAGGGGAGGACAGGCCCGTCCACTCCAGCCTCTAAGTCCAGGCTCGTGGAGAGAAACCCTATGTGCATTTGCAGGAAGCAGCATGTTTACAGACCCCAAGTCTACACACTGAGAAAACAGAACTTGGAGGTCAATCCTGGTGTGGTCAGGAAGTTATGTGTGCAGCTGGCTGATAAGGATCTTGTATGCTTCACCGGATGTCTTGTGTCACACAGCACGATGTCCATGGGGCAGAGCCACTACTCCGTCCATTGGGGGCCTGGGCTCAGGGACAAGAAAGGTGTGCCACACCATCAGGCCAGCCAGCATTCGTCCCAGGTGACATCTATAGCGGTCCACCCAGAGCTGGCAGGAGCAGGGGCTGGGAGGGGGGCCACACCTTGCTCACAGACTTGGTGTAGGCACAGGGCTGAGTTTCCACATGGACTTTGCTAGATGGTAAGTGATCATCCCCAGAGGAGATCTGGTGGCCCAGTGGTTGAGCACTTGGCTGCTAACAGAAAAGTCAGCTGTTCAAATCCAGGGAGAAAGATGTAGCAACCTGCTTCCCTCAAGATTATAGCCTATCGGACAGTGCTTCTCTGTCCTTAGGGTCACTATGAGGCAGAATTGACTCAGTGGCTGTGGTTTAATCGTCCCCAGTGAAGAGGGTCAAAAGCTCATTTTGTTCAAAAGAAACAGGTTCAGAGAAGCCAACCAATCACGAAGTCACTCAGCACCTGAACAGAAGGCAAACCAAATCCCAAAGCTCACCCTGCACTGTCATGCCTCCTCCTAGCACCTTACACATTTCTGGAACCTTCCAAGACCCCGTTCTCCCCTCCTTCAACCCCACAAAGCACATTTATCACCGACAGATTACAATTAGCCTTCCAGCTTCGAAATCTTTATGAGTCAGTAAACAACCCAAGATGGTGGTTCATGGCCCAAAGCAAAAGAACACAGGAGGAGCATTCTGGGTAAGGGGATCCAGAATCCTGCTCCAGCCCCCTACTCTGTGGTCCAACCCTCGAGTCAGCCAGGGACCGCTGTTCCGAGATTGCAGGGTTATTTTTAGCAGGCATCTTGGTGAGCCTGGAGAGAGAAGCTAAGCCAGGAAGAGGGATTAGCCCCCACCCCCCCTTCCCCACCCCACTCCCAGAACAGAACCGATCTGTTTGTGTGGTTCAGGGCTACTCCCCAGTGGTGAGGCCGGCATCCCTCTGGCTGCTCCCTTACAGCCCACATCACGTGTGGCCTGGTCCTAGAGTGGGGATAGAAACAACTCAATCCTCAGGGCCATCGGTACCTGTTCCCAAAGGTACACAAAGCTCTCGGAACAGAACAGGGTGACGTGCTCATTGTCTAGGTCCTGACTGTCCCCAGATTCTTAAGTGCCCACCTCCCACATAGCATCTCTAAAGGCTCATGGGTTCAAGTCCACACTCACTCCCGGGTCCTGCAGGGTCTGGTCCTGAGCCCACCCCCTCCTCCCCACCACCACCCCCACCTCTGTGCCTTGGCACATGCTGTTCCTCTCTTTCCCGCATGCTTCCCAGCCTCAGCTGAGGAATCCACCCTGAGGAAACTTCCCCCCTTCTGGTACTTTCCTTTCTGGAGGGCTCCCACAGCTCCAGCTCCCCTTCCCAACACAGGGACAGCACCTTGGGTGGGTCCTCAGATACATCGACAATCCTTCCTTGGATGATCCTCCCCACACCTACATTGTAACACACATTGTGAATGTTCAGCTAGTCATGGTGATTCATGAAGATCCCACACGCACCGTGGGGATTTCAAAGCTGTGACCGTTAGGAAGCAGATTGCCAGGACTTCCTTCTGAGGTACCTCTGGGTGTCTTTAAACCACCAGTCTTTTGGCTAACAGTTGCGCACTTAGTCAGGGACTCCCTCCCAACTCACATGAACTCCATGATGGAGCCTGGCTAAGAAACAGCTGACTCCTCCCCAAGCAACCCCGTTACTAACCCCCACCCAGTATCCCCCAGCCCTGAGGGAGAGGGATGGGCTCTTCTCTGGAAACCCAAATACCTGCTGAGCCCCTACATGTACCACAGGGGGCTATGGGAGGCACAGAGACATACCAGAGGGACTGTCGCCAGCACCCACATCCACATGGTGCACATATGTGTACACACAAATGTGCATGTCTAACACACACAATCACAGTGCATGTCCACACTCACATGTGCACACATCTGTGTGTACACGTGTGTCCACAGTGCACTCCATGGTGTATGTTTACACCCACACACCTGTGCACACACCTGTATACACGAGTCCATAGTGCACCTCATGGTGTATGTACACACACCTGTCTACACCCACACACCTGTGTGCACCACATGGCTGTGCACATACCCTGTTCCCAGCAATGCTCATTTCCCGATGAGTCCCCAAATCCTCATGGCCCTTCCGGGTGCGTGCAGGTCTCATTCTGAGTTTGTGAGCTGTTTTCAGGACAACATCTACTTAGAGGAGACTGAACCTTTCGGTGAAGCGTGAAGTCCAGGAATAAAGCCTCCCTGAGGCGCAGTGTCTGTGCAAAGTGAGATCAAACCGTGTCCTTCTCTCCCCCACGGCCCAGAGAGGGAGCGGCAGGGGCGGGAAGTAGGGCACATTCTGGCATTCTGGGGGTGGAGGGGGAGAGGCAGGGCCCACATATGAAGGACGGTCCCTGGCTGGAGGGCCACACGTCCGTCCTGCAGCAGGGGCATGGCCATGGTGAGCTGAACCCCCAGGACCCAGCATCTTCTCCTGCAACCCCAGAAAAGCTCCCGAGATCCCCGTGCCCCTCTGGATTCCCCCTTTTCCTCCTCCTCAAACCAGTGGAGCACCACAGGCTCCCCGCTCCTCCATCCTCCGCCTCCCAGTCAGGGAGCTGGCTTTCAGAAGGCAAATACCATCACGTGTCCCAATTAAAGCCTCCCAAGAGGAGCACGGCTAGCAGGCCCCGGACTCCTTGGCAAACCCTCCCGCCAGCCACCTTGGCATCAGTTCATTCTGTCCTCATGCCATCCCCTCCCCATTTTCTTCCTCCAAAAGCTCTCCCAGAGCCCGACCTGAGGTCAGCGCCCTGTTCCATGGGACCATAGCCAAACTACCTTCCCCTGGACCCGCTACACCTCACAGTCACCGGTACTGGGGAGCATGGGAGCACACCCTCCATGGGGGTCACAGGGGCTAGGCAGACATGGCAAACTGCATGTGTGAGTGGGCAGGCATGCAGACCACCACCAACTGGGAAACCACGCCTGTCCCCCATGCCCTCCCCACTGGAAAACACTCCTGTTTACCCCTGGTGGTCCCTCTCATCGGCCCACTGCCAAGGGGCTCCAGGTACACAATCTAAACCAGGCTCGTTCAAATACTTCCTGTTTCTTGAGCCCTTGTTCTGGTCCAGTTCTGCACCAAGCTCCCTGCATACACAAGTCTGTTGTTTGGATGTTTGAGGCCTCAGGCTCCCTATTTTACAGATGAGGAGACTGAGGTCTAGGAGAGAGAAGACAGCCAAGGGCTTGCAGCTGGAAGGGGACACTGAGCTGGTATTGGAGGCCCACCAGCCTCAGTTTCCCTGCCTATAAGGGGAGAGCCCAAGGATCCCCCGTGGCACAGTGAGTGAGGCACTGGGCTGCTAACCACAAGGTCGGTGGTTCAAACTCACCAAGTGCTCTCTGGGAGAAAGATGAGACTATCTGGTCCCATAAAGACTGATGACCTCAGAAACCCTAAAGAGCAGTTGTACTCTGTCCTAGAGGCTCGCTACGAGTTGGAATCGGCTTGATGGCCGTGGGTTAGTGCTTTGCTAAGGGGACGGCTTGGCTGAGACAACCGCAGAGCCCTGAGCACCCACCTTCTGCCCTGGCTGTTTTCCTGAGTTATTTTCTGCACCATAGAGATAAAACAGCCCCTGGAAATCCCAGTGTCCTTCCTGTAACTGCTGGAGAAATAGAAAAACATCACATGAAGAATGAATCACTTAAGGTGTCAGGGCGGGAGACGGAAGACAGGCGCACAGGCCACCAGCCGCTCTGCACCAGGGACCAGAGTCCCGAGCCTCTGTTTTCCACCTGGAGGACTGCTGGGAGGGGCCGAGGAGTTAGTGAAGGCAGCTTTGTTCGTTTGTTTGTTCATTTATTCATTCATCCCGTCTGACACTGACCAGGCAGGCACTGGCTAGGGACTGCAGACACCGCAGTGGGCTGAACACACCCCTTTCCATCCCCCTGAAGCTCACTAAAGACCATATTCGGTGACTAGGGACACCCCCAGAGCACATTCAAGGCTGGGGAGATCCCATACAGCTGATCAGGAGTCAGTCAGACCAGGTGTGTGTGGGTTGGGGTGGGGGTGAGTAAGTGGGGCCAGCAGGAAGTTCAGTACTTCTTGGGGGTGGGTGGAGCTCGGGAGGAGGCTGTTCAGTGGGAGGTGGGAAGGGGTGGAGAGGGTGGGAGACAAGGTGGGGCAGCAGGCAGGGCCCATGGGGCCCAGACATAGTAGGCGCTGTCCTCACGCCTCACTCAGTCCCCATGACTGGGGTGGTGCCCTCTAGGGTGGGAAATATCGGGGAAGTAGGGAACAGAATGGGTCTCTCAGTACTTACTATGCATCACATACTCTGTATTGGTCAGGTAGGGGAGGGGCGGGGCTGCCGATGCTCACATAGGGCCCTTGGTAACTCCAAGTGGTCCCTAGGTCTGCCCACCTGTCCACCACCTGGGCCAGCAGCAGGTGTGCACACTCAGGATGAGAAGGCCATGGTGGGGAGGGGGGAGACAGAGAGGAAGAGGCAATGGAGGGAGAGATGGTCAGTTAGGCCAGCGGCAGACCCAGGTGGAGTGACGAGGAGAACTGGAAGGGAGAGGAAAGGGGGAGGCAGGGGGCTGGGCTGGACCCTCATGCTCCTCCCTAGGGTCCCTGGTTGTGCACACATGTTCAGAACTAGACCCCACCTCAAGCCACTGTGGGTCTTCTCGCCTCCTGGCCTGGCTTCCGGCAGGTGACTATGTTCAACCTGCCTTGTGTTCAGCTCCTGACTAAAGGGCCATGAGGCACAGAGACTTCTAGACACCTGCCCACAGTCACACAGCCAAGAGGAAGTGAAACTATCCCCCACCCCTCTTAATGCCCCAGCCAGGATCAGAGGGGTTTCACCAGGTGCAAGACACATCAGCAGCTTATATTTTGGAGATGGTGATACTGGGGTGAGTGCTGACCCCCAAATCACATCCTTCCGGGAACCTCAGACTATGACCTCATTTGGAAAGCGCACCTTTGTGGATGGAGTTCCGTAGAATGCAGACAATATGACTAGTCTCACAGAAGAGATGAGGAGACACAGGAGGGAAACGACCACGTGACCACGAGACACAGACTGCAAAGATGCAGCCGCAAGCCAAGGGTTGCTGGCAGAGCCCAGGAGAGACACAGAGAGAGCTGGCCCTGCTGACACTTTGAATTCCAAGCTCTGGACCCAGAACTATGAGAGCATGGGTAACTTTCTGTTGTTTTAAGCTGTGGTCATCCATTACAGCAGGCTTACAGGACCAACTCACTGGCCTCCAAAGTAGCATCTCCTCTTTCCCCAGCAGGCTCTGACATCCAGGTCCTGGACTCTTGACCATCTGCCAGGAATTGCCCCTACCCCTCATTCCACCACCCTTCCCACTGCCAGGCTGCCTGGTTTGGATCCATCTATCACAAACTAGGGGGTGGGGGGACACAGAACAAGCTATTTAAACTCCCCACGGCACAGTTTCCTCATCCATGCTTGTTGCTCCCTGCCTTTGGGTGGACTTCAACTCATGGTGACCCTGAGCACAACCAAAACAAGGCTTACTCGGTCCTGTACCATCCTCAAGATCGCTTGGGGATGGTTTTCTAAAGTAGATGGTCAGGCCTTGATGCCAACCTCCACGGACAGAAAAACACGGTAGACGGGAATGAAACGTACTGGCCGGGAACTGAACCCCGGTCTCCCGCGTGGAAGGTGAGAACTCTAGGGAATGAAACGTACTGGCCGGGAACTGAACCCCGGTCTCCCGCATGGAAGGTGAGAACTCTACCACTGGACCACCACCATTTGTAAATGGGATAACCATCAACCCAAGTCTAGTCAAATCTGACTCCTAGTGACCGTACAGGAACTGCTCCTTAGGGTTTCCAAGACTGTAAATCTTTATGGACACAAACTGTGACTGTCTCCCAAAAAGCAGCTAGTGGGTTTGAACTGCCAACCTTGCAGTTAACAGCCCAGCATCGAATCCACTGCGCCACCAAGATTCCTTTTGAATAACTACTTACAAAAGCTCACTGCCATGGAGTCGGTTCTGACTCATGGCAACCCTGTATAGAGAGTATCTGAGGCTGTACGTCTTCACAGGATCAGAAAGCCTCATCTTTCTCCTGCAGATTGGGTCTTCTTTTTGGACAACCAGAGCGCTTCCTAATTCTGAAGATTCTCTCAATAAATCCCAGCTTCTTCCAGGCTGCTCAGCCTTTCCTGAGAGCTCCCACAGCCCCCTGCCCCTCTCCCCCACCCTGCCATGGTGCTGACCCCTCAGGGCTGCCTGTCTCTCAGGACCATGGTGGGGAAGGGGAGCCCGGGTTGCTTTGGGCTTGGCTCCCTGCCAGCTAAGAGCAGAACATCCAAATCTGCAAAGGACCAAAACGGAGAATTTGTCTCCAGCCTAGTGAGGGACAAGCAGGAATCCCTTGGCGGGGGGT
>NW_006408615.1:7059781-7066582 GCF_000296735.1 Chrysochloris asiatica | reverse complement strand
CACCTTCATGGGCCGGCTCTGGATACTGCCCTCTAGAAGCTGTGGTTCTGACCTGGACGGGATGGCCTGTACAGCTAGTGCTCGGTGCTTCCTGTCTGTGCCACGATTCCCACCCCTGGGGAATCATCTAGAGGCAGTGGTGATGGGATCACAGAGACTGATGGGAAATTCTCCCGCAGTTAGATACACAGGGTCCATCTTTGTATAATGCTGAGCCTCACATGGGGCTTTTGCTTCAGCTGCTGGTTGGAGGCTCATCACAGCAACAGAGAGGAGAGAAGGCTCTGGGTTCGAGTCCCAGCTCTGGTACCTTTCAGCTGTGTGGCTCTGGGAAATCCCTTCAGCTCTCTGAGCCTTTAAGCTATTGCTCAAAGCACACCGGCTGTGAAGGAGCAGCCGTAGAGCACCTGTGATTGGTATAAGTGTGCTGTTGTTATGTGTCTTCGAGTCAGTTCTGACTTACAGCAATGGTGTGAGTAAGAGATCCTAGCGCTGCGCGGTCCCATGCAGCCCCATAATCTGGGTCAGTCCATCTCACTGAAAGTCTTCCTCTTTTCCCCTGCCCTCTTATTTTACCAAGCATGATGTCATTCTCAGGGACTGCTCCTTCCCAATCACATGTCCAAAATACCTGGCATCCTGGCTTCTAAGGAACATTCTAGCTGGACTTCTTCCAACACAAAGTTGTTCATTCATCTGGAAGTCTATGGTATAGTCAATATTCTTCGCTAACCCCATCACTCAAAGGCATCGATTCTTCTTCAGTCTTGCTTGTTCATTGTTCAACTTTCCCGTGCATGTGACTGAAAATGCCAGGCTTGGGTTAGGTGACATCTTGGCTTTTGAATACTTAGTTATGTTGTTACATTCTGTTATTAGCCATCATGGGTTGGCCCAGACTCACGGAAGCCAAAGCACAGTGTCATGAAATGCTACCTGGTTCTGCACCATCCTCAAGATGAGTTCTGGGTTGAACCATTAAGATCCATGGGGTTCCCATTGGCTGATTTTTGGAAGCAAATCACCAGGCCTTTCTTCCTAGTCTGTTTTCATCTGGAAGCTCCTCTAAACCTGTTCAGCACCTTAGGTGATGGCTGTACGTGAGAAGCAATAACCAGGATTTGAATCCCAGTCTCCCACATGCTGCTGCTGTTGTGAGGTGCTGCCAAGTTGGTTCCAGCTCATAGCACCTCCTGCACAACTGAGGGAAACACTGCCCAGTCCTGCGCCGTCCTCACAATCGCTGCTACGCCTGAGCCCACTGTTGCTGCCACTGTGCCAATCCATCTCATTGGGGGTCTTCCTCTTTTTTGCTGACCCTCCACTTTACCAAGCATGATGTCCTTCTCCAGGGACTGGTCCCGCCTGATAAGATGTCTGAAGTATGAGAGACAAAGTCTGGCCATCTTGGCTTCTAAGGAGAACTCTGGCTGTACTTCTTCCAGCACAGATCTGTCTGTTCTTTTGGCAGCCCATGGCACTTTCAATATTCTCCTCCAACACCGTAACTCAGAAGCATCAATTCTTCTACCGTCTTCCTTATTTACTGTCCAGCTTTCACATGCATATGAGGTTATTGAAAATACCATGGCTTGGGTAGGGCACACCTTAGTCCTCAAGCTGACATCTTTGCTCTTCAACACTTTAAAAAGTTCCTGTGCAGCAGATTTGCCTAATGCAATATGTCGTTTGATTTCTTGTCGGCTGCTCCCATGAGTGTTGCCAACTTCAATCTTTTCTCCATTTATCATGATGTTACTTATTGGTCCAGTGGTGACGATTTTTGTCTTCTTTACACTGAGGCACAATCCACAGTGAAAATTGTGTTCTTTGATCTTCATCAGTAAGCATTTTAAGTCCTCTTCACATTCAGCAAGTAAAGTTGTATCATCTGCATATTGCAGGTTGTTAATGAGTCTTCCTCCAATCCTGATGCCACGTTTTTCTTCATAGAACCCAACTTCTCGGATCATTTGCTCAGCATACAGGTTAAATAATATGGTGAACGAATGCTGCCCTGGTGCACACCTTTCCTGATTTTAAGCCATTCTGTAGCCCCTTGTTCTGTTCTAACAGCTGCTTCATGGTCTCTGTGCAGGTCCCTCATGAGCACAATTAAGTATTCTGGAATACCCATTCTTTGCAATGTTGTCCATAGCGTGTCATGATCAAAAGCTTTTTGCATAGTCAATAAAGCACAACTAAACACCTTTCTGGTATTCTCTGCTTTCAGCCAAGATCTAGCTGATGTCAGCAATGATATGATATCCCTCATTCCCCGTCCTCTTCTGAATCCGGCTTGAGTTTCTGCCAGTTACTCATCCATGACCCACGACAGTTCTCATGGAAGGTGAAAATTCTACTCCTGAGCCACCGTGCAAGTTCCTTTTATTTACATCTTATTGGATTTGAAACCAAGACACAGACCCTCCTGCCTGGTGAGGCAGCAACACACCTGGAGCTCAGGGAGGCCCAGATGAGGCTATTGTTACAGCAACACACCTGGAGCTCCGGTGAGGTTATTCGTGCAGCATCCTCTTGCACACAGTAACCTTGCAGGCGTGTAACACCCCTCCTCAGCTCAGCCCGATCACCTGACCTGCAGAAAGGCACCAAGTTCCACAATGCTCACGCCAGCACTGTTCACAAAAGCAAAACTCCAGAAACAACCTAAATGGATAAATGGGCAAATGCGTTGTGGCGTGTTCAAGCCCTAGAGTAAGTCTGCAGCAGTCAAAAGGAACTGCAGCCAGATGGTCTGGGTCCGTCTCAGTGATCCAAGGTTGATGGAGAAACGCAAGTCCCCAAGGACTGCCTTCAGCAGGGTGCCCTCACAGGAAGTGGAAAAGAACTTACAACACGCTTTGTAAGAATGCATGAAGCTGTGACAAAACTGGAGGCACGGGGGAATGGGGTGACCAAGTGGAAGGCTGGGGAGTGGCTGGGGGTTACGGTTAGGGTTCCTACCTCATGCAGAGGAGTCAGGGGCTCCAGGGTGATTATCATGTGAGGAGGTTTCAAAAAGCGCATGGAAAGGTGGAATGAAAAGACAATGGATGTTTTCCATGAATGTTGTAAAGACTTTGCCTATTATTAACAAATAACAAAGGGCTCCCCCTGGACCTGAGGAGGGAGGGGGTATGAGGAGGAACCGGGAGAGTAACTGACCCAATTCTGCTTCCCAAAGGCCAGAAAGTAAAATGCTTGTGTATATACAACATGCACACACACATACATAACATACATATATATGTGTGTGTATCTATGTGTGTGGATGCATACATATATATATATATGAGCTCCGGCAGCGTAGTGGTTATGAATCGGGCTGCTAACCTCAAGGTCGACAGTTCGAAACTACCAGCAGTTCCACGGGAGAAAGATGAGGTGTTCTGCTCCCGTAAAGATTTACAGCCTCGGAAACCCTGTGCATGGTCGCTATGAGTCAGAACCAACTCCACAGTACTTAACAATAACAACATATATAGATTATATACTACTATGACAGCAGCCCTGTATAGGATTTCTGAAGAGCGGATGGTGAGTTTCAACCAACTCATAGTCACCATGTTTCTGAGGCTTTAAATCTTCAAGGGAGCAGAAAGCCTCATCTTCCTCCTATGGCGCGGTTGGCAGGCTCGAACCATGAATGTTGTGGTTCAAAGTCCAGTGTTTATCGTATGAAGCCACCGAATTCCTATGTATACGATGCACATATATGATATGTTGTTGTTGTTGTTAAGTGCCACTGAGTCGATTCCGACTCATAGCGATCCTGTATAGCGTTTCCAAGGAGGAGCTGGTGAGCTTGAACCACCGACCTTGCAGTTCAAATGACTTTGCAGTCTGATGCATTAGCCCACAACGCCACACCAGGATTCCATATATGATATATAAGAGCAAAAATGCCAGTGCTTCTGACGTAAGCCATGGTATTTTCAACAGCCTCATGTGCATGTGAAAGCTGTACAATGAATAAAGAAGACCGTAGAAGAATTGATGCTTTTAAGTTCTGGTGTTGGAGGAGAATACTTGAAAATACAATGGGCTGCCAAATGAACAAGCAAATGTATGTTGGAAGAAGTGCAGCCAGAGTGCTTCTTGGAGGCCAAGATGGCCAGACTTCGTCTTTCATACTTCAGATGTATTATCACAAGGGACCAGTCACTGGAGAAGGATATCATGGTTGTTAAAGTGTAGGGTTGGAAAAAAAGAGGAAGACCCCCAGCGAGATGGATTGGCACAGTGGCAACAGCACTGGGCTCAAGCATGGCAGCAATTGTGAGGTTGGTACAGGACTGAGCAGTGTGTCGTTCTGTTGTGCACAGGGTCACTATGTGTCAGTACTGATTCCATGTCAATTAACAATAATAAGGGACAGCCAAAAGAACGAACAAATCTGTCTTGGAAGAAGTACAGTCAGAATACTTCTTAAAGCAAGGATGATGAGACTTTGGACACTTTATCAGGAGGAACCAGGCCCTAGAGAAGGATATCACTCTTGGTAAAGTGGCGGGTCAGCGAAAAAGAGGAACTCCTCCTCCCCCATGAGAAGAATTATCACAGTGACAGCAGCAATGGCCTTCGAGGTGTTTCGTTCTGTTGGTATAGGATCTATACGTTGGAACCAATTTGATGGCACCTAACAATAGGAGCTCTGGTAACGTAGTGGTTACGAGTCAGGCTGCTAACCTCAAGGTCAGCAGTTTGAAACTACCAGCTGTTCTGCGGGAGAAAGATGAGGCGTTCTGCTCCTGTAAAGATTTACAGCCTCAGAAACCCTGGACAGGGTCACTGTGAGTTGGAACCGTCTCCATGGCACATCACAACAACAACAACAATAGTGTGGTTCTGTGGGCTAATGTGTCAGACTACAAAGCCTTTTGAACTGCAAGGTCGGTGGTTCAAGCTCACCAGCTGTTCCTTGGAAACCCTATACAGGGTCACTATGGGTCGGAACCGACTCACTCCTGTGAGTGGCTAGAGAAGTCACTGTCACTAACTGGAGGATGAGGTTTGGAAACCAGATTTGGAGGCCACCACGTAGACATTTGAGCCTTCAGTAAGGTCATTGGGGTGAGACACCTGGCTAAGCGTGGCAGCAGGTGACAGGTAGCAGGTAGAAGGAGAGAGTTAAATTTTATCAGTTGAGGATAGTGTAGCCTTGCTTTCTCATCTGTCTGATAGGACAGGACTCAGAGTAGGTAAAATAAACAGAGATGGTTGGGAAATGAGGTCCCTGAAAGTGGGGGGACATGGGGCACCTCACCTAGGAGATGCTTAGAAATGAAGGGTCTCAACTGGCTGACCAGCTGGATTAGAACCAGCTGTTAGTGCTGTTCCAACTCATAGAGACCCTATATAGAGTTTCCAGGAGCGGCTGATGGGTTTGAACTGAAGACCTTGTAGTTAACAATCCAGTGTTTACCCTGCATCGCCACACCAGGAGAGAGGACAAGAAATGTGCATCTTGCCAGCTCTCCTGGGAGCTTGATACACATTAAGTAAGAGAGAGGCAGCAGCAGGCAGCTCCGTGGTGGAATTCCCTCCTCTCTTACTGGAGACCCAGGTTCCATCCCCTACCAGTTTGTCTCAGACGTAGCCACCACCTGTCTGTCGGTGGAGCCTTGCACTCTGATGCTGGATGGGCTTCCAGGGTGCTTCCAGATTGAGACACACTAGGAGGAAAGGCTAGTGACCAACACTGAAAATCAACCACTGAAAATGCTGTACCTCACAATGGCCCAGTCCACAGCCAATCACTGGAATGGGGCAGGACCAGACAACGTTGAGTTCCTTTGTGTTGGGGCTGTGATAAGCTGGGGCAACTCAGTGGCAGCTGACACCAGTGGGCTAGATCTGAATTAGCACCCTTTCTGAAAAGGGCTAGACAGTAAATATGTTCGGCTATGTGGGCCATACGGTGTCTCTTGCAACTCAGCTGCCATTGTAGCATTAAGGCAGCCAAAGAGCAGATATAAACAAGTGGGCGGGGCTGCGTGCCAACGAAACCCTCTTCACAACAAGCAGCCCTGTTTGCAAACCTCTGCTCAAAATCCTCCACACCCAAAGTGTGGTCCCGGGACCTGGCCCACGACCCACCTGGGAGCTGGATGGAACACTGACTCTCGGCAGACCCACAGCTGGGCCATCGGAGGCTGTCTGCTACCAGATTTCACTGGCCACCTGTGGGCAGCAGCGGTCACCAGGGAATGAGAAGCTTCTGAAAGAATGAGGAGGGTCTGGGGGGCAAGGAGAGGAATGCTGGTGATGCAGTGGGTTAAGTGTTGGGCTGCTAACAACAAGATCGGTGGTTCAAACCTACCAGCTGCACTGCAGGAGAAAGATAAGGCAGTCAGCTTCTGTAAAGATAAACAGTCTCAGAAGCCTTAAGGAGCAGTGCCACTGTCCTTAAAGGTCCCTGTGAGTCAGAGTCAACCGGAAGACAATGGGTTTGGTTTAGTTTTGGTTTGAGTGGAGGGGTGGAGCCCTGGTGGTGCAGAGATTAACTGGAAGGTCGGCAGTTCAAATCCATCAGTCACTCTGAAAAAGAAAGATGTAGGAGTCTGTGTCTGTGAACCATGGAAAGTCTGTGGGGAAAGTTTACTCTGTCTTGTTGGGTCGCTGTGAATCAGAATGGACCGGAAGGCAGTTGGATTTGGTTTAGTAGGAGTAGGAGGAGTCCTTGCGTGGTGCAAAAAGTTAGCCACTCAGCTGCTAAGCAAAAGGTTGGTCATTTCAAAAGTGCATCAGAGGCTACCTAAAATGAAGGGGCTATAAAGACACAAAGTGACTGGCTTA
>NW_006408615.1:7052580-7059139 GCF_000296735.1 Chrysochloris asiatica | reverse complement strand
AAAAAAAAAAAAAAAGTGCATCAGAGAAAAGACCTGGAGATCTATTTCTGAAATTTCAACAGCTGGAAACCCTACGGGAGCACAGTTCTACTCTGACAGAAGTGGGGTCACCATGAGTCGGAACCAACTCCGCAGCATTTGTTTTTGTTTTTTCCTGGAGGTGTGGGCACTGCCGAGCCAGTGACAGTGAACCATCCCACCAACGCTGGCTAATTGGCAGCAGCTGCTGTTGCAACCAGACACATGTCAGCTGTGATTAAGCAAAGTTGCCTTTAGGCAAATCAACTTCAAAATTATGCAAATCGAGCCTCAGCGGAGACCACAGGGACAGTGTGGAGCTGGCCCTCTGAACCCACCACTGCTGGCCTGGAGGGTACACTCCCACTCAGACACCTCTGTGGGTTAATGAGCCTCCTGCCCACACTCGTGGTAACTGGCACCTGGACCTGAGTGGAAGGCGATTCCGCAGCTGCAGAGGGCCAGGGCAGGGCAGGCAGCCCCTTAATTAGCCAGAGGCCAGGGTGACAGTGTCCTTGGTGAGGCAGCACCCCCTAACCCGGGATGCTCCTCCCCTGAGGGGCACCTTGTGACAGGGAGGGTACAGACCCTTCCAAAGTCTGTGGGAAGTGACTCCGGTCACCTCCCTGAGCGCTGACAGCCCAACTACGAAGTCTCTCTCAGCCCAGACCAGAACAGACACTGGACTCAGGCAGCCCCTGGCACCTCAGATTCACTTCACCCCAAGCCAAACTCCTCAGCCACCCCAGCCCTACTGATGTCAGTCCTTACCATAGGAGACCTCCAGGAAGAAAGAAAGATCAATCACTGAACTGGCAGGAAGGACATGGGGTCCAGGGGACCAAGGAAAGCCCTCTGTCAATCATGACAAAAGCCAGACACCATATTGACAACCGAGCACCCTTCGGAGTCCCAGACCCCGAGCGCTCCCCGAGCGCTCCTCTGTGATGGTGGTGATGATGGTGGTGGTGCTGATGGCAATGTGATGGTGGTAGTGATGATGATGGCAATGGTGATGGTGATGATGGTGATGGTGGTGGTGATGGTTGGTGGTTATGGTGGTAGTGGTGGTGATGGTGGTAATGGTGGTGGTGGTGGTGGTAGTGATGGCAACGGTGGTGGTGGAGTGTCGTGATGGTGATGATGACAGTTGTGATGATGGTCATGGTTGTGATGATGGGGGTGGCAGGGTGCTACTGACTTAGGACATCATGTGAAAAGCTCAGACCTGCAAACCCAAGGTCACCATGTCCAGGGGTAGTTAGATGTCCTGGCTAAGGGTTTAACTCTGTATCAGACCAACCGACCAGAGCCATTGAACTTGTAAGTGGAGTCATTCAAAGAGTTCAAGGCACACGTGTCTCTTCTTATATGCTCTCCTCCTCTCCCAGTTTTTTTTTGGCTCCACCCTGTCCCCACTGGGGACTTCACCCCTGGGCTATGGGGCTCCTCTCCTCCCCAGAATGGGGGGTTCCCATCAGAGAAGGCATCGGCCACCAGTTCCTCCATTTCTCTCCTAAATTAGAGACCCCCATCACTAAGTTTGCATGCATCTAGCAGCCTCCACCTGGGGGCATGGTCAGATGGCTCTGCTGACCTCCTGCAGCTGTCAGTGCTGGAGAGGAGTCAGGGAGCAAGCAAGGATTCAGCCTCTGACCTTCCCTAGAGCCCCTGAGGGGAGGTGCCCTGCAAGCCCACACTCAGGCTGACCACTGGACCTCCAGAGCTCCAGGGACAGAACCTCAGCTGGCCCAGATCAGCTCTTACCACACGAACACAGTTCCACAGACCCAACGTGATTCCCAGCCCACAATAATGAGCGTCCTGTTCGTCAAAAAGAGCATCCTTTCTAATGGGAGGAAAAAGCTAAACTTCAGCGTCCAGGTTGGCATCTGGGTAAATACCGCGATGGAGGTCTAATTAGTGTACCGCCTTGGGGAAGGCTGGCTCAAAGCTTTCTGGGGAATTGAGGTAACATCAAAAGCATTTATGAAGTCGCTACAGCTTTGTTGACAGGAAATCCACTCAGAACTGGGACAGCAAGGGCACCATTCCAGAGGCAGATAGGGCTGGGCCTGGACCTGGCAGAGGGCACATGAGTGACCCTGGGCACATGACCCAGCGACTGCGAAGCCTAGCGACCCTATAGGACAGAGTGGAACTGCCCCACAGGACTTTCTAGGTTGTCGATCTTCTACCATTGGAGCCTATGAGGCAGTTTTTATCTGTCCTAAGATGAGGCTATCTACTCCCGTAAGGATTTACACCCTCGGAAACCCTGTACAGGGTCGCTATGGGTCGGCTCCGACTCGAAGGCACTTAACAACAACAACAAATAGGGACGCTATGAGGAATCCTGGGAGTACAGTGGGTCATGAGTTGGGCTGCTAATCACAGGGCCAGCCATTCAAATTGACTTGTTACTCAGAGGAAGAAAAGTGAAAACTTTTTGCTCCCGTAAAGATTTACACACTCAGAAACCCTATACAGGGCTGGTATGAGTTGAGAATGACTAGATGGCACCACAATCACCACCATCATCACCATCACCACCATCATCACCATCACCACCATCACCACTATCACCACCATCACCACCACTATAACCACCATCATCACCACCACCATCACCACCATCACCACCACTATAACCACCATCATCATCACCACCACCATCATCACCATCACCACCATCACCACCACCATCACCACCACCATCATCACCACTATAACCACCACCATCACCACCACCATCATCACCACTATAACCACCACCATCACCACCACTATAACCACCATCACCACCATTATAACCACCACCATCATCACCATCACCACCATCACCACCACTATAACCACCATCATCATCACCACCACCATCACCACCACTATAACCATCACCACCACCATCATCACCACTATCACCACCACCATCACCACCATTATAACCACCACCACCATCACCACTACAGTGTGGCAATGAGTCAGGAATGACTAGATGGTGCCCATAACAACTACAAATCTTCACAGAAGCAGAAGGCCAGGATTTCGATCCTGTGATGGGAGTCTGAGCCCATCACCCTGGTGGATCCGAACTGCCAATCTTCAGTTAGCAGCCTAACACTAAACCACTGTATTGCTAGGGCTCCTATGTTTGTATCAGACAAACCAAACCCACTGTTATCCAGTTGACCCCATGCACAAGGGCCCCATGGGGCAGGACGGAACTGCTCTGCCGGGTTTCTAAGGCTCTAAGTCTTTATGGAAGCAGATCATTGGTCACCCGGAGTTTAACCATTACGTCACCACAACTCACCTGTCTGTGGTGGTGGTGGTCATGTGCTGGCCAGTTGGTTCCAACTCATAGTGACCTGTATAGGATTTCTGAGGCTGTGAATCTTTATGGGAGCAGAAAGTCTCATCTTTCTCTCAAGGAGTGACTGCTGGGTTTGAACTGTTGACCTTGCATTTAGCAACCCAATGGACTATGCCACCAGGACTCCCCTCTGTCTGTATTTTTTTAAATGTCTTTAAAAACCCCATATAGGAGCCTATCTAGGATTCCCAAGGCTATAAAGCTTCATGGTAGCATGCTGTGCTGACCTCTCAGTTAGCAACTACTGTGCTTAATCCACTGAGCACCAGGTCTCCTTAGTGGCCTTCCCAACATGGTGGGAGAGGAAGGGAAAGATTATAGCGTAGTGGTTACGAATCGGGCTGCGAACCTTAAAATCAGCGGTTTGAAACTACCAGCCGCTCCGCAGGAGAAAGATGAGGCTTTCTGCTCCCGTAAAGATTTACAGCCTCGGAAACCTTGTACAGGGTGGCTATGCGTCAGTACCGACTCCACGGCACATCACCACCATCACCAATGTGTCCCACTCCCGTTCCGTCAGTGTGTCCTACTGAAATGACTGGTATGTTGCTGTGATTCTGGAAGGGGATTTCAAATACCAGCAGGACCCCCCAAGGTGGGTGGGTTTCAGCAGAACTTCCAGACAGATTAGGAAGAAAGAGCTGGTGATCTACTTCTGAAAAATCAACCATGAAAACCCCACAGGTCACAACACAGTATTGTGTGACATAGCACTAGAAGATTAACTGGGTGGGAAGGCACACAACATACACAACGGCTGCAACAATGGGCTCTCGCGAGATGTCCCAGGATCTCACACGAGGTCACCGTGAGTCAGTCTTCAGACAGGGAGGGGCTGCTGCTCCCAGTTTGCAGAGAACCTCTCCGAGAGGTCATTCCCTTGCCCAAGATCACACAGCTATTGAGACACTGGGACTTGGCTTAAAGCTGCTTGGGTTTTCAAGTCAAGATTCCATGTTGACTTGGACGCTTGGGGAGAAATGGGGGAGAGGGAGAGGCCAACATTTCCTGAAAGGAACCCTCCCCCCTCCCCCCGCCCCCCCCATCACTGGGAATTTCCACCTCTCCCAGGGAGAAGAGACCATTTTGGGAATCAGCTCATCCTGGTAGACCTAGCCCCTGGATGAACTTCCCCAAAGCCGAATGCCTCAGGAACCCATTACCTTTGGGGAAGATTCTGACTCTTCTCAGATGTCTGAGCTTGGTCCCTCCTGTCTGCCTGCCTGCTCTGGCCACGCATGGAACAGGCTTATTTTAAAACAATCACCATTTGGCTAAAGTCGTGAAATATGAAATGTAGGCGTTGGTGTTAGGAGGAGTGGGTTGGACTAGACTCGGAAAAGAAGGGGGTCACTGGAAAAGGGAGTCCCCTAAATGTCTCAGACCTAGTTCTTGGCACAAGGGGCAGGTGGAGGTGAAGGGTGAAGGGATCCCGGAGATGTCAAACCTGGTTCCCATCCCACCGCCACCGCCAGGGAAAGTGTGAGCCCAATCGCTCCATTTCAGAGTTCCAGGGTGGTGCAGATGGTTGAACACTGGACTAGAAGTTGAAAAGATTGGTGGTTTGTACCCAAACAGAGGTGCCTCAGAGGACAGGCCTGGAAATCCGCTTCCAAAAGCCCTATGAAACTTTCTTCACTTAATGGAGTAAATTTATTGAGGCCCAACTCCGTAACAACTACAATGTACTAAAGAAAGAGAAAAAGTCTGATTTCCTTCACTTCTTCCTTCTTGCCTGCCTGCCATCCATCATTCATTTAAAGATTTACTGGTGGTGATGTGCCGTGGAGTTGGTTCTGACTCATAGTGACCCTGTACAGGGTTTCCGAGGCTATAAATCTTTACGGGAGCAGAAAGCCTCATCTTTCTCCCACAGAACAGCTGGTAGTTTCGAACTGCTGACCTTGCGGTTCGCAGCCCGATTTGTAACCACTACGCTACCACATCATTGATGGCATCAAGTGTGGTGGCGGTAGTGAGGTTGGCCCAGGATCAGACATTGTTTCGTTCTGCTATGCATGGGGTCGCTATGAGTCGGTTCTGACTTGATGGCACCTGACAACAACAACAACGCTACCACTACACTGAGCACCTACTAAATGTCAGCCCCCATCCTAGGTCCTAGGGATGCACAGAGGGAATTGGACAGAGCTGGCCTGTCTTGGTAGGAGGAGGTCTTAGCTTGCACAGCGGACCCGTCAGGACACATGGGGCCCATCTCAGGTTGTGTCCATGTCTGGGTCCTGCCAGATGCTCAGCTCTGTGAGACCCACCCAGGTCTGACACAAGGCTCCTGCTGCCCAGCCCAGAGCAGGGCATGGAGGAGGCTTCAGGAATGGAGGGCTGAGTGGATCAGGGAGACAATGGAGCGGGCAGAGAGCAGGTGAGAAGCTCAACTACGGACGCAAACAGTCCGCAAATAAACTCCAGTGCGTCTCCTCCCCAGCTGAGCTGAGCTAGAGAGAAAATAGCTTTCACATTATATTTTCTGATCTATTTTTTTTCCCACTCAACTGCTTCTAAATCGATCCAGAACAGATTGTCCAATTGGTTGATTCTCACAAGCAAAGTCCCCTGGTCTTCCCCCAGCCCTGCCCAGGATCCTGCTGGTGGCCTACCCTGCCCTCACCCACTGGACGTTGGGGCTGCCCTGGGTTCGCCAGATGCTCTGTGGGTCTGCTGGTGGCATGAGGGCTTCTGGGGGGCAGTCTGCATCTCATATTCTGGAAAGCCCCATCATTGGGAGGGAAAGCTTGGTTTTTCCAGAAAAAGCTACACTCTGGACACTCCAGGGACAGGGAGAAGCCTGGGCACTCAGCCAGTGTAGGGCCCCAGCTGCCACCAGCCCACTTCTCGCAAAAGAAACACCCTGGGTGCTGGGTGAGCCACACAGCAGAAGTCTCTAGGAAGGGTAGTTAGCACCCTGCTGAGTACAGTCGCAATGGCAAATGGGTGTCACTTCCTGGACAATACTGACGGGATGGGGGGGTGAGGGGCTGGGCCAGGTACACCCTGAGGCCACACTGAGTTCACATAGAGGTGCTGTGATGATATTTTAGTACTCACAGTTTTTCTGATTGTAAACTAAAGAAATGGTGTGTGGCTGAGTTGTATTCTTTCACCATATTTATTCAACCTGTATGCTGAGCAAATAATCTGAGAAGC
>NW_006408615.1:7041108-7052325 GCF_000296735.1 Chrysochloris asiatica | reverse complement strand
CAACATCATGATAAGTGGAGAAAGATATTGAAGTTCTCCACGGTTTCATTTGACTTGGATCCACAATCGGCACCTGTCATAGGTTGAATTGTGTCCCTCCCCCCAGCTCCCACATATGTGTCAACTTGGCTGGGCCTTGAGTCTCAGGGGTTTGGCAGTTACGTAAGGATGTCATGTGGCAGTTATGTGATGGTTTCCCGGGATGAGATGTGATGTGACACACAATAAGAGGATTAAGGGTGGGCTGCAATAAATACCCTTAATCCCATCACAACCCCGCTCTGATGCCAGGGGAATTTCCTCACATTTCCTCTATTTTATAACTTCTATCTTGTAACATCTTCTGTTACAGGAGATGAAAGGATAGCAATGAGGAGAGGAAGACAAGTCGGGAGCGGAGTGTATGTGGAGCTCCTAGATCCAGGGAAAGACACCTATGGGTGTCTCCAGGGAATGCTGGGTCTGCAGACGCTGAAGGGAGACAAGGACCTTTCCACAGAGTCGACAAAGAAGAGGAAGACTTCCCCTAGAGCCGGCTCACTGCACACGGACATCTAAACTGTGAGAGAGTAGATGTCTGCTTGTTAAAGCCTCCCCTTTGTGGTGTTTCTGTTTATAGCAGCCCGAGAGAACTAAGACAATGCCCGTGAAAGCAGTTAAAAATCAAGCAATGTATTTCATTGGGCAAATCTGCTGCAAAAGACCTCTTAAAAAGTGTTCAAGAGCAAAGATGTCACTTTGAGGACTAAGGCGCACCTGACCCAAGCCATCATGTTTTCAATAAGCTCATATGCCTCTGGAGTCCTGGTGTGGCGCTGTGGGTTAATGAGATAGACTGCAAAGTCAGTGTGAACCACAACGTCGGCAGTTCAAGCTCACCAGCTACTCCTCAGAAACCCTATACAGGGTCGCTATGGGTCGGAATCGCCTCTACAGCATTTAACAACAACAAGCTATGCCTGCGAAGCTGGACAATGAATAAGGAAGAGTGGAGAAGCATTGATGCATTTGAATTATGGAGTTAGTGAAGAATATTTACTATACTATGAACAACGAGAAAAAAGAACAAATCTGTCTTAAACGAAGTACAGCTAGAATATTCCTTAGATGATAAGATGATAAGAATATTCCTTAGATGTAAAAGGATGATAAGACTTTGTCTCACATACTCGAAAGTATGTTGAAACATGTTAGGGAACAGTCTTGGTAAAGTTGGTAATGTAGATATTCAACAAAAAAGAGCAAGACCCTCAATGGGATGGTTTGGCACAGTGTCAGCAACAATGGGCTCAAACCAAGGCTTTGAACCAATTTGAGCCGGTTCAGTCATGGCTGATGAGGTGAAATCGAAACTGACCTGAATTTTTTAAATCTGAAAAATGCTGAAGAAAAACTACAATGGAAACATGAATGTGGGAGTCCTGGAATGGACGAGGCTTAGTGAGCCCCTGCAGATGTCAGACACAAAGACCGAATTGTGGTCAGCTACCCCTCATCTGTCGTACTGCGGTGGCTTGTGTGTGGTTGTCATGCCGGAAGCTATGTCACCAGTATTTTAAATACAGCAGCATCACCCACGGTGGACAGGTTTCAGCTGGCTTCTGGACTAAGAGCAGGAAGGAGAGGCAGGTCATTTCTGAATGGTTAGCCACTGAAAACCTTCTGAATAGCAGGACTGGTCATGGCCAATTTGAATTAAATAATCATATAGCTTGCTGTTTTGTAAACAAAAAATTGAAAAGGAATGACATCTCATTTATCATCAAAAAGAGCATTTCAAGATCTGTCTGTTTGTAATAGGATAGTATCAATACACCTACAAGGAAAACCAGTTAATATCACCGGTATTCAAATTTACACACCAGCCACTAAAGCCAGTGATGATGAAATTGAAGAATTTGACCAATTTCTTCAGTCTGGAATTGATCAGACATGGAATCAAGATGCATTGATGATTACTGGTGATTGGAATGTGAAAACGGAAACAAAGAGGAAGGATCCATGGTTGGGAAATATGGCCTTGGTGATAGAAATGATGCTGGAGATCACATGAATTTTGCATGACCAACAACTTCTTTATTGCAAATACCTTCTTTCAGCAACATTAATTAGGAAAGGTGGGCAACAGGATGGTATTCTTTCACCATACTTTCATCAGTCTGTATGCAGAACAAATAATCAAGGAGTTGGCTTATATGAAGAAAAATGTGGCATCAGGATTGGAGGAAGACTCGTTAACAATTTGTGATATGTAGATGATACAACCTTGCTTGCTGAAACTGAAGAGGATGTAAAATGCTTGCTGATGAAGATCAAAAACATGGCCTTTGGTATGGGTTGCACTTTGATGTAAAGAAAACAAAAATCCTCACCACTGGACCAATAAACAACATCCATGTAAATGAAGAAAAGATTGAAGTTGACAAAGACTTCATTTTGCTTGGATCAACCATCAACACTCATGGAAGCAGCAGTCAAGAAATCAAACCAGGGATTGCATCGGGCAAATCTGCTGCACAAAGTCTCTTTGAAGTATTCAAGAGCAAAGACGTCAGTTTGAGGACTAAGGTGCTCCTGTGCCAAGTCATGGCATTTTCAGTAACCTCATATGCATGTGAAAGTTGGATTGAGTTATGGTGCTGGAGGAGAATACTCAAAGTACCATGGACGGCCAGAAGAACAAACAGATCTGTGTTGGAAGATGTACAGCCAGAGTGCTTCTTAGAAGCCAGGATGGCCAGACTTTCACCTCTCAAACTTTAGACATATAGTCAGAAGGGACCAGTCACCAGAGAGGGAGATCATGTTTGGTAAAGTGGGGTGTCAGAAAAAAAAAGGAAGACCCCCAGTGAAATGGATTGGCACAGTTGTAGCATCACTGGGTTCAAATGTAGTAAGGATTACGAGGTTGGCCCAGGACCAGGCAGTGTTTTGTTCTGTTGTGCACAAGGCTGCTATGAGGTGGTACCAACTCGATACCACTCGATACCGACTCGGCACAACAACAACATATGCATGAACGTTACCAGGTGGAATCCACAGGAACCGAATGGATTACATCTGTGAGAAGAGATGATAAAGAAGCTCAATATCACCAGATAAAATAAGACTAGGGGCCGACTGTGGAACAGACCATCAATTACCCATATGCAAGCTCAGGCTGAAGCTGAAGAACATGAAAACAAGTCCATGAGAGCAAAAATATGACCTTGTGTATATCCCACCTGAATTTAGAGACCATCTCAAGAACAGATTTGATACATTAAACACTAAAGCCCGAAGACCATAAAAGCTGTGGGAAGATATCGAGAACATCATCCAGGAAGAAACAAAGAGTCATGAAAAAGATAGGAAAGAAATAAACGATCAAAATGGATGTCAGAAGAGATGTTGAAACTTTCTTTACAGGATAGAGAAGCTAAAGCGAATGGAAGAAATGAGGAGAAAAAAAATGTCAGAAGGCAGCTTGAGAAGACAAAGTCAAGTACTATAAGGAAATTCGCAAAGATCTGGAGTCAGAAAGCCAAAAGGGAAGAACACGCTTAGCATTTCTCAAGCTTAGGGTACTGAAGAAAAAATTCAAACCTCAGCTTGCGCTATTGAAGGACTCTATGGTGAAAATGTTGAGTGATGCTAGAAACATCAAAAGAAGATGGAAGGAATACGGAGAGTCACTGAACCGAAAAGAATTGTTGTATATGATCAAGAACCGATGGTACTGAAGGAAGAAGTCCAAACTGCACTGAAGGCATTGGTGTAAAACAAGGCTCCAGGAAGTGACAGAACACAAATGGAAGTAAACCAATACAGCACTGGAGACACTCATCTAGGTCGAGAAATTTTGGAAGGACCAAAATTTCTGGCCAACAGATTAGAAGAGATCCATATTTGTGCCCATTCCAGACTGACCATGAAGAACCAGTTGAAAGCTTCAGCTCACACATACTATTGTGCGGATGGTACGGGACCGAGCAGTGTTTTTTTTTTATTGTACACAGAACTGACTAGATGGTACTTAACAATAATGTAACAGATCCAACTACCCAACATGTTAACAATCCTTAGCTCTAATCTTCAAAACCATCCTTGTCACTGACCATTACTATTGTAATTATTAGTCAGTCTTACTATCACCAACTTTATTTGGAAAAGGAGAAACTGAGGCTAGGAAATGTTGAATCAGCAGCCTTACACTAGCCACTTAGAAGAGGTGGAGCTTGGCTTTGAACCTCCAGTCTTTGCAGCTGCTAAGACACTAGTATGAACTAAGCTGCCTAACTGCTTTGCCTGCTCAATTCATTTCCTTGTTCACTGAATAATCAGTAGCACTGAGTCTCCTATTCTGGGGATCTGAGACAATTAGATTCGGTTCCTGCCAGGAAGCAGCCATATAAACAAGGTAAAAGTAACGTGATATTCATGGAAGAAAACCAGACTACAAAGAGCCAGCAAGGTTTAAAAACACAGTATGTTCTAATTTAGCACATAAGTGATTTTATCTTTTGTGTTTCTCTCAAGACCCACTATGCAGACAAGGAAACTGAGGCTCTAGAGGTTATATAAGGTCGGAGTTAGGAGCCAGCAGAGGGCACCTGTCGGGATGGAACCTGAGTGGTTCTCTGGGGAGCAGGCAGCCCACATGGCATCCAGCCTCCCTCTGGCTTATTACCATGAGGATGGGCCCAGCCCGGAGTGCCCACTCATTCTCCAGTGGTCCAGGGACCAGATTCCTGGCAGTTACATTCTAGGAGATGCCAGCTTCCAGACCTGCTTCCAGACCAGATAATTTAAAACACAACACAAAGGTCATCTGAAGCCAGTCCACGGTGGGTGCCCTGGTCTCTGGTGGGGCTGGAGGATGGACCCTTCTGGGCCTTTGGGGATTGAGGATGCTGTCCAGGCTTCCTGTGAAGAGAGAGGCTTTGGCAACACTTCTTCCAGACACAGAGACAAACGGAGGCCTGGAGCAGGCAATTTCAAGACTATCTCAAAAAAGGCAAGGGGAAGGGGGTTGGGGACACAGGGATATGTAGCCTTTGTTATTCGTGTTCTTTGATGTCATTTTTTTAGCACCCCAAGAACTCATCTCCTCCATAGTCCTGGGGTTCGGATCCTCCTCTGGCTGGGACTCTGTTCCTCCTCTCTGCAGCTGGGTCCTCCTGAGGAAATGGAGGCTCTGGGGTCTCCACGGCACTGCCTGAGGGTGACCGTAGCGATGGGGGAAGGAAACACCAGGAGGTCTAGCTACAGAGAACATCTTCCCACCCCAGGTCCCCTCCTCCAGGAAGTCTTCCTTCGTACCCCCCACTCCCAGGCTGAGTTGGGCATGGAAGATACCTGATTTATATTTGTCCTTCAGCCCCCTCCCCCCACTCCTAACACCACCACCCCCCAAAACAAACCATTGCCAAGTCAAATCTGAGTCATGATAACCCCACATGTGCAAAGTATAACTGATTCATAGGGTTTTCAAGGCCCTGAACTTCCTGGGGATCACCAGATCTTTCTTGTGAGGTGCCTCTGGTTGGATTCAAGTCAGACCGTCTTGGAATGCTGAGCCATCTGCACCACCCAGGGGCTCACTTTCAACATACCAAAACCCTCAACCCAACCAATCCATCACCATGGAGTCTTAATTCTGACTCACAGTGGCCCTAAATAGGCTTTGTTGTTGTAATCGTTAACCATCATTGAGTCAGTTCTGACTCATAACTACCCTGTATAGGGTTTCTAAGGAGCAGCTTGTGGGTTTGAACCGCCGACCTTGCAGTTTAACCTTGCACTCTGGTATAATATCCTGCAGCGCCACCTCAAGACTCAAATCTGTAAATCTTTACGGGAGCAGCCACTTGCTGCTTTCTCGCTTGGAAGAGCTGGTGGGTTTGAACCGCTGACCTTGTGGTTAGCAGCCAACACCTAATCCACAGCACTACTAGGATTCCTTCACTCCCAACAGACATACTGCAAAACCCACCAGGAGGGACCCCTTCTCATCATCTGTGTCTGGCACAGGGTTGTTGTTAAGTGTTGTCAAATCGGTTCCCACTCAGAGCGACCCTGTACAGTGTTTCTGAGGCTGTAAATCTTTACGGGAGCAGAAAGCCTCGTCTATCTCCCGTGGAACAGCTGGTAGTTTTGAACTGCTGATCTTGCGGTTCGCAGCCCGATTGGTAGCCACTACGCTACCAGAGCTCCTTGGCACAGGGCAGGTGCTCTGGAAACACAAAGTGAATGAAAGCTGTATCCACTTTTTCTGCTACCCTGTGCATCTTCCTGCCTCTCTGAGTCCCCTACAATGAAAACAAGCCAGAAAGTAGATCACCACCAGCACCCCTGGAAAATGGCTCGGGAAGCCCGCAGGAAATACTCACGCCAGATTCTGGAAGGCATGGGCCTTTATTTTTCATTTTTCATTTGTGCCAATATCAAAGAAAGCAGTACTGCATTTTGAGCCCATCAGGCAATGAGCAGCTTTGGAGCCAGAGCAAGAGACCAACTTTCCGGCCCGTGGCCCCATTTCCTAAGGCCAATCCTGCAGCTTCTAGGATCGGGCGTCCTTCCCACACCGGACACTTCTCCCAGCCTTGCCAGGGAAGAATAATCAGATTAGGTAGTGGGGGTTTTAAAGGATCACGGTTTGTCTCATTTCCCAGAGAAGTGTGAACAAAAAAACACAACAAAAAAGAGCTTCGGGAACTTAATTCAGTGTTAAATGGGTGTAATTTGGGAAATGCATGCATTATTCCTTCCCTTTTTTGATGGCGAGTTTTCCGTATCTGCATCTGCCGAGGTAGGTGTGTGTGCACGGAGCCAGATGGGTGGTGATGTGCACCCTGCAGGGGGAGGGATAGCAAGCAGGCTGTTTCCAAGATGCCAGGGAAATGCTCCACTCATGTCTGACGTCGGAAAATATGAGACAGGCAGACATTTGCCTTTTGTCTTGGGCTTCTAGGTTTCTATTTGGGGGGTCATGGGGTCAGGATAGGACGCCTTTTATGGAAAGAGGGAGCCTGGGGTGTTTAGGGCCATTGTAAACATTTGGGGAGTGTTTGCTCCCCCTCCTGAAGTGGAGACCTCATACCACAACTACAATGACCCAAGAATTTCTAGTTCTCTATGTGACCTTGAACCCATGCGTCTCATGTCCACTCTGGACCTGTGTCCCTGTCTGTCTGTACAGGCTAAGTAAATGGGTTTCAAGCTCCTTCCCAGCTCTTCCGGTATCACCAGCAGTAACTGCAAAGCCCCTAGTCCTGCCTGCCTCCTTCCATAGCACAGGGACCTGGAAGACCGGGTCCCTGCTGTTGCTGCCCCTCTAACTGGGGTCTATAGGGAGGCCTTGTGTTTTCCCCTCTAGCCCACAGGGGACCCCTGACAGAGGCACTCGTCCCTGTGTTAAGGGGACACTGAGCTCCAAGAGGGAGTGATGTGCCAGGCCACACAATGAGAACTGGGGGGAAAAGTGGGAAGGGAGTTGCCCACAACTGGACAGAGCTGGGTGTGGGAAGAGTATATCCACAGGGACAGAGATATGGGGACAGCTATGGTTCCGGTGCATCCAATGGCTTCTGACCCCTGGGCCCTGAGCCACTGAGCTCTCTGAGGAGGGGTCTGGCAGAGAGAAAGGGGTGCAGGTGTGTGTGTGTGTTGGACTGAGGGAGGGATACAGGAAGACAGGCCACACTTCGAGTGTCCAGATGAAAGTAAACAGTACAGACTTAAAAGACCTGTCCCCAAGTAGCCTGCTGCGCCACTTCCTGAAAGCCACCATTTTTGCTGCTGTTGGGGTTGGGCAGGTCTCCAGGTGGAATATGCAGAATGGAATTAGGAGCAGGAATCTAATGTGGCTAACGTGAACCTCTCTGAACCCCTGTGCCCCCATCTGTACAACACCACCGGCAGTAATCTAAGGGGGGCTCAGCACTTGCCTAACACAGCACGAGGTAACGGTACGTAGTAGGTCTGAGAGCGTGCACCCGAGGAGGGCCACGTAGAGTCTGTGTCAGGGAAACAAACTGTTCAACTATACACACAGGACTGCACACCTCTTCCAGGAGCACAAAGACAGGCATGAGGCAGAGTGTCAGTGTCGGTGGGAGGAAGGGGTGCTGGGTTAGGCTGGGCTGTCCCGCAGACTCATCTTTTTTCTCTCCTCCCCCTGCCCCCAGGTCTACCTCAGCCCTGAGCTCCTACCCGATGGCTAGTCAAGCTCCAAACCATCTTTTTCTCCTCCCTGCCTGCTTTGATCCCTGCCCCCCAAACTCCACTGAGGCCAGAGACAGCGCCTCACCTTCTCGTGGGTCCAGCCCTGCTGGAGCTGAGCCAACACCCAGTAGCACCAGGCTCCCTCTTTCCCACCCAGATCTGCCTCTAGAGGGTCTCTGATCATGGAAAATCGTCTCCCCTCCCTTCCTCCCTCTCTCGGTCCTGCTGGACCAGGCTCCCCACCAGGCCCTCCTCATGTGACCCCACACCTCGTGGCTCCTGCAGGCTTGGCACTAACCAAGCTTCAGCTGTGCCTCCAGAACTGCCAAGGTCAGAGCCGATACCATGCATCAGCAGGAATGGGGGTGCCGAGGGGCAGGATAAGAGAGTGAGACCGATGGATGGCTATGGTGGATGGGTGGATGGGTGGATGGATGGATGGATGGATGGATGGATGGATGGATGGATGGACGGTGGGTGGGTGGTGGATGGTGGGTGGATGAATGGATAGATGGGATGAGGTGATGGATAGATGGATGAATGGGGAGGATAAATGGAAAACTGAATGGACAGCTGGATAGATGGATGGATGGGTAGGTGGACAGAAAATAAGTGGGTAGTTCTTAGTCCAGCTCCCCTCAGGGAAGGCCCCATCTGCTTTCTCTCACACACTAAAGTCATTGAGCCCTAGCCCTGTGCCCACCCCACCTAACTTTGCTAGCTACTCTAATAAGTTCCCAGTTGGGTGGTCTAGGAGAGAGGGAGTGGGAATACACTGAGACAAATGGACACACACTCATGCATACACTCAAGTGGACATACACACCTCATAGAGCACACACACACATATACACTCACATACACACAGTTCTGAGCCAAACTGATTCCCCTCACCGCCGTCTTCGTTCTAGTACCTCCAGATGCCGGAGGCTGAGCCTGCAAACTCTATATAACGGTGCCATTACAGAGCCCACACACATCCCTGTCTGGAGCTTTGAGCTGGAGTTTCAAGGGACAGAGCTGCCAGGCTACACAACTTTCTGAACACTGGAGCTTCAGGACAAGTACTGGACTGCTAACTGCAAGGTCCGTGGTTCAAACCCACCAACCGCTCCTCAGAAACCCTATACAGGGTCGCTATGAGTCAGAACCGACTCGATGGCACATAACAACAACTTGCTTCACGCTCCATCCCTGCCAGCACAGGCGCACAGCAAACATCCTGGGGGGATACGGGGTGGGAGAAGGGGCTGCCCTGAGCAATCACAGACCCCAGAAACCTTGATCAGCATGGGGATGTCCTGAGCTGACTCCAGGGAGCAGGATTGTTCCGATTGGTTTTGAATGATGTGTCCATAGCCTGCCCTTAAATAAACATGGCCAAAGGGTCCAGCAGGGTCCCTGGATCTCAGGGCACATTTAGTGATCCAGTGAGAGGACAAAGGGGAATGGACCAGATAACTTCCCATCAGCCTGGGTTTCAAGGAAGTCCAACTTACCAGCTCCACAGAGTTTCAGTGACATCGTGGAGTCAAGTTTTCAGCCATCAGTGATGGACAACACCTTAGCCAACACCAGGTCAGGGTTCACATTTAAAAGACTAGGAAACTGATGCCCAGAGAAGGGCAGCAGCTGCCTGGGGACTGACTCACAGCCCACACCGCCCAGTGAGGATGAGCAGAGCCTTCTCAGTGGCACCTGGAAGCAATCTCCAGAAGTAGGAAGGGATCCTGTCCCATTTCACAGATGAGGAAGCAGAGGCTCAGAGCTCAAGGTCACACAGCTAGGGTAGAGTGGGCTGGAGGCCACCTGCTTTGATCCCTTCCTGGTGCTTCCTAGTGCAAGGTGCATTCTGCTCTTCCCAATTATGGTCCTGGGGTCCCTTGGACAGGAACAGCCGCTAAGCCAGGGGATCAGAGAGAGGACAGAGCAGTAAAGCAGAAACAAAGCGACACCCTCTCTTGGCTGATTATGTAACTTCCCTTCCAGGCCCCAGCGCTCCAGGGGTGCGGCCAGGCAGCCAGCAATAGCTCCGGACGCCTGACCCCCAGCGGACCCGCAGGCCTGGCCCACAAACTGGTGTAGGTTCTTCCCAAAGAGATAACAGTTGGAGGCGTCAGGACTGGCTGGCAATTTTACCCTCCTCCTTTCTTTTATCTTCTGGCTTAGTAACAAATATTAATACTGATAATAATCATTAGAATAAATATAACCTGAAGATGCTTGGGGTCTCGTTGCCAAGGCAACCGCAGGCGCTAATGAGCTTCAGAGGACGCCGCGGGGCCATCCGCCCAGGGCGCGGGATCAATATTGATTCGATCCCTGGAGGCGGCGACCGAGGGGCACGCACTTGGAGGGGCTTCCCCTTTGCCTCGCACTGCCCGGCTGGGACCCCCGGAGCCGACCGGGTCCAGTGTGGCCCCTGGACTCTGACCCGCGCGCACGAAGCTCCCAGTTCGCTGCGCTCCTGATCTCGGTCCTTGGAAGCCGGTCCCCTCCTTGGACCCGGATTTCGTCCAGGCTGCCGCGTCCCTGCAAGATGCGCTCGGGACCGCGTCTCGATCCAGGCCCCTCCCTCTCTAGGGTTCAGCGACCCCGACCTTAGTGAACCCTGGAGCGGACCCCAGTGCCTGGGCACCAGCAATTCGACACGGTCCCTGCTCCCGGGCACTCGCCTAGGCGTCCTAGGACCCTCCCCAAAGCGCCTCAAACCCGCCCGTGCACCGAACCCGCCTCTCCCAGCAAAAGCGCAGCCGCCCACCCCTACCCTGGGGCGCCCGCACCCTTCTCGGGAGCCGGGGCGCCGCAGACCCCGCCCCTAACGCCTTTGGACCCTCCTCCGTCAGGAGCTCCGCCCCGGACCCCGGACCCCGGCGATCGGACCCCGGCCCCACGGCCCTCTCCTGCCGCTTGCTGGGGCGCCGCTCACCTCGTGCCGCCGCCCGTTCGCTCCAGTTCCGCCGCCGGAAGCCGGCGCCCGCGGAGTCGCCTGCTGGGGCGCGGGGGCCGCCC
>NW_006408615.1:7037375-7040582 GCF_000296735.1 Chrysochloris asiatica | reverse complement strand
TCTCTCTCTCTCTCTCTCTCTGCCTCCTCCTCTGGTTTTTGTCTTTCGCAATGTCTTTCCTTCTACTCTTGCTTTTTTATCTTGCCTCTCTTTCTCCTCTTAATTTCCCTTTAGCATTTTCTCTTCTTACTCATTCATTCTCTTCCTCTCTATTTCTTTTTTGCAATTCCTTTCCTTCTCTTTGACTTTCTCTTGTTTATGATTTCTTCCCTCCCTCTCCTTTCTTCTCGTCCCCTTTTGTTTTCTGCCTTCCTTTGCTTCTTTTCCTCCTTCTATTCTTTCTCTGGATTTCCGCTACTTTCTTTCCTTCCCTCTCCCCACCCCCTATCTTCCTTTTTTCTCTTCTCTTCTCCCCCCACCCCCACCCCAGCCTCCAGCCCCCAGCTTCCTCACCACATACACCCACCTGCTTCTTCCTGGCTGCTCCCAACCCCTCCACCAAGACAGACCCTAGAGGTCTCCCCAGTCTCCTTCCCTGAGCCCTCTTATCCTCCCATCGGAGTGCCCCCACCCGGAGGGATGCTCTTCTTTCTAGCCGTCCAGTCCCAGTCTGAGGCCAGGGTCAGGATCCTACTGCCGGAAAATGGGAGCACTCTTAACGCGGACAAGTCCTTCTGTCCAGCCCCCTCCATGGCCCTGCTCGGACTCCCTTGCCCACTCCCACCTGTGTCAAGCCAACCCCCAACTTCTGTTCTGCCCCCCATTTCACCTCTCACCTGGTTACTTACAATGGCCTCAAGCCATTGAGCTGACCTCGGTAATGCAGTTTCTCCACCTCCTTTGTCCTCTAGTATGAGGGGGAGAGAGAACGTGGCAGTTTCCTCTCAAGTAGCAGCTTCAGGGTGGATTATCTGGTCCTTTCTGAAGGGAGGATGGTTTAAGCACCCTGGGGAGCCAGTCCTAAGACCATCCACCACCACCAAGTCCTGTGTCGGTCATGCCTGGTGTTTGGAACAGCTTCCTTTACCCACCTTAACTGAACCCTCTCATCTTGAGCCCTGCACAGACCTCTTTAGACTTATTTATTCCTGTACACAGCTCTGCTAGATACTGTCCTCCTGAAAACCGAATCTACTGCTGTCCATTTACCCCCCACTCACAGCGACCCTGTAGGACAGAGGAAAACTGTCCCATAAGGTTCCCAAGGCTGTCACCTTTACAGAGGGGGCCTGGTGACACAGTGGTTAAGTACTCAGCTGCTAGCTGAAAGGTGGATGGTTCAAACCCACCAGTGAATGTTTGGAAGCAGGGGTCACATAACATTCTGACACTGAGCAGGGAGGCTCAGAGAGCAGCTAGCCTGAGACACCTAAGTATTGGCTGTTCCTCCCTGGGACTCAGTTTCCTTGTCTGTGGTGCATGGTCTCCTTTCGTTCAGTTGGCACCTGTCCTAGGCTGGACAGTGAATCCACCACAGTGGATGGACACAGGGTCACTCCGGCATACTGAGGGGCAGCTGGATGCTGTGTGGGGTAGGCAGCAATGCCTGGCCACAGCTCTGTGAAAACAGCAGAGACGGGGGGGCAAAAGTGCTGTCCCGTGATTATCCTCATGGGGCTTGGAGCAAGGTGGTACTTTGTCCCTTATTAGCCACTGTGGTGGCATGTGTGTTGTTATGATGCTGGAAGCTATGCCAACTGTATTATAAATATGCCGTCAGGGTCACCCATGGTGACAGGTGGAGCAGAGCTTCCAGATAGACTAGGAAGAAAGACCTGGCTATCTATAGCTGATGATCAGTCAATGAAAATACAATGGTTCTTGCCGTGCTGGAAAATGAGTCCTTTGTTTGCCCGGCACTCAAAACATGAACAATGACTGTAAGGATGGTGCAGAACTGGACAGTGTTTCGTTCTGTTAGACGCTGGGTCGTCATTGAACCATTTCAAGATTAACTAATGACAACAGCCATGTGGCTGTTTGACCATTCATGGAGCGGGGAGGGGAGAGGAGAGGGACTGGGTGAGGCAGGTAGATTTCGGGGTGGGGGTGGGGTGGAGGGGGGTGTACGCTCGCTGGGTTTCCTCCATTTCTCAGCTGAAGCTCTCTCCAAGGGGTGCACCCCAGTTCCTGACAGTCCCCTGGTCCCAATCTGTAGATAAGGCCCCAAGTAGACCTCCAAGGAAGGTTGATTTCATGACGTTTTGGGTTGGATTCCATTTCTGGACCAGAATAATTCCTCGTCTCTCCAGCCCTGCTCTAACCACGGAGAACAGTTTCATTAGATGGGGTGTGTGTGTGCATGGGGGTGTTTATGTACAAAATGTAGCTGGGGGTGTGTAAATAGGGTGTGCTCATGGGTGTGTTTGTGAACAAAGAGCGGGGGCAGTGGTGTGTGGTATGGGTGTGTGTTTGTGAACAAAGAGTAGATAGGGTGTATTTGTGTGTGTGCATGTGTGTGCATGTTCTCCTCACATGCAGTGGCTCTGTGAAGTGGGCAGGGGGCATGTTAAAAAGCCTCGCTATGTAGAGGACTCTCTCCTCCCTCCCTCCACGTCCGTTGCTGAAGACACAGACATAAGAAGTGATCGGTCATTTCCCAGAAGAATTTCACGGCCTGATCGGTGACTACCGGGATGTCAAACTCCACCAATCCCCAGATTGTAAGGAATTTTACAATGGGTAATTGTATAGTATGTGAATTTCATCTCAATTGTTATTGTTGTTAAGAGCCATTGAGTCGGTTCTGGTAGGGTTTCTGAGGAGCAGTTGGCAGGTTTGAGCAAGTGGCCTTGAGGTTAGCAGTCCTGTGCTTATAGCACCACCCCAGGCTTCCTTTATCTCAATAAAGAAGAAATGAGCTCCTTAGCCGGCCAGCATCCATGTCCCTGTTCTCCAGTAAGACAAAGAGGAGCAGGAGAAATCATAGCCTTTGGAATGTGGAAGACTTGGATTTGAATCTCAGCTTGGCTATCTTACCAGCGATGAGCGGGGACCAAGTTCATCCACCCCCATGACTGGTCAAAAGTCAGCCTCACCATACACATTGTGATTCTTCAACAGTTCTGGAGACCTGAATCCAACATCAGTGTCATGGAGCCAAGATCCCCTCCTGGCCTCTTCCAGCTGGTGGCTGCCCACGTTCCTTGGAAGGTCTCTCGGCTCCGTCACCTTCTTTCTCTGTGTATCTGTGTCTAGTCTTCCTTTTCTCCCACTTTTCAGGACATGTATAGGAGCTCTGGTAGCGTAGTGGTTACGAATCGGGCT
>NW_006408615.1:7027407-7036802 GCF_000296735.1 Chrysochloris asiatica | reverse complement strand
CCCGATTCGTAACCACTACATAAGTCTAGACACTGAAAACCCTCTGGCGTACAGTTTGACTCTGACACACATCGAGTTGCCATGATTGGGAATCAACTCAGTGGCACCTGTTGTTATAGGGGGAGGGTGGGTTTTTCCAGCTTCCCACATTCAATCTGTGTATTCATAGTGCCAGAAGGGCCTCCGAGGACCGCTGAGACACCCAGACACACTCATCAGACACACAAGTTATGTGTCTTGGTACTCTGGATGTGCTGAGAAAGGGGAGAGAGAGGTGGGTGTTGGGGGGCAGCAGATAACAGCAGGGACCCGCCATAGGAGACATTAGGGTACCACACCCCTACATTGAGCACCTCCCTAAGGCCTGGCCCCCAGCCCAGCACTCCTGACCACTTTTAATCCTCCCTTGTTGCTGTTTACTACATCCCTGCCTTTGGAGGCCCACTCCCCCGCAGACGCCACTGCGCAAGGCAAGGCCCCGCGTCTGACTCACCACTCTGTAGAAAGCATCTTTTCAAAGGGCTGGCTGGGGAGGGAGCTAAATTTAAAGCCAGGCTTCCCGAGAACTGCCACGTCAAAATCACTGCTATTTAATTAGAAATTGGGGGCAGAAGGTGTTGATCCACACCTCAGTCCACGCCTGTCACCCTCCCTGGGGACCAAGGTCCTGGGATCCCAGGATCCTGGAGCAGGAGGACCTCCTTCTGAGGCAGGAGTTCCTTCTTTCTCCTTCTTCAAGGGCCCCCGATTCCACCCCTATCTCCCTGTCGCTCTCTCCTGGTCTATTGCAGGTTTCTGCTGAGGTTTCTGATAAGAATCAGGACAGGGAAATTGAGGACTCCCCCAATTCATCAGTGAGGTGCGACCCAGCCGGACTAGAACTGAGGGTCTGGCTCCCACCACACACACTCCAGTCCTGGGACTGTCTGCTCCTCGCAGGAGGAAGACATTGGGACTAGTGAGTGGACACAGGACAGACCAGGGGTCCAACATCTTAGAGCTTCCGCCCTGTCTCTGTCCAATAGGGCGGAAACCCCTTCCCGCCCCCCATGCCTGGGAAGTACCCAGAAGTACTTGGAAGGCAGTGACTCCAACACTTTGATTTCCCTAAAGATACATGGGGGGTGGGGACACTCAGCCCAGAGCCCCTGCCAGCCCTCCTCTTCAGACAATCCTCGGTGGGGCATTGCTTACCCTGCACAGTTGTCTGTGGGCAGGATAGGTTGCTGTTACTACTCCAGATATTCCAGTGGTCACAGCAGCCACCACAAATAAGCCACACCTCTTCAAGTACCTTGGGAGCCAGGGGAAGTCCAGTGTTAGTGCTGAGCTTGATTTTCTGGCGACCGCTGAGACCTGTCTCCATTTGCTTGTCTCAGAAGGTATCTGAGCCAGGTGCATCATAGGTTCGGTGGGCCAGGCACATAGTAGGTTATCTGGGCCAGGCACATAGTAGGTACAATGGGCCAGATGCATAGTAAGTGTTTTGGGTCAGGTTCATTGTAGGTGCAATGGGTCAGGTGCATAATAGATATTCTGGGTCAGGTGCATTGTAGATACGATGGACCAGGCATATAGTAGGTGCTCTGAGTCACATGCATAGTAGGTGTTCTCGGTTATACACATAGTGAGTGCAATGGACCAGTACACATAGTAGGGTCTACAGGCCAGGCACATAACAGGTCCTCTGGACCACACACATAGTAGAGGCAATGGGCCAGGAGTATAGTACGTGCTCTGGGTCACATACATAGTAGGTGCTTTGGGTAATGCACATAGTAGGTGCTCTGGGCCACGTGCATAGTAGGTGCTCTGGGTCATGCACATAGTAGGTACTCTGGGCCAGGTGTTGGAGTTCAGTGTGAGGAAGCCACTGTCAGATCCAGCTGAGCTGACATGGGGTCTTGAAGCCCCCAGGATGGCAGGTACCCTGTGGTGATGCTAAGGATGTGGTTCTGGGACCCAATGACTATCTATTCATCACTGGCTCCCACAGGGCCTACTAGAGCCACCTCTATCCTGACTACAAAATGTCAGGCCAGGTGTCCACCTGGATCCTGGTAGGACCATTCCCATGCCTCCCAGCTGAGACAGGGCACCTGTATGCACCACAGCTTCAATTCTATGGCCCATGACTGCCACCCCTCGTGTGGTCCTGTGATGATGTTGGACTTTGTGGCCAAAGGCATTTTACAGGTACAGTGAAGGTAGTTAAAGCAGTTAACCCATGGCTGCTAACTGAAAGGTTGGAAATGGGCAGCCACTCAGAGACATCTCAGAAGCAAGACCTGGCAATCTCCTTGTGAAACTTTAGCCCCTGGAAACCCTGTAGGGCACAGTTCTACTCTGATACATGCACGATCTCTGAGAATTGGAGTTAATTTAGCAGTAACTTGCTTTTAAAACTGAGGTTATTAACCAGTTCACCTTAAGATGGAAGATTACCAGGGTGAGCTGCAACCGGTCATTGTTGTTGTTAAGTGCTGTCGAGTCGATTCCGACTCATAGCGACCCTGTATAGGGTTTCCGAGGAGCAGCTGGTGAGCTTGCAGTTCAAACGGCTTTGTAGTCTGGCGCATTAACCCACAGCGCCACACCAGGATTAGAAATCCTTAAAAGCAAAGTGCTGGACAGAGAGGAGGAAGAGAACACAGTGTGAGGGGTTGGCACAAGGGAAGCTCCCCATTGCTGAGATGGGCGGTGGGGGATGAGTCTCTAGGAGGTCAGGGTGGCCACTGGACAAAAGCCAGAAAGAACAGGGACCTTAATCCTACAACCACGAAGACTGAATGCTGCCAACAGTCCAGGTAAACTTGAAAGCAGAATCATTTCCATAGATGGGCAAGAGCCCATGACAGCCAACAGATGAATTTCATTCTGAGCGAGAAGTCCCAAGTCCACCCGGACTGTCCACCGACACAGCTGGGAGGCAGTGACTCTACCTCACGGGGCCTCCGTGGAGCAGAGGAGAGCTGCTCCATTGGGGTTCCTTGACTGTAATCTTTTCCAGAAGCAGATTGCCAGGCATTTCTTCTGCAGTGGCACCAGGTGGGTTTGAAGTGCCAAACTTTAGGTCAGTTACTTGTTGTTGTTAAGTGCTATTGAGTCAGTTCACAACTCACAGCGACCCTGAATAGGGTTCCTGAGGAGCACCTGGTGGGTTTGAACCACCAACCTTGTGGTCAGCAGTCCAGCACTTATCCCATAGCACCACATCAGGACCCTAGGTTAGTTAGTAGTTGAGCAGACACCAAGAATCTGGGATATAGTGAAAAGGTGGTATTGGAAGCAGCTAAGTCTGTGACAACCATCAGTCATTTCCTTTTAATGGAGGGCGGGGACCCTCACAGCCCACGGCACGCTGAAGCTGACACAGTCTTTACACAGCACACCCTCACCATGCCACCCTGCCCTGCAGCCCTCCATGGTTACGCCTTCCAGATAAAGTCTGAGCTCCTGGCTTGGCATCCGAGGTCCCCTGGCTCCTGTCACTATCTCCCTATAATCCCACGAATGGCCACACTCCACCTCTGTCCCATGGTCTAAGACATCATACTCCTTTTCCATTCCCTCGCATATGCTATTCCCTTTGCTAGAATGTTCTTCTCTACAGTCCTTCTGGAGAAAGAACTCCTATTCACCCAACAAACCTCACTCAATCTGGAAGTCTTCCCTGACCTGGAGGCTGGATTGAGTGCTCGCTCCTTTGGGTCCTTTTCTGCATGGAGGGCCTCTCATGAGACTGTCTGTCTGTTCCCTCTTACAACCCTCCCCACCACCCCAACAGTGAGCTCCTGGGTCAACTGTGGGTGTAAGTGCTCATCTCTGGGCCCACGGCTGGCAGTATACAGTCCTTGGGTGAATGAGCGAGGCTAAGAGAGGCGTTTGTGGCTAGGCTCAAGCATAAATCGAGATGTTGCCGTCTGATGTTTTGCTTTTGTGTTGGTATTTAGCCATCTGAGCATGCTCAGGGCTCTTCTAACCCAAAGCAGGTGTCCAGAGACCAGCAGGACTGGTGCGAATAAAGATGTTTTTAAGTAACAGAAACTTTTCATCCAGCAAAATGGTATGTTGTTGTTGTTGAGTGCCATTAAGTCATTCCAACTCACAGTGACCCGTTACAGGGTTTCCAAGAAGTGGCTGATGGGTTTGAACCCCCAACTTTGTGGTTAGTTATGTTAAGTGCCGTTGAGTCAGTTCCAACTCATGGCAACCCTGTCTAGGATTTTTGAGGAACACATGGTGGGTTTGAACTGCAGATCTTGTGGTTCAAACTGACCTTGCAGTCTAGTGCTTTATCCTACAATGTCACACCAGAACTCCAATTGTTGTTGTTGTTGTTGTTAAGTACCATGGAGTCGGTTCCGACTCATAGCGACCCTGCACAGGGTTTCCAAGGCTGCAAATTTTTACGGGAGCAGAAAACCTCTTCTTTCTCCCACGGAACAGCTGGTTGTTTCAAATTGGCGACCTTGAGGTTAGCAGCCCAATTTGTAACCACTATGCTACCAGAGCTCCTTAGAACTCCAATAAGAGCCCCCATATAAGGCAAGAGCCCCTCATCGTTGGTGGATGAGGCCCCTTCTTTAACCGGTCTTCCATCTCCTGCATGGGAACCGTGGGGTGGTGCCCCTTGGCTCCATTATTCTGGAGAGAATGAGCAGGAAGAAGGCTGTGGACTGCTCACTGCAGCTCCTGGGAGATATTGAGATTCTAGAGAGCTACCTAAGCTTCTGGGTTGATCAACTAGAACCCAGAGCCACTGCCTGGTGGAGGCCACCGGGAGTTCACTTATCTTGGGGTGGAGGCAAAGGGGACTTTGAGAGGACTGTGGGGGAAACACTCAAATCCACTTCCCCTAATAAATTAAACGACTTGGCGCTGTCAGCAGCCTCCTGGGACCTCCTCATTATCCTCCGTGGGTTGTCACCGGTAACAGACTGTCCCCAGTGCAATCATGTATGTGAAGTTGTAGCAAGCCGACTAGGCAGGTGCTAATAACATATCCTAACCGTGAATGCATTTGACTGCAAACCAAAGTCTATCCGGAGGCACCTCAGAAGTAAGGCCTGGCAAACTGCTTCTGGTAGATCTTCTACTGCAAAACTGATGGAGCACAGCTGCACTGTGACACACATGGGGTCACCTTGAGTAAGAGCTGGATGGACAGCACCTGATTTTATCTCTGTAACGAGCTCACAGGTGAGGAGTCAAGGGTGGAGGTGACATGTTAGGAGAGGATATGAGAGAGTCTGGCTTCACAGACACAGACCGTGGCCTCAAATTCTGGCTCCACACATACCGGCCAACCTGAAGACCTGGGTCAAATCGATTCTCCACCTGAACCCTGTTCTCTCATCCGTCACATGGGGATGAAACAGCCACTACTAATGCATCAGACTGCAAAGTCATTTGAACTGCAAGTTTGGTGGTTCAAGCTCACCAGCTGCTCCTTGGAAACCCTATACAGGGTCACTATGGGCTGGAATCGACTTGACGGCACTTAACAACAACAACAACCAGGAGGTACCCAAGGAGCTCTGGTAGCGTAATGGTTATGAGTCGGACTGCTAACTTCAAGGTCAGCAGTTCGAAACTACCAGCCGTTCCGCAGGAGAAAGATGAGGCTTTCTGTTCCTGTAAAGATTTACAGCCTCGGAAACCCTGGACAGGGTCGTTATGAGTCAGAACTGACTCCACGGCACATAACCACCACCAGAGATTCTTGGTCTGGCCTAGGCTGACCCACTCTGTCTTCTGGGATTTCAAAACATCCATCTATCGAGCAAGGACTTCCTGGATGCTGCAAACGGTTAAGCACTTGGAAGTTTCAGTGTGCGTTGGAAGAAAGATCTGGTGATCTACTTCTGAAAACTCAGCCATTGAAAACCCTACAGAGCCCAGGTCTACGCTGACACACATCTTGGGTAGTGGGAAGTGAGATGATTCCTAGAAGGGGACTGAGAGACTGGGATACTGCCTGTGTGTCTTGGACAGATATGTGTGTGTTGTATTGGAAGGCTGGGCAGGTGGAATCGGCTCCTAATCCCTCCCTCCCCAACAATCTCCAAAAGCAGGGACCTGGAGTCCTGGGACTCTGACCCTCGTTCACTGTGTGACCTCTGGCTGTCACAGGCCCTCTCTGGTCCCTTTCCTGCAGCTCTGAGCTGAAGGCCAAGCGCTACCTGTCTCCCTGTGTTTCTGTGAGTCCTGGAGGGGCTTGAGCAAAGAGGCTCCTCCTCCTCCGCGTGCAAATTATCCTGATTATCATTGTTGTTGTTATTATTATTCTGGGGCCTGCCCACGGGAATGCTGGGCTGCATGAAAATGAGCCTGTAGCTCGGGGTGCTTGACTCAACCCACCAATTTGCATCATATTAATTCCATCATTTGTGTGTTGGTTTGAGACTTAAAACCTAGTAGGTGAATGCTCTCAGCTGCAGTGGGATCCAGCTAGCTGGACTAGCTGGGGGCTGGGGGAGTAGCTTTGCTATCAGCCCTATAAGCTGGAAGCCACAGAGGTTTGAGGTGGGGATTGAGGGGCTGGGTCAAGTCATGGTGGAGTCTTCTTACTTTCTTCTAGAAGGGACAATGAGCAGTCTCCTGAATCCCATTCTTGCCCCACCAGGTCACCCTCCAGATGGGAGCCAGGGGAATCTGTGTAAAAACCAACTCTGACGGTGTCACACTCTTGCCCAAAAGCCTTCCATGGCTCCCTATTGCCTTTAGGACAAAGTCTAGGGTCTGCCAACCATCTAGGCCCAGCTCCTGTCATAAGGACCATGAGGACCAGCTCGGTCTCTCACCTCCTTTAAACTTGTTCTCTCCTGATGCCAGATCGCAGTCCTCTCTGGCTTCTGTTTCTGACTTGGCCTCCTTTGTTCCTCTTTAACTGTAACCACTCAGACCATCTCTCTCCTCCTCTGTGAGTCTTCTCTAAGCTCCAGACTGGGCCACTGTTTCCTCTGAGCTTCCCACCCACCACAGCCCTGGTCACACTGAGGTGACTCTGTGTTCTGTCACCTGAGGATACTGGATGGACTTGTTTCAGAGACCCCGGGGTTATCCACCCCACGGCCAAGCCCCAATGGGCCTCAGACAATAAAGCTGCCTAAGTGGTTCTCAAAGGCCCTGACAGAGAACCAGCCCGGGAGGCAGGAAACCACCTTGGGGCTCATGGGTGCACAGGCTGGCCATCTCGGCCACGTGGCACCACTATTTTATTAATAAGCACATTTGACTTGCCTTGCATCTTTTCTCCTCAGCTTCCCAAGCGCATCCCCAACTTTAATTAATTCTCCCCACACCCCCAGTAAGACTGCTCTTCCTAGCAGATAATGATGTGCGAAGTCCTTTCAGTAAAGGCGCTAGGATGAATTCCACCGTGTAATTAGCATTCGCTCTGCTCCATGTCCCTGGTATCCCAGCTCTGCCCCTCCCTCCCCTGGGCCACAGGTGGATACTCTCCAGGCCTTCAGTGAGGAGTGCATTAGTTTATTTCATTTACAAAGCCATGCCAGAGCTTGCTGTTACTGGGGGAAAGTGACATCACTTTTGCATAAGTGACAGAGACATCAGAGAGGAACAGGGGGTGGGTGGGGTACTCCTGGAACCTGGACTTGTTCATGCCAGCTAGCTGGGTGCTCAAGGGTTGGGGAGAGTCCTGGAAATCATAATTCTAGAAAACTCTCCTTCCTCCAGGAAGCCTCCCCTGATTCGTCCGCATAGACTGGCCTTCAGAGCAGGGGCACATGATTTGGTAGGTGATGGCTTTGTATTGGATTGGCCTTCCCAATGACACCAAAAACCTGTGGCAGATCATTTCTAAGCCTTTGCTACTTGGGAGATGACTAGAGAAGAATGGGCATCCAGGGGATGGATGTGGGTGCTGGAGCAAGTAAACAGAAGGATAGAAGCACAGGGCATGGGTGGATGGGTGAGTGGGTGGGTGGATGGATGATGGGTGGATGGGTGGATGGATAATGGGTGGATGGGTGGATGGATGGATGGATGGATGGATGGATGGATGGGTGGATGGATGGATTGATGGATAGATGGGTAGATGTATGAATGATTGAGTGTGTGGATGGATGAATGGGTGGGTGGATGGGTGGATGGATGGATGGATGGATGGATGGATAGATGAGATGGGTGGATGTATGAATGGTTGAGTACGTGGATGGATGAATGGGTGGGTGCTCTTGTCAAAAACAACCCTTTCTCTGTCACCGTCATATCCAAAGACCACCACCCCCAGGACATGAAGCCCCTTGGTCTGGCAGCCAGACCTTGTCTCCTGCTCAAACATGACCTGAGGCTGAAAACACACGTAAGGGCCCTGGCAGCTCACCCAGTCCCAGGGGAACCTTTCTGTCTGGAGCTTGGTCACACCCACCATATTTGAGATCCACAAACAGGTGTCAGGCCTGGGGGGTTGGGCTCACCATCTGGCTTGGCCCTGTGGATCTAATTGCCTGTGTTTAAAACAAGAATGAATGGAGTTCTCCCCTCATTCACTCCACTCGAGGGCTAAAGTAGGGTAAACTGCTTCCTGCAGTGGCAGGCACCTAGAGAGAACTTTGTAACTGCTTGGCTGTTGTTGTTGTTGTTAGGTGCCATGGAGTCGGTACTGACTCATAGCAACCTTATGCACAGCAGAACGAAACACTGCCAGATCCTGGGCCAACATCATTACTGTTGCCACGCTAGAGTCCGTCGATGCTGCCACTTGGCCAATCCATCTCGTTGAGGGTCTTCCTCTTTTTCCCTGAGCTTCCAACTTACCAAACATGATATCCTTCTCCAGCAACTTGTCCCTCCTGACAATATGTCCAAAGTATGAGGGTCGAAGTTTGGCCATCTTGGTCTCCAAGGAGCACTCTGGCTGCACTTCTTCCAACTCAGATCTTTTGGTTCTTTTGGCAGCCCATGGCACTTTCAATATTCTTCTATAACACCATAACTCAAAAGCATCAATTCTTATCTCTTCCTTATTCACTGTCCAGCTTTCGCATGCATATGGCTTGAGTCAGGCACACCTTAGTCCTCAAACTGACATCTTGCTCTTTAACACTTTAAAAAGTTCCTGTGCAGCAGATTTGCCTAATGCAATGCGTCGTCTGATATCTTGACTACTGCTTCCATGAGTGTTGATAGTTGATCCAAGAAGAATGAAGTCCTTGACAACTTCAATGTTTTCTCCATTGATAAGAATGTTGTTTATTAGGCCAGTGGTGAGGATTTTTTGTTTTCTTTACATTGAGGTGTAATCCATACCGAAGGCTGTATGTGTTCTTTTATCTTCAACAGTAAATGTTTTAAGTCCTCTTCACTTTCAGCAAGCAAGCTTGTATCATCTGCACATTGCAGGCTGTTAATGAGCCTTCCTCCAATCC
>NW_006408615.1:6990477-7025939 GCF_000296735.1 Chrysochloris asiatica | reverse complement strand
TCCAGCATCATTTCTATCACCAAGGCCATATTTTCCAACTACTGATCCTTCCTCTTTGTTCCCAAACTTTGCATTCCAATCACCAGTAATGATCAATACATCTTGATTGCATGTTTGATCGATTTCAGATTGAAGAAGTTGGTAGAATTCTTTTATTCATCCTCACTGACTTTAGTGGTTGGTGCATAAATGTGAATAATAGTGGTAGGGCTTGGCTGTATTATTAAAAGGAGCTCTGGTACTTTAATGGTTACGAGTTGGGCTGCTAACCTCAAGGTCAGCAGTTTGAAACTATCAGCTGTTCAACAGGAGAAAGATGAGGCTTTCAGCCCCCATAAAGATTTACAGCCTCGGAAACACTATACAGGGTCACTACGGTTTGGAACCGACTTGACGGCACATAACAACAACAACCACAACCCTCTCCACCAGACAACATGTTGGTTCCTTGGAGGATTCCTCTTTCATGCAACACATGTTTGTGAATTCCTTCCTATGTGCCAGAGAACTCTGGTGTTACAGTAGTTCCATGCTTAGCTAGTAACTGTAAGGTTGGTGGTGGTTCAAACCCAGCAGCCACTCTTCAGGAGAAAGCTGAGGCTGTCTGCTTCTATAAAGATTGACAGTTTTGGAAATCCTGTGGTGCAGGTCTACTGTGTCCTCTAGAGTCCGTATGAGTGGTAATCGACTCGAATGAGTTTGGTCCTATGTGTCGAGATGTTGCAAATGGTTAATGCACTCACTGCTAACTGAAAGGTTGGAGGTTCATGTCCACCTAGAGGTAGAAGAAAGAGCTGACAATTTATTTCTCATTGAAAATCCTATGTAGTACAGTTCTGCTCTGACACACATGAGATCACCATGAGTCAGTGACTGGACACAGTTCTGGTCCCGGGTCCGCATCAGCGAGCAGGACTGGGTGCCTGTGGGAGATGGTGAGTCAGTAGTGGAGTGATAGTCAAGGGGAGCCGTGAAAGGGTCCTGGGCTGGGTCATCATTTGGCTGCTCACCCTGGACCAGAGCACACAGTGGACTGTCATATCCCCCCTACCCTGGCTTTCTAGAGCAGAGCGGGCTGTCATATCACCCCCCTCCCTGGCTGTCCAGAGCAGAGCAGAGTGGACTGTTTCCCACCACCACCACCGTCAGTGTGACCTAGCCTGAGTCACTCCTCTCTCGGGGACAGGAGGTGACCTTGCTCCTCCTGCAGCCCCAGCCTGAGGAGCTAAGAATAGCGAAGCTGAGCATTCTCTCCCCCGCCCTACACACACACACACACACACACACACACACACACAAACACACGCACGCAGAAAGGACCCTGCCCCCCGTGGTGACACCAGCTGTGCCTCACAGGCTGGTGAATGCTGCCGAGCCTGCCAGCTGTTTGCAGGAGAGAGATGGACCCGGGGGAGCAAGCCAGTGACCGCTGCTGCCCTTGAGGCCCTTCAGGGTACCAGGGATGTCACCAGAGGTGGGGAGTCCTGGCTCGGCCACTTGCTGCTGTGACCTTGGAGACTCTGTTCTGAATCTGTGTTCTAGATACACATCTGTCCTGGTCCTTGTGTCTGGGCATTCATGCCCTTCCACCCCCATCTGTGGCTGATACCTGACCCTCAGCTCTGCCGGCATCTCCTGCTCCAGTCTTGACCCCTGTTGTGTCCAAATGAGGAGGTGGAGAGTCTAAGGGCTCTGATCTGACAGCCCGGGCCAACCCTGGCTTTGACACTCTCAGGCCAGAGCTCTCCCAGCCGGCTTCTCCTTTATCAAGTGGGGGCTTGGTTCTGCCCCCGGTATTAAATGAGATAATATGTATCACATATATATAGTGGGTGCTGAGTATAGGGATGGTCCTTCTCTCACAGAGAGGGCCATGGGGATTGTACAAGTAGAGAGTGGAGGAATTAGACAAGTTCTCCATCCTGGGGCAGGACCAAGACCACCAAGAGAAATGATGTGGGGTAGACTAGGAGAAAGATTCACATCTGTCAGGGCTGGGTGGGAGAGATGATCTGAGTGAGCTGTGGCGTCAGGTAGAGAGCTCCCCATTCCTAAGGGCAATCAAGTAAAATCTTGTCTTTTCCAAGGACACCGTGATTCCTACATACATGTGACACCATGATGCTCCAACTGACCTGGACCCTTGGACAGCAGAGACACATCATGCAGATGGTAGCATGAGAGCCGAATCTCACCAGGCCTGCCTGCTGCCAACCCTCCTGTGTCCCCACTGTTCCCAGGAAGTGGCCTGAGGAAGATGGCCCCTCCACTCTTATGTTCCATCCCATCAGAGTTGGGCAGCGGGAGAGAGGACACGAGGCCACCGTCTTAAACTGGACAGACAAGGATGGGATGGACATAGTGCCCCGTGTGACTGGAGGCTGGAGGTTCACCTTTAAGGACCTGGTGGTGGTGGTTATGTGCTGTGGAGTCGGTTCCGACCCATAGCGACCCTGTACTGGGTTTCTGAGGCTGTAAATCCTTACGAGAGCAGAAAGCCTCATCTTTCACCTGCAGAACAGCTGGTAGTTTCGAACTGCTGACCTTGCGATTTGCAGCCTGATTTGTAACCACTACGCTACCAGAGCTCCTTTTTAAGGACCTGGAAGGACAAAATCGAGGTGCTGATTGGAAATCAATAGAACTGATTCTTGCGGATGCTGCTGTATCCACAGTATGACAAATTTGCTGGAGCCCAGGATGCTGTCCAGAAAGGAGGACACAGGTTCAGAGAGTAGGTGACCCACTAATTACCTCCAGCTAGGGGTGCCCAGGGGCCTAGCAAGTTTAGCTCCTTGTTCAGTGAGTGCAAAGGTGGGGGTGGGGAGCATTCCATCACTGAGCCAGTGCTCAGCACAAGACAACTGTGTGCTGACTTCCAGCCACTGCTGGCCAGCCTGGCCTTCCCACTGTGCCCCCTCCCTAGCCAGTCAGTGCCCATGGCTGCATCCTGTGTCCCTGAGTTCACGCTCTGCATCTCTGGCCTGGAGCAGTTGACAAATCACAATCAAATTGTCTCCAGGGAACCTGCTGGGCCATGTCTGGGGTGGGGTAGGGAGCCAGCAGCTTTGCTCAGGAAAACCATTCCTCCAGGTACTGCTCAGAGGGACCCTCCTCTCTGGTCACCAGCTAGGGAGAGCACTCAGCTCGGATTGGATCCTTAATCAAGGTAAGAAGGGCAGTTTCTGCACCAGTGGCTCAGCTTAGAACACTTAGAAGACGTCATTGATTCAGCAAGGATATGGAGAGTGGTCTTGGCTATAGTGGACAGTAAATAAGGAAGACCGTAGAAGAATTGATGCCTTTGAGTTATGGTGTTGGAGGAGAACACTGAAAGTGCCATGGACTGCCAAAAGAACCAATAGATCCGTTTTGGAAGAAGTGCAGCCAGAGTGCTCTTTGGAGGTCAAGATGGCCCATACAGGGTCACTATGGGTTGGAAATGACTTGAAGGCACTTAACAACAAGAGAGAGAGAGAGAGAGAGAGAGAGAGAGAGAGCAATGATTTAGGACACCTGGTGTGGCATAGTAGGATCAGCGCTGGATTTCCAACCACAAGGTCGGGGAGTTCAAACCCACCAGCCGCTCCTTGGAAACCCTATACAGTGTCGCTATGAGTGGGCACCGACTCGACGGCACGGTTTAAAGGGCCCTGGTGATACAGTGGGTTTGGTGCCTGGCGACAGAGCCACTCTCCGGGGGAGAGTTGTGGCAGTTTGTAAAGATTTACAGCCTCAGGAAATCATACCGGGTGATTCCACTCTGTCAAATGGGGTCTGTTTGCTATGGGGACACAATGGGGCTGGGCCTGCAGTATCTGGTGCACTGGTGTTGTGAGCAGGTCGTCAAGTTGGCCCAACTCGTGCTGACTTCATGCCCACGGAATCAAACTCTGCCCAGGGGCTTCCGTTCTGACCCTAGGATTTCCATTGGCTGATCTGGGAGAGATTGCTAAGCCTGTCTCCCTACTCCTAGTCTAGAAGCTGAAATCGAATTAGCACCCTAGCAACACGCAGTGGGAGTCTTGGTGTAGCACTGTAGAATCAGCACCAGACTGTAAGGTCGGCAGTTCAAACCCACCAGCTGCTCTGAGGGAGAAAGATAAGACTGTCTACATCCATAAAGACAGACAGCCGTGGGACCCCCATGGGGCAATTCTGCTCTGTCCTTTCGGTCACTAGGAGTCGGAACAGACTCCAGGGCAGTAGAACTTCCATCAAACATGCTGAAGAAACAAACGGACGAATGCCTTTAGGAGAGGCCACTCCCCAGGAATTCTACAGAAACATCTGGAAACATGGGCAGGGAGCCTGGTTTTTATGAATTTTCCTTTCGTTGATCAGAAATCAAGCGTGTGTCAAGCATTGTAATAAATCTAAATTAGTTGATTAGCACACAAGGAAGAAAGCGGTACTTTGTGGCAATTAAACCTTCGCCACTGGAAGGTCTGGAAATATTGTGATCCCGTTCACGGCTCTTGCAAGTGGGGTTTCTATTCATAGCAAGTCAGAGTCTTTAATTAATTATTTCTGGGGTTTTCTTCCCGTGGGCATCCTGGTATTGTTACATAAAATGATTTCAATCTTGGAAGTCACGCGGCTGTTTGCTCGGGTGGGCTCAGGAGCCAGACTGGTCCTGCAGATGGGGGTGCAGTTCTGGACTCGGACATTGGTTGATGGGGAGGCCAAGGGGAATGAGCTTAGGCCAGAGACTGGATAGTGGGATGCGGGGGGGCGCATGAGGTGACCCATCCACCTCTGGAGCCTCATTTCCTGAGTTCGTCCCACCTCTCCTCCTTACCCCGATTCAGCTAGGTTGGTCTCTGTGGGGCTCCTGGGCCATGCCCAGCACCTGCCTGCCTCAGGGCCTTTGCACAGATAGTTCCAATTCCTGGGTGCTCCAAATAACTCCAGAGCATTCTAAGCAGTCTCCCTTCTTTCCTCATTTCTCACGAGCCCCCCTCAGCTCCCAGGTCCTCCCACCTCTCTTCTTGGCTTTTATTTTTCCCTGAACATCCATCACTGCCTGCTAGCTTATATATTGATTCACTTATTGTCGAGGCGTGAACAGATTTAGCATTTTTTAGGTGGTGGGGGAGTGGGTCTAGGGGCTAAGGCTAGCCCCAGGTTTCTGGTAGGAGGAGCAGGTGGATATTGGAGCCATTGTCCCGATGGAGGGCTAGGGGGATGCACAACTGCTTCCCCGCCAATACCATGAACCCCCTCCAATGCCTACCTGGTCTCATCCCTGTCCTGCCTTAGCTTCACCTTGAACTTGACCTCGGATGGTACTTCAGAGGGGCTGAAGCAGGGGTCCAAGAACCTGTATCTTACCCTTCCATCCGGGATTAAGGGACACCCTGCTGGTTGATCAGAAGGTGAGAGCCAGGCAGCCAGCTAGGATGGGGTGTGAGTTAGGGGGTGCTGGGGTCTATGGGTGACTCCACAGAGTGTAAGCCCTTCCTTATGTATGTGGGGGCTGCCAGGTCCCAGGCTGCTGCAGTCTGCACCCCCACCTCCCACCATGGAAAGCAATACCCTAGCTTGTCCACCCTGGTCCTCACCCTGCACCTCTCTACAAGAACGTGGGTTGGCACCAAGGTCCTCCCAGCTCCACCCCAACATCCAGCCCCATCTCTTCTGCAAGCACAGTCCTTATTCACCCCACTAAGACTCACTCCCTGAAGCTCTTGTTACTTGTTTGACACAGTAGGATAATACCTACCTCCCACAGCTGTCATGAGCATCCAGCAGCATACTAGAGAAAGCACACCTGGCCCATAGTAACGCGCCATGACAATGACACAACGCTATCCCTGTTGTGATGATTTCGAGTATGAGATCTGAGGTGTCAGCTCTGAGCCTGGCTCCCTAGCCTTCAGAAGCCCACGGTCACCTGAGAGGAAACCCTGCTCATTCATTCATTTATTCATTCATCCCATCACTCATTCATCTGACATTTAAAGTTTCTGGCTCCATGTGTTAAGCATTGGGCTGCTAACTGAAAGGTTTCAAATCTACCAGCAACTCCTCAGGAGAAAGATGGGGCTGTCTGCTTCCATAAACATTCCAGTTTTGGAAACCCTGGGGAGTAGTTTGACTCTGTCCTCTGTTGCTATGAGTTGGAATCAACTTAACAGCGGTGATTGGTTCTGGGCCTGATTCAGACACAAGACTCGGAGGATGGAGCTGCACCCACAAGGCACTGCAGTGTTGCCTGGTCGGGGCAGTTGTGGCAGGAAACACAACTGTTGTGACTGGGGAACACCAGGAACACCCCATCTAGGGTAGAGCAGGTGCCTTGTGAAATACACATAAAAGAAGGTGAACCCATGTACCTGGGTACACCTCTCCCACATCCCTCCATAGTGGGTACTTGGCCAGTACACACTATTCAGATGTGACAAGAGGGGCTGGAGCTCAAAGACCCCCAGAGGAGCACAGAATTGTCACTCATGCCATGTCTGTGTCCCCAGACCCTGTTCTCAAAGCCACTAAGGTAAGGATTCAGGTGTCTGAAGGGTCCCACAACAATGCTCCAGCCTGTTCTGAGATCTGCTGCCCGGGGCTAAGAACAGAAACTCCAGACAAGCATGAGAAACATTTCACGACTCCCTGCCCAGTTCCAGTTGGAGAGAAAACAAAGTCCAGACAATCTCCTGCAAAGCCCACGCCTGCACTGCTGAGTCGCTGTCCAATTGCTCCCCCACGCTTTGTGTTCAGGCTGGGCTCTGGGGCTGGACACCCGCGAGTCCTTTTACACACAGAAATAGAGAGAAATGGAAAGACTGGTGCTGGGGGAACGGGGGGCATCCGGGAAGCTCACCACCTGGGGTTTTGTTATCCCTGTTGGAGGGTAGGATGTTCTGGGAATGTGAAGAATCTTCAGGTAGTATAGTTTTCCTTGGCTTGCAGACTTACAGGCTCTGGTAAGCAGGAGCCGGAGAAGGATAAAAGAGCCCTATTTACTGGATGCCTGCTCGTTGGGGGATTTCTCTGCTCATCTGTACCCATTTCACAGATGAGGAACTGAGGTGCAGAGAGGCAAGGAATGGGGGGCTCTGAATGTCAAGTTTTCTGTGATTTCAGGGGTGGCACAGCTTTGGGGTGGAGGAGCCACGCCTCCCTGGATGCAGGGAGGCTCATCAGAACAAAGCACCCTGTAAAGTAGGAGTCTTGGGTTTTGGTAAAGGAGAGTAGACCTCCAGCCAGGTGGGAGGTGGGTGGGGCCATACTGCGCTCTCAGAGAATGCTAGGATCCAAGAACCCAGAACTTCAGGGGTTCTAATGTGCACTGATCAACACAGCTGTGATCCCGGAAGCAGTTTGGGACTCAAGAGGAGGAAACAGGTGCTTGAATAGGTCCAAGGTTTCCAATTGGCAATCTCCTCATTCCGCTCCCACACTGTTGTGGAGTTGGTTAGGATTACAGGACAGAATTGAACTGCCCCATTGAGTCTGCAAGGCTGTATCCCTGGGAACAACTGGTGGGTTCAAACCACTGACCTTTCAGTTAGCAACTTGACGCTCAACCCACTGGTGGTGCAAATGGTTAAGGCCGTGTCCAAAATGGTTGGTGTTCCTAGTGTTTCCAGAGGTGCCTCACAAGAAAAGCCTGGTAATCTACAGCTGAAAAATCAGCTACTGGGGGCGCTATGGAGCACAGTTCTCCTCTGACACACGTGGGTCAGCTGGTGAGGATGTTGGGGGGACAGGACATCAGGAGAGGGTTGGCTATCCTTGGGGAAAGGGGAGGAGGTGACCTCTGAGAAGCACTTTTTTGTTTCATGCCCAGTGGTTGTCTCCATTGAAGCCAAAATACCCAGCCTGGGGGCTTCAGTCAGGACCCTGAGGGACTCCATGGCAGTGGATTTTGTTTCCTCTTTTTAAGTGTTGGCAGGTGGAAGGGGGCAGAACCTTTCCATGTTTTGGGAAATGGACCTCCTCAGATGACATGGAGGTCCTTCAGAAATGACTTGGGAGCACAGAGGGGTCAGAGTTGTTGGCATGAGCCCCTGACTCAGTTTCTACATAAGTTAAAGGTGAACGAGACTGGTTAAACTTTGGAGCTGAATGTGGTACACAAAGCAGGACAGATATTATCGATTCCTCGGCTCTGCCCCCAGGTGTCTGCTGGCCTGGGGTCTTTGTAAATCACCTCCTCCTTACCAAGTGGACCCCCACCTCCAGTGGGCTTTAGGGATAAAATTCCAACTTGGACAAAAGTAAAAGTTGTTTGCTGATTCGTTAAACTGTGGACTGCTGACACTGTGGAGGGACCCCAAACGGCCAGGAATTCAGAGCTGGACCCCCTTTCTAATGAGGCTGTGGCTGCCTTGAGTATTTCTAGGTGGTTGGTGGACTGGGGGGTGGGGCAGCAGGAACATATGGGACCCAGACTTGTGGTCTGGGAAACCCCAAAAGCCTCCTTGAGTGACTCAGTTCCGGGATAGCCCCAGGCGTCGGAATGAGGGCTGTCCATGGAAGGTCAGGCCACCCCAGCGCCGGCACGCAGCTTCACAGCCTGGGCCAGTGGGAAAGCAGGCTGGGCTGTCTGTGTGGCTTACTCAGTGTGGCTGGCGGGCTGCCTTCCAGAGGAGTGTTTGGGGACTGTGCCTGGCACCATCTGTGGGTTCCTTCAGCAAGTCCCCAGAAGAGGCTGGGCACTGAGGGTGCCAGATAAACAGATTTCTGATTTGTATCCTGGGAGCCCAGTCCAGGACGGGATCCTTCAACCGCATGTAAGCAACAGATGGTCTCACCGCCCCTAGAATGGCTCCTAAGGAGCAGAGAACTTCCCTGACCATTTTAGGAGCCCATGGAGCTCTGTGAAAGATGGACTTTGGAAAGCGTCAAGGCTGCATCCTGTCCTGGCTCTCTGCAGGCTGACTGTGTGGTCTTGCACGAGTCATTGCCTCACCCAGGTCTCCTCACAGGGATGCAGGGCTCGTGGAGATGCTATGGGGTTATGGACTAAGGACAGCACACACAACAGAAGGAAACACTGCCTGATGCCACACCACCCTTACGATGAGTGGCATGTTCAACTCCACAGTAACAGCCTCTGGGTGTTCTGATTGCCTCCCAGCCTAGGGACCCCCTTCCCACACTACAGCAGACAGTGTTCTGTTGAGAGCCACAGGGTTTTCAATGGTGTCTTTTCAGAAATTAGATCACCAGGTCTGGTTAGTTTGTCTTTGATTGGGAAGCTCTGTCCACCGTGGGTGACCCTACTAGTGTTGGTAATACCAGAGCCACAGTTTCCAGACTCACAATAACACATCAGCCAACACCGGCCAACACGCCGATAGGCAGGTGGTGACCATACAGACCAGAATTAAGATTCATCCCCAGATCGATGCCAGAAGAGTAATGTGGTTACCAGGAGTCTCTGCTCAAATCCACACACCGTGGGACCCTGGCTGACATCTATTGAGCTGGGAGAAGCAGGAATTCCCCAGGCCCCTCAGGGATAACCTGAGTCCATTCTCCCAAAGGAACCACGTTTTTCTCCCAGGAAATGCCTTCTGCCGTCTCTGATGTCAAGCACAGCCTCCAGGCACAGGCCTCCGGGGACTGGGCATCACAAAGCTCTGGCGGGAGGACTTCACTGTGGTAGTAACTGAACCATGGGAGACGCAACAACATCCAACAGAATACCAAGTAAGAAAAGCCTGTTGCTATTGAGTGGATTCCCACACGTGGCCACTCCCTGTCACGGTAGAACTGCTCCCTAGAGTTTCCTTGGCTGTGATGTTTATGAGCACAGATCACCAGGCCTTTCTTCCGCTGCAACACAAAGTAGCTTCTAACCACCAAACTACTTTGTGGTGCAGTGGGAGAAAGCCTGGTGGTCTTTGGTGGTAGGTTCACTGTGGAGCACAAACCATTTCAGTAGACCTTTTCAACAGAGTATAAAAAAGCTTTAGCTGGACCCGTGAGCAAATGACATCCAGGGAGCCGGGAGTGGATGGAAACTGCTGTTGGGTAGGCAAGTCGTATCCAGGTCCCAGAAACACTTCTTATTGCTTGTCTCATTCATGTTTCTTACCCACCTAAATAAGGGAGGTATTTGTACCTAGATTTTACAGGTGAGGTTAAAGAGTGGCCTGAGGCTTACACAGTCGGTGAGCAGCAGAGCGAGGTTAAGCTGAAAGGATATTTACGTGAACGTGGGGGCAGAACACAGCTGTCCATGGCATGGACGGGGGAGGGACATCCTGGGGGGCTGGGGACATGGGATTATGAAGGAGTTTCTCTTCTTCAGAGGGGCCCTGGTGACACCATGGGTTAAGTATGTGGCTGCTAACTGCAAGGTCAGTAGTTTGAACCCATCAGCTGCTCCTTGGAGGAAAGATGAGACAGTCTGCTCCCATAAAAATTCACAGTCTCAGAAACCCAGTGGGGCAGAGACCCTATCCTATAGGGTCTCTGGGAGTCTGAATCGATTCCGAAGCAGAGTTCTTTTGTTGTTGCTTCTTCAACGTGTCCCTGGTGGCACCATGGATTAAGCAGTTAATATAATGGTTACCAGTTCGAACCTACTAGCTACCCTGAGGCAGTCTGCTCCTGTAAAGATGTACAGTCTTGCCAACCCTATGAGGCAGTTCTGCTCAGGCCCGTAGGGTCTCTGTGAGGCGGCATGGACTCAGGGTCAGTGGGTTTGGGTTGTCTGTTTTGTTTTTCAAACACTAGTCCAGTACTCCTTCTTTACCCACAATCCAGAGAGAAAGGGACTGAGGGCCCTCCTCCACGAAGGCTTCCAGCCTGCAGGTTCTCCCCAGCACTGGAGGTACCTCTGTACCTGCCCAGCATTTAGCAGAGGCTCCACCCGGAAGGGGACAGTGGGAGCTGACACTGAGGCAGTGCTGGCCACGTACCCCTCACTAGCGCTGCTCAGTACACACAGCAAACACTGAGCCCGTTTGACAGATAAGAAAACCGAGGCTCAGAGAGGCCAAGGGGAACCCCTAGAAAGTAGGGGGAACTCCAGGCTGGGAGCAAGCAGGATCTGGAGACAGGTTCTTGGCCTCTGTTGTCTGCCCTCTCTCCATCCTCCTCCCCTGTCCTCCCTACCTCCCTCTCTCTCCATCAGGAGCCTCTGGGATGCAAGAGGTACAGGGGACATTTGGCTGAGCTCTGTTAAAGTTAGAGCTGCAGGCACTGTGAGGTGGGGGACTCGAGGGGCATCTTCACAGGACTGGCTCAGAATGGACATCATGAGTGACTAGTGAAGGACTCCAAGGACTGGTTCCCTCTGCATGGTGACAGTGGAGACGTATCCAGCTCCATCCCTCTCTCTTTGACCCCATGAGTCTAGATTCTGGCTCAGACATCTGTGGGTCAGCGAGCTAAGAGGGACAGTGTGCTGGCCAGCCAGAGTCTGGGACATGATGTCATGTTGCTGGGCCTGCATGTTCTGCTCAGGACGGCCCTGTCATTAGGGCCTCAGTTAACCAGAAATGAGGTCCCCATAGGAGTTGGTGGCAGTCCTGCACAGGATTTCCAGGGTGCTCCAGACTCCCGCTGGCTCCTTGTCTGGCACCATAGGAGTCCCCTCACGCCAGCCAGCCGTAGGAGCTGGGTCCCTAATGTGGTGGAAAGAGCAGTTGTGAGGGCTCCTGTCCTACAGGTAAGGAAGCTGAGGCCCACAGGAGGAGGGGTCTGCTCCCTCTGCTTCAGTGCCATCTATGGCATCTGCCAACTCCTCCTCTACCCACCAATGACTGGCATCACCCAGAACAGGAATGTGGCCTCCACTCCTGTCTCTGTCTATGTTGTTGTTGTTGTTGTTAAGTGCCGTCGAGTCGAGTCCGACCCATAGCGACCCTGTACAGGGTTTCCGAGGGTGTAAATCTATACCAGTAGATAAATAAGGCAGAGAGAAATGACTGATAGTGTGATAGACAGATAGATAAATGGCTGGATAGATAGATGATGGATGGATGGTTGAATGGATGAGTAGATGACAGATAGATAGATAGATGACTGAATAGATAGATGATGGATGAATAAATAGGTAGGTAGATAATGGATGAATAGATTGATGGAGCGATGGATGGATAAATAGGTAGGTAGATAATGGATGGTTGATAGATTAGATGATAGATGGTGGATGGATAGATAGGTAGATGATGGATGAATAGATGGGTAGATGGATGGATAGATAGAAGGATGGTTGGTGGATAGATAGGTAGATGATGGATGTATAGATAGGTAGATGGTGGATGGATACATGGGTGGATGGATGAATGGATAGATAGATAGGAGGATGGTGGATGGATAGATGGATAGATGGTGGATGGATAGATGATGGATGGATGGATAGATGAATGGATTAAATTGGCTCTGAGTTAATGGTGACCTTGTGCACAACAGAAAGGCATGTTGCCTGGTCCCTTGCCATCATTCTATCTACTGGCATGTTCGAGTCCCTCCTTATGGCTCTGGTGCCAGCCCATCTCACCCAGGGTCTCCTGCATAGTCACCAGCCCCTCTGCTTCCTCATTCTCCAGCCACATGTCCTCCCTGATGATGGGGCCAAGGCAAACAAGTAGACACTGCACAGTTGGGATTTATAAGGTTTTTGTAAATTATATAAATGGCTGATTTTCAGAAATGACATCACATCTTCCTAGTCTCTCAGTCTGGAAGCTCCGCTGAAATCTGTTCACCATGGGTGACCCTGCTAGTGTGTCAAATACCAGCGTCATGACCTCCAGCATCACACACAGCAATATGGAAGCCACAGCAAGAGGACGCACTGACAGATGAGAAACAGCACCACCAGTAGCTGCTCACCAAATCCTGCCAATGCAGATGACAGGAGTCACAGTGCATGGCCTCAAGTTTGGGGACAAGGGTTGTATGATGTCCTGAGTGGTCAACGTGGAGCTTGTGACAGCAACGGGGAAACCCGCCCTTGAGAGAAACAAGCGTTCAAGGTTACAGTGGTTTCCTTAATGGACCCAGTGTGCGTTGAGCAGGGACTGTGATTCCTTCAAGGAACCTGGTGATATAATGGTTTAAACACTTGGCTGCTAACCAAAAGGTTGGTGGTTCAGACCAGCTGCCCCTCGGAAGACAGATGTGGCAATCTGCTTCTGTAAAGGTGATGACCTTGAGGACCCTGTAGGTCACCTCTACTCTGTCCTATGGAGTTGCTATGAGTGAGAATGAACTCAGTAGCAGTAGCTTGGTTTGGGAGGATGGCTCCCTCATCCACTAGTCCTCACATCCCGCTGACACTTACTGAACCCCTCTGAGTGCCTGTACAGGAGCTGGGAGCCAGTGCTAACCAGGAGATGGTGCCTGTCTTTGAGAACTTGTATGGGAAAAGCTATCTTCAACCAGGGTTGTAGGAGCTGAGATGGGGGAGCCCAGTGTAGGGGAGATGGGAGTCTCCAATTCTATGAGTGTAAAATTTTCATATTAAAGATTCACCTGGAATTTTTATTGTCCCCACCCCAAACCCACCACTGTTGAGTCAGCTCAGACAGAGCACCCCTGTGCGGTCTCTGAGACTGCAGGTCTTTATGGGAGCAGATGGCCTCATCTTACTTCCCCGGAGGGGCTGATGGGTTTGAACATCTGACCTTATAGCTAGCAGCCCAGCAATTAACCCACTGTACCACCAGTGCTACTTGATTGCCCCAATGCATCTGACAAATATCTGTAGTTTCTTGAAAGGGGGGAGGGAGGAGTGGCTCAGCCAGGTGGGACAGAGGGCATGAAAGCCATCCCCTCCAAGTCCAGGGTCCCAGCTGCCCCCAGAAAGGATGCTGCAGCTCCAAGTGGAGAGAAAAGCCTCAGCTCATAGACAAGGGTCCTGGGCTGGGGGTAGGGGTCCCTATGCCAAGAGGATGTGGCTGCCCTGGTCATCAAGAGTCCAGTCCCTCCCCACCATGCTATCTCAATCCGCTGTGAAACATCCACTTTATTTAATAAACCAGGTCAGTCATTTCAACCATGCGCCCCACCCCTCTCAGCTCCTTGAAAGGGGGGCATCCCCCCCCCCGCTCCCAGTTCTCAGCATCTCAAGTCCTCCGGAGCTTGTTCTATTATCACAGTTTTTCAACCAGAGTCCAGGCACGTCTGGAAAAGGCTCTTTTGTCTTCAAAGAGCTTCAGACTGTTTTTGAAATAAAGACGTCTGCTTGTGGCAGACTGAGGGTTTGAAGGAACCTGGAGGAGTTTTCAATCTCTGCTTTTATTCCTGGGCCCTGTCAGTCAACCCTAGACTACAGAGCCTAACACAGTCATACATATATGCACACATGAACACACCCACATCTATCCACACACACACTCACACACAAACACACCCACAGTACAATCATTCATATGTGAATGCCCTCACACACAGACACTCTCTCACACACACACATACTATCACATGCATCCACATACATGCTCAGACCCATCCACAACACACACTAACATGCAAACACACCCATAATTAGCACATTCAAATGCTAATGCCCCCCACAGACACTCTTACACAAACACTATCACATACATGCACACACAGAGACTCTCACAACATGCACACTCACATGACACACATACCACACACACATGCACATACAATCACACACTTGACTCAATACTATCGCATACATGCACACACCCCATACATTCTACCACACACATGCACACAATCACATGCACAAAACGATTACACACATGTACACTTACACACATGCCATCACACATGTGCACACAATACCACCACACATGTGCACACAATACCATCACATATGTGTACAGGTCACATTCACATACACACACTCATGTGCACACAATGTGACCACACACATGCACACAAACCATCACATGCATGTACACAATGTGATCACATACACGTGTATGCATATGATCACATGCATACACACTCACATGCGCATAATGCTATCACACACATGCACACACACACACGATCACATACTTGCACAAATGCAATTACATGCATGTGCATACTCACATGTATATGCATATGGTCACATACACACATGTGCACAATGTTATGACACACATGCACACATATACTATCATATACATGCACACAATACATCACACACACGCACATAATATATCACATACATGTACACACTCACATGCATACACATACTGTCACATACTTACACACACTCACATGCACACAATGCTATCACATACATGCACATGCTCACATGCATCCACATGTGACCAGACACTTGACCTAATACTATCTCACACACAATCATGTACATGCACATGACACTATCACATACATGCAACCACACACACACACTCACACAGAGTCACACACCCACATACATGCACATACTCACATGGACACACTCACTTACACATACTTAGACACACTCTCACACTCACACACACCCACTCTCCCACTCCACATTCCCATAGCTCCTTCTCCCAAGGACAGGGGACAACCACACTCCCCCCGTGATACCTGAGAGGGTGCATCTAGAATCAACCTTGTTCCCTGTTCTGTGTCTTTTCAGACCCCAGCCTTGGCCCAGGTGGACTCTAGCGAGCATGCTGTTAGGTGGGAGGAAACCCCCACCCCATCCCCATCTTTCTTCCCATCTCCCCTCTGCCCCAGGCTTGTGTTTGCAGGTTTCCCGGAGGGTTGCTTCCGGCCTACTCACTGACAGACAGCGGGGGATTGTGAAGGCCACAGCTGGCCATGATTCCGATCACCTCCTCCTCTTTCTCTGGGCTCCCCAGCTCCCTCAAGACCACAGGACCGTGCCTGAGTCCTACCACATCCTGCTTCCTCTGAACTCAGATTCCAGCTGTTGTTGGTCAGAGCTGTTGACTTAGTTCTGACTCATAGCCACTCTGTATAGGGTTTCCAAGGAGCAGCTGGTGGGTTTGAACCACCAACCTCACAGTTAGCAGTCCAGTGCTTATCCTATAGTGCCACACCAGGAGTCCTCAGCTTCCAGAGCATTGCATAAAAGGGTTCTTTATTCCTACCTGTTATGCAGGTGGGGAGCCCGAGACCCCAGGAGGAGAACACACCTGCCTGGGACCACACACCTGGGGCAGAGGCTGGGTTTAGTTCAACCTGTTGCCTAGTGAATGCAGGGGTGCATTTGGGAGTAGATGGGGGTGTAACTGGGGAGTGGATGTTGGGGAGGATGTGGGAGAAGATGTCGGAGGGATGGATAGACACTTTTAAAGAGTAGTAACCTTAGAATGGAAATAAAAGTTGACTATACTCTCCCAAGCTTCCACTGTTGCCGTTAATTGCCGAGGAGTCACCCCTGAACTCACAGGGCTCCATGGGACCAGACTGATGTGATCCATATGGTTCTCATTGACTGATTTTTGGAAGTAGATCACCAGGCCTTTCTTCCTAGTCTGTCTTAGCCTGGAAGTTCTGCTGAAACCTGTTCAGCAGAGTAGCAACAAGCAAGCTCCCACTGACAGATGGGTTGGTGACTACACATGCGGTGCATTGAACAGGTATAGAACCAAGCTCTCCTGCATGGAAGGCACAAACTCTGCCCCTGAGCCACCACTGCCCTGTGCTTTAAGTAACCCTCCAGAGACCCACCCAAAGCACACAGTGGAGGATGGAGGGACAGAGGCATCCTTCTGAGCGCTGGGGACCTATCCTTCATGATCTGCAGACCTGGAGGCCCCTTGGTTGTTGACAGTGTCTTGGCTTGGAACCCTAGCACGGACCTATAGAGCAGCTGACAGACGAGCAAAACCACAAAGGCACAGAAGGGTTGGGCCATGGGCATTTTGTAGCCTTCAGTGAGCAAAGATGTCACTTTGAGGACTAAGGTGTATTTTACCCAATAGCCTCACATGCATGTGGAATTTGGACAATGCGTAAGGAAGATCATAGAAAAACCAATGCATTTGAAGTATGGTGTTGGAGAAGAATTTTTTAAGTCCCACGGACTTCCAGAAGAGCAAGCAAGTCTGTCTAGGAAAAAGTGCAGTTGGAATGCCCCTTGCAAGCCAGGATGGCGTGACCTCATCTCTCATACTCCAGAGGGACCAGTCCTTGAGGAAAGACATCTTGCTTGGTAAAGTGGAAGGTCAGTGAAAAAGAGGAAGACCCCCAATAAGATGGGTTGATAGAGTGGCAGCAGCTATGGGCTCAGATGTAACAATTGTGAGGATGGCGTAGAGCTGGAAGTGTTTTGATCTGTTAAGTGCATGGGGTCTCTGTGACTCAGAACTGACTCAACAGCACCTTACAGTGAGGAGGCAAACCTACCTCACTGAGTGAGTTCTAGCTCCTAGCAACCCATATATGGTTTCTGAGACCATAAATCTTTATGGGAGCAGACAGTCTCATCTTTCTCCCTCGGAGCAGCTGTTGAGTTTGAACTGCCAACTACGAGGCTAGCAGTCCAATGATTAACCCACACCGCCACCAGGGCAAGAGTCCTAGGCACGTGGTTGGTGAGGACTCACAGGAACAACTAAAGGCAGGGAATTGAACTTCAGAGTCCTGACAATGCTCCAGGAAAACCAACTGTATTCCTGCATTTGACCAAGATGTCATTCTCTTCCCTAAGGGGGAGATGCAGGGTCACAATGCCTCTTTTCCCCATCTTGCTGTCTCTTCTATGCAAGACACAGAATTAAACCCATTGCTTGAGTAGATTCCAACTTTTGGCGACAGTAAGACTGCTGTTTTCTTGGTTGTAATCTTTACGGAGGAGCCCTGGTGTGACGTTGTAGGGTAAGCACTGGAATGCTAACTACAAGGTCAGCAATTCAAACTCAGCAGTTGCTCCTCAGAAACCCTATACAGCATTGCTATAAGGAGAAAATGGACTCGACAACACTGAACAGCAACAGCGAATCTTGACAACAGCGGATCACCTGGCCTTTCTTTCACATCACTGCTGGGTAGACTGGAACGGCTAACCTCTTAGGTGAGGGTTCGGAGTGACTCTCTTGAGTCACTTTCAACACCTGCCGCTCCCATGTGACAGTGTAGAGCTGTCCCTTAGGATTTCCTGGGCTGTCATCTTTACGGGAGAAGCTCGCCAGGTCTTTCTCCCTCGGGGCTGTTGGGTGAGATCAAAGCGTAGACCTGTTGGTTAGTAGCCACGTGCTCACCAGTTCACACCATCAAACTGCTTGTTTTAGGTTCGTCACTGAGTGCACACTATTTGTGCCACTCAAGGACTTTAGGACATATAATGGGGTGTGGTACAGATTCATAGATCATACTTTAGATCATGGGGGTTTCATAAAGTAGACATGAAGTTCTTCTTCCATAAAGTCTGGAATTGAGAATCAACTCAGCTATTCTTACATGTAGGGATTCGAACCAGTTCATTCTGGGTCCATCCCTGAATATCCCCCTAAACCAACAACCTCACTGTCGCGGAATTGAATCTGACTCAGAGTGACCCTGTATAGAGTTCCCAAGATTGTAAATATTTATAGGACCAGACAGCCTCATCTTTCTCCTGAGAAGCGACTAATGGGGTTTGAACTGCTGACCTGTGGTTAGCAGTCCAGTGCTTTTCCTACACACCACCAGGGATCCTAGATATCCCTCATTTGTTGTTGCTAAGGGCTTTCAAGAGCAAGAGCTCTGCCATTGTACGGCGACATTTCCAGCACCCTGGGATGCTTGACATTCATTTCCTATCCAATTGCCCTGGGCCAATTGCAGGGCAGGTGATGGGTGCCTGCTGGGGGTGCCTCTGGGGGCCACATGGGATAGAACCTGTCCGTTGCCCAGGGTACATCTGCCTAGGGCAGGAGGTGGGTTTGTTTGTGCAACAATTCCAGGTCTGGGCTTTGGAGGACCATGGGTACCACTGGCAGCTGGTTTGCAACTGATGAATTCCTCTGAGTGTAGCGAAGGCCAGCAGCCAGAGTCAATTCTTGTTTCTGGATCCATCTGAGCAGAGGTGCGTGAGGGAATGCTGGGACGGGATCTCCATCTTTCTCCCTAGAGACAGCTTGGGGAGGCTAGAATCAGGGACTATGTGATACCAATCTATCAGCAAGAGACACCTGGGGAATTCAGGTGCTCACAAACCCAACAGAGCCAGCATGCCAGCCCTGAGGACATTCAAGGCTCCGCGTCCCATCTTCCCATTCCAGCCCTGAGTCTTACCCGGCACCTGGTGGAGGTGAGGATGGGAACCCCATATAACAATGTCCCCACCCCAGCATAAAATCGAGCCATGGAGGTGTCCAGACGGACAGGATTCCTTCTTGTAGTGGTGGGAGAGGGGGGAGTGGTATGAGGAAAGCTGCCCAGAGGAGACCACTTCTTGTCTTGAGGAATGAATAGGAGTCCATTGGGTGACCAGCATCTGGGGCAGGCAGCTGGAGTTGTTACAAGCTTGGCTGTAGAGCCAGAAGCTGCTGGCATGGCAGAGGGGAACCAGCATTCAACACTCAAGAGCCGCACTAGTCCCCTTGAACCCTCCCTGTCTGCTCAAGACCCTTCCTGGATTTCCTCTTCATGTATCTGTGTCTGTGTCACCCTTCTCGGTTCCACCTTCAGGGGGCAGTGGAGAACCCGTGGTAGAATTTTCCTTTTTCATGGCAAATATCGAAACCACCATGGTTTCTGTGTTGGAAGAAGCATAGTCAGAATGTGCCTAAGAAGCCAAGATGGCTAGACTTCATCTCTACACTTTGGGCAGGGCATCAGGAGGGACCTATCCCTGGAGAAAGACACCACACTTGGTAATTGGAGGATCCGAGAAAATAGGAAGACCCCCCAATGCGATAGCTTGGCATAGTGGCAGCAGTAGCCATGGGTTCAGCTGTAACAACAGTTGTGAGGATGGTCCAGGAACCAACACAGTGACATCTAACAAGAGCAGCAGTGAGAGAGCCGGGTTCTGTTCCTGGTCAGGACATCTCACACGCAGCCACACTCTCATCAGAATTTTGTTTGTTGTCATGATGCTATGTTGTTGTTGTTGTCAGGTGCCATCAAGTCGGAACCGTGCACAGCAGAACCCATGCACAGCAGAACGAAACAATGTCCAATCCTGGGCCAACCTCACTACCGCTGCCACACTTGAGTCCATCAATGATGCCACCTGGCTGATCCATCTCGTTGGTGGTCTTCCTCTTATTCTCTGACCCTCCATCTTAACCAAGCATGATATCCTTCTCCAGCGACTGTTCCCTCCAGACCATATGTCCAAAGTATGAGAGACGAAGCGTAGCCATCTTGGCCTCCAAGGAGTACTTCCAAAACAGATCTATTGGTTCTTTGGGCAGTCCATGGCACTTTCAGTATTCTCCTCCAACACCACAACTCAAAGGCATCAATTCTTCTATGATCTTCCTTATTCACCGTCCAGCTTTCGCATCTATATGAGGCTATTGAAAACACCATGGCCTGGGTCAGGCGCGCACCTTAGGTTTCAACAGAGCTGGCAGATGGAGAGATGAGGAAGAAAGGTCTGGCAGTCTACTTCCCAAAATCAGTTCAGGAAAACCCTGTGGTTCCACTGTGCATGGGGTCACCGTGAGTTAGCAGTCAACAATAGTCCACTTCACAGAGAAGAAGACAATCAGGTGATGGATCTTCTCATCTACCTGGTGAGAGAACAGGTGTGTAGCCAAGAGAGGTCAATGGAGTAAACCTGGGAAGGGTATGCTGACTGTGATCTTGATTCTGAGGTCCAGAATTAGCCAGGGAGGCCTGTCTCTAACAAACACACCTCTCTCTGACCTGAGAAAGGGGGTTGTTGTCTTTGTTAAGTGCTGTCATGTCGTTTCTAACCCATAGCGACCCTGTATAGGCTTTCCAAGGAGCGGCTGGTGAGTCTGAACTGCTGACCATGCGGTTCAAACTGACTTTGTGGTCAAGTGTTTATCCTTCAGTGCCGCAGGGGTGAATGTGGCCTGGCCAGGAGTGGATGAGGGCTGACGACTCGGTTTGGGATTTGTCCAGTGACCCAGTTACAGCTGGGTCTAACACGCCAGATGCTGAGGAGGAACAGATGGTCTGGGGCTATCTCCCCAGTGAGAGATCCAGCCTGCTTCCCCCAGGGCTTGGGGCAGAGACAGAGACCAGTCCTAATTCCCTTGGACCCGGGACACACAGTTTCACCACGATGCATTGTTAAACAAATTCACATTCCTTCAATCCATTCATTGGCTTGATGACCTGTGGCCCTGCTGGGACAAGCAGACTAAGTCTCACATTTGGGTGTTCTTAGCTGGTGGGGGAGATGGCCAGCAGAGGCCTGCCCGAGCCGGGGTGGGGGCAGCATTAGCCTGGTATTGGGGAACACACCCCAGAGAGACAAACAAGCTACATTCATCACAGACTTCTCCTCTCGTCCGCTAATGAATCACCATAGCTGCAGTCTATCTGTCTCTGCCATCTCCCTGGCCACCAGCTGAGTCCAGGCCGGCATGGCGTCTTGTCTGGCCTCCTTCCTAGTTTCCCAGCAAGGAGCAAAGTGTGTTAAGATACAGGAAACATCTGTTTAAAGGCATGGGAAAGCTAAGACAGCAGGCAAGATCTGAGAGAGAAGCAAGGCAGAGGTGAGGCTGGAATTTTACCTCGCTTTCCCTCCCAATTTGGAGGCGGCTGTTCCAAGAGGGCGAGAAGCCAAGCCCAAAAAAACAAGCAGAAAGCTAAGCAGAGCTCCTGGAAACCTCTTGGAGCTGCGAAGACAAAAGATGAAGCCAGGACGATTGTGACATCCAGGACACAAGAAGCACGGAGACATGAACCCAACTCTCTCTCCATTTCTCCTTTGAGAAACTTGCCAATTGTGAAGCCTAGCAGAAAGTGGCTGCTAAGAGACTGGAAAATCTAGAAGAATCTTGGGCACACTCATGGCTATGGGGAAAGCAATATTGGAGCTCAGAGACTGCTAAGGAGGAAAAAAGCCGAGGGAACAAACCCCTGAAGGCTGCTATGCCCAGGAAGAAGGGCGAATACACCTACTCTTCGCTTATCAGCAATCTCATTATCTGATAAGCCCATTTATGAGCATAGTAAAAAAATCTATTTGGCACATTAGTGGCACATCAGGGAGTAATGAACCAAACAACAAGAGGTGAGCAATGCCGCCTGTGATGGTTAAGGTTATGTAATCTTACGATTCTCAGTAGCTAGACAGTTACATGGAGAAGGGACTATGGCAGCTACGCAATGATGTAATCACTCTCTATTTCCTGTGATGCTAATTTTCGCAAAATGACCTTGTTGATGACTGAGAAATGAATACAGAGATGAAGTATGCCTGACAAAGATGAAAACCTAGTTTAGAATCAGCTCAGAGACTGCCTGGGTTGAGGGCATCCTCTCCTAACCTAAATGCCTTCAGAAAGTAACGTAAATCCTATCAAGAGGGGGAGTGTGTTATACAGAGATACTACTTTTATTTTACAGTGGTTCACTTACATTAAAAAATCACCCAGCCAAAAGACAGCCTCCAGATTGGGAGGAAATTAGGAGGAATTGTACATTAATTGAGAAAATAATATCCCAAAAATATTTTAAAACCACAGCTTAACAACAATGACAATAAAACATCCAATTTTTAACATGGGCAAAGGACTTGAACAGACATTACACCACAAAGGGTATTCAAATAGTCAGCCAGATCAATGCCCTCGGCCACTGTTGGTTCCAGCTCACATCAACTGTCTGCACAACAGAAGGAAACACTGCCCAGCCCTGTAGTATCCTCACAACTGTGGTCTTGTTTGAGCTCATTGTTGTGCTGCCAATCCATCTCATAGGAGGTCTTCATCCTTTTCACTGACTTACCAGTGAAAGGATGTCCTTCTCTAGAAACGTCCATCCTGTTAACAAGTCCAAAGTACATGAGACCAAATCTCACACCTTCACTTATTAAGATCATTCTGGTTGTACTTCTTCCAAGATAGACTGATTTGTTCTTTTGCAGTCCATGGTACTTTCAATATTCTTTACCAACACCATCATTCAAATCCATCAGTTCTCCAATGTTCCTCATTCACTGTCCAGCTTTCACATGCATATGAGGCTATTAAACGTACCATGGATTGTTTTAGGCATCTTCCCTCTTGAGTACTTTAAAGAGGTCTTGGGCAGCAGATTTGCCTAACGCAGTACACTTTTAGATTTCTTCACTGCTGCTTTCATGGGTGCTGATTGTGGATCTAAGCAAAATGAATGATAACATTAATCTTTTCGCCATTTATCATGTTGGTATTGATTGGTCCAGGGGTAAGGATTTTCACTTTCTTTACATTAAGATGCAATTCATACTGAAGGTTGTGGTCTTTGATTTTCATCAGTACTTCAAGTTTTCTTCCCTTCCAACAAGTAAGATGTCATCTGCATGTCACAGATTGTTGATGAGTCTTCCTCCAACGCTGATGCCATGCTAGTCTTCATCTAGTCCAGTTTTTCCAATTACTTGTTCAGCAAATGGATTGAATAAGTATGGTGAATAAATACACAACACTGACTCACACATTTCCCAATTTTAAACCATTCAGAATCTCCTTGTTCTGTTCAAACAACTGCCTCTTGGTCTATATACAGGTTCCTCGTGAGAACAATCAAGTGTCTGGAATTCCCATTCTTCTCAATGTTATCCAAAGTTTGTTAGGATCTATACAGCAGAATGCCTTTGCACAGTCAATGAAACACAAGTAAGCATCTTTCTGGTAGTCTCTGCTTTTAGCCAACAGCCATTTGGCATCAGCAGTGATATCTTTCATTCCATGTCCTCTTCTGAAACTGGCTTGAATTTCTGGAAGCTTCCTGACATTTTAAAATTATCTTCAGCAAAATTTTACTTTTAATGAGAACAGAACAAGGAACATTGAATGGTTTAATATCAGGAAAGGTGTGCACCAGGGCTTTTATTATTTCACCATACCTCTGGTAGCATAGTGTTTATGAGTTGAGCTGCTAATCTCAAGGTCAGCAGTTCAAAACTACCAGCAGTTCCTCAGGAGAAAGATGAGGCTTTCTGCTCCTGTAAGGATTTATAGCCTCAGAAACCCTATACAGGGTCACTATGGGTTGGAACCGACTCTATGGCACATAACCACTACCATCACCATAGGAGTCCTGGTGTGGCACTGTAGGTTAATGAACCAGACTGCAAAGTCATTTGAACTGCAAGGTCAGTGGTTCAAACTCACCAGCTGCTTCTTGGAAACCCTATACAGGGTCATTATGGGTCGGAATCTACTCAACGGCACTTAACAACAACAACAATTCTGTCTATAGAGTTTTGGTGTGACACTATGGGATAAGCAATGGACTGCAAGGTTGGTTTGAACTACAAGGTCAGCAGTTCAAACTCACCAGTTGCTCCTTGGAAACTCTATACAGGGTTGCTATGGGTCAGAACCAACTTGATGGCACTTAACAACAACAGTTTAGCAAATAATCTGAGAGACTGAATTACATGAAGAAGAACATGGAATGAGGATTGAAGGAAGAATCATTAACAACCTGTGATATGCAATTGATACAACCTTGCATGCTGAAAGCAAAGAGGACTTAAGATTCTTACTGATGAAGATCAAAGACTACAACCTTCAATATAGGTTGCACTAGAAGTGTAAAGAAAACAAAAATCCTCACCAATGGACCAATAAATAACATCATGATCAATGGAGAAAAGGTTGAAGTTGTCAAAGCCTTCATTTTGCTTGGATCAACCATCAACACTCATGGAAGCAACGGCCAAGAAATCAAATAATGTATTGCATTAGGCAAATCTGCTGCACAAGACCTTTTGAAAGTGTTCAAGAGCAAAGATGTCAGTTTGAGAACTAAGGTGTGCCTGACCTAGGCCATGTTATTCTGAATAGGTTCATATGCATGTGAAAGTTGGGCAATGAATAAGGAAGACCATAGCAGAATTGGTGCATTTGAGTTATGGTGTTGGAGAAGAATATTAAAAGTACCATGGACAGCCACAAGAACAGACAAATCTGTGTTGGAAGAAGTACAATCAGAGTGCTACTTAGAAACCATGATGGCCAGACTTCATCTCTTATACTTCAGACATAATATCAGGAGGGACCAGTCACTGGAGAAGGATATCATGTTTGGTAAAGTAGAGGGTCATAGAAAAAGAGGAAGACCCCCAATGAGATGGATTGGCACAGTGGCAGCAGCAATGGGCTCAAATATAACAATAATTGTGAGGTTGGCGTGGGACAAGGCAGTGTTTCATTCTGTTGTGCACAAAATCACTATGAATCAGAACTGACTTGACAGTACCTAACAAGAAGTCAAATGAATATTGACTAAGCATAAAAAAAAAATTTTTTTTTAAATGTTTGGAGGGTTTTTAAAGCCAGTTCTGATGTGGCACTGTAGGATAAGTACGGACTGCAAGGTCTGTTTGAACTACAAGGTTGGTGGTTCAAACCCACCAGCAGGTCCTCAGAAACCTTATACAGGGTCGCTCTGAGTCAGAACCGACTCCATGGCACTAACAACAACAACATATAAGTCAGAGTGAAGGAGGCAACTAAAGCGAAAGTACTTTGAAGCTGTTTCCTTTTCCAGAAAGTGATAAGCGTAGTCATTTAAATCCGACTATAAAAATTCAAGGCTGCGTTTTATAATCACTAGAGTAACCACTTAAGGAATAATTAAAGAATGTAGAACTAATAAGCTAGTGGAAAAGGGCAAATGGGATAATGAAAATATCTGATTATTATAAAATAAAGAGAATAAGGGAGAAGGAACATAGAAGAGGAGTGCCAAAGAGAAGAGAAATTCTTTGATTAAAAGACAAAGATCATGCCACTTCATTAACAAGTCCCAAGTATGTGCAGCTTCTATAAGACATCTTAAATAAAAGAGCAATAGTGTGGTGCTGGAGGATAAGCACTGCACTGCTAACTACAAGGTCATCCGTTCAAACCCTCCAGCTGCTCCTCAGAAGCCCTCTACAGGTTCCACGTGAGTCTGTACTGATTCAATAGCATTTAGCACCAACAGAAGCATAGGCAACCTAAGGAAGAGAAGTTTTGAAAAGATTATGCAAACTGTCACCAAATAATGAGGGATTTGTTGAAGTTATTAGGTGCTGTTGAGTGAGTTCCAACACACAACAACCTTATACACAACCCTATGCCCGATCCTGTGATGTCATCACTACACACAACAACCTTATACACAACCCTATGCCCGGTCCTGTGATGTCATCACTACACATAACAACCTTATACACAACCCTATGCCTGGTCCTGTGACATCATCACTACACATAACAACCTTATACACAACCCTATGCCCAGTCCTGTGACGTCATCACACTGTTGTTATGTTTGAGCCCACTGATGCTCTACCATTGCATCAATCCAGCTCCTTGGATTTTTTTGCTGACCACCCACTTTACCAAGCATGATGTCCTTCTCCAAGCATGCCCCCTACTAATATCATGCCCAAAGAATTTGAGATGAAGTCTAGTCATCCTGGCTTCGAAGGAACATTCTGGCTGTATTTTATCCAACACAGATTTGTGTATTCTTCTGGCAATCTGAGAAGCTGGATATATGCAGAAGAAAGTGGCATCAGGTTTAGGGGAAGACTCAAATCTGTGATATGAAAATGAGACAACCTTGCTTACTGAAAGCAAAGAGGACTTAAAATACTGATGAAAATCATGGACCACAGCCTTCAGCATAACTTGTACCTCAATGTAAAGAAAACAAAAGTCCTCACCACTGGACCAATAAATAGCATCATGATCATTGGAGAAAAGATTGAAGTTGTCAAAGACTTCATTTTGCTTGGATCCACTATCAACACTCATGGAGACAGCAGTCAAGAAATCAAACAACGTATTGCATTAGGCAAATCTGATGCACAAGACCTGTTTAACATATTGAAGAGCAAAGATGTCAGCTTGAGGACTAAGGTGCACCTGACCCAAGCCATGGTATTTTCAATAGATTCGTATGCAAGTGAAAGTTGGGCAATGAAGAAAGACGATCATGAAAGAATTGTGCTGGTATGGTGCTAGGAGTTAATGCGCTGGACTGCAATGTTGGTTTGAACCACAAAGTCAGTGGTTCAAGTTCACCAGCTACTCCTCAGAAACCCTATAGAGGGTCACTATGAGTCGGAACCAACTCAATGGCATTTAACAACAACAACCAGTCATATTATCAGGAGTCTGGGTGTGGCACAGCAGGGTAATGCACTGGACTGTAAATTCAGTTTGAATGGCAAGGTCGACAGTTCAAACCCACTATACAGTTCAGCCACTATACGGAAATCCTATACAGGGTTACTATGGGTCAGAACAGACTCAAGGGCACTTAACAACCACCAACAGTACCTGAAGAAGGATATCATGCTAGGTAAAGTGGAGGGTCTACCGCAAAGAGGAAGACCCCCAATGAGATGGATTGGCACAGTGACAGCAGCAATGGGCTCAAGTGTAACCATGATTGTGAGGATGGCGTAGGACCAGGCAGTGTTTGTGCATAAAGGTTGCTGTGAGTCAGAGGAGACTTGAAAACACCTATCAAGAACATCTGGGAGGCCTTGATGATGTTGATATTTTTCTCCAACACCATAATTCAAAAGCATCGATTTCCCTATGATCTTACTTATTCATTGTCCAGCTTTCAAATGCATGTGAGGCTATTGTAAAAGAACCTGGCTTGGGTCAGGCATCCTCAAACTAATATTTTTGCTCTTGGACACTTTGAAGGGGTCTTGTGCAAGCAGATTTGCCTAATGCAATACATCATTTGATTTCTTCACTGCTGCTTCTTTGAGTGTTGATAGTTAATCTGAGCAAAATGAAGTCTTTGACAACTTCAATCTTTTCTCCACTTATCATGATGTTATTTGTTGCTCCAGTGGTGAGGATTTTTGTTTGTTTTACATTGAGGCCTGTGCTCTTTGATCTTCATCAGTGAGTATTTTAAGTTCTCTTCACTTTCAGCAAACAATCTTTATTCATATTGCAGGTTGTTAACGAGTGAGTCTTCCTCCAATCCTGATGCCATGTTCTTCTTCATATAATCCAGCTTCTCGGATTATTTGCTCAGCATACAGATTGAATAAGTATGGTGAAAGAATACAATCCTGGTGTACACCTTTCCTAATTTTAAATAATTCAGTGTTTCTTTGTTCTGTTCTAATGATTGCCTCTTGGTCTATGCAGTGTCCTCGTGAGAATACCCACTCATCACAATTGTACCCATATTTTGTCATAATCCACACAGTCAAAAAACTTGGCATAGTCAATATAGCACAAGTAAGCATCTTTCTCTACTCTCAGCCAAGATCCATCTGACACCAGCAATGATAGCCCTAGTTTCATATCCTTTTCTGAATCTGACTTGATTTTCTGGTGGTTTCCTCTTGATGTATTGTTGCAAATGTTTGTGGACTATCTTCAGCAAAATTTTACTTACATGTGATGTTAAGGGTATTGTTCGATGATTTCCAGAATCTGTTGGGTCACCTTACTTTGGAATGGTACAAATATGGATCTCTGCCAATCAGATGGCCAGGTAGCTGTCTTCCACATTTCTTGACATAAATGAGTGAGTGCCTCCAGTGTTGCATCAGTTTGTTGAACGATTTCAATTTGTATTCCATCAATTTAGGGAGCCTTGGTTTTCTCCAATGCCTTCAGCGCATCTTGGGCATCTTCCTTCAGCAAACTCAGCCTTGATCATATGTCACCTCTTGAAATGGTTTAATATTGACCATTTCTCTTTGGTACAGTGATTTTTGTGTATCCTTTCCATCTTCTTTTGATTCTTTCTGCATGACTCAATAATTTGCCCAGAGAATCTTTCAATATTCAAGACTTGAATTTTATCTTTAGCTCTTTCAGCTTGAGAAATGCTGAGTATGTTCTTCCCTTTTGGTTTTCTAACTCCAAGTCTTTGCAAATTTCACTATAATACTTGACTTTGTCTTCTCAAGCTACCTTTTGGAATTTTCTGTTCAGCTCTTTGACTTACTCATTTCTTCTATTCACTTTAGCTTCTTTAGATTCAAGAGCAAGTTTCAGAGTCTCTTCAAACATCCATTTTGGTCTTTTGTTTCTTTCCTTTTGTTTTTTGTTTGTTTGTTTGTTTGTTTACGGCCTTTTGTGTTCTTCCTGTATCACGTTCTTGATGTCATCCCACAGCTCTTCTGGTCTTTGGTCATTAGTGTCTGATACATCAAATATTCTTGAGATGGTCTCTTTATTCAGGTGGGATACGTTCAAGGCCATACTTTGGCTCTTGTGGATTTGTTTTCATTTCCTTCAACTTCCATCTCTTCCCACAGATGTAGTCAATTTGATTTGTGTGTATTCCATCTGGTGAGGTCCGTGTGTATAGTTGTGTTTTATGTTGTTTAAAAAAGTATTTACAGTGAAGTCATTCTTCTTGTAGAATTCTATCATATGATTTCCATCATCATTTCAATCATCAAGGCCATATTTTCCAACTACAGGTCCTTCCATGCTCCAATTATTAATGGGTGTTTACAGCTGTTTCTCCTCATTTTGAGTTGTGCCCCATCAGCAAATGAAGATTCTGAAAAGTTTATTCCATTCGCGTCATCATGGTCAACTCTACTTTGAGGAGGCAGCTCTTCCCCAGTCAAATTTTGAGTACATTCCAACCTGAGGGGCTCATCTTCTATAACTAACCTGGCAATGTTCACTGCTCTTCATAAGGTATTCGGCAGATAAACTTCAGAAGTGGTCTGCCTGTCCTTCTTCCTAGTTTGTCTTAGTCACCACGGGTGGCTGACCCTGTTGGTATTTAAAATACCAGTGTCATAGTTTCCAACATCACAACAACATTCAAGCCACCACAGCACAACACACTGACAGGTGAGTCGTGGAAAGAGAGTTTGTTGTTGTCGTGAAGTGCTGTCGAGTTGGGTCTGACTCATAGCAACCTTGTAGAGGGTTTCTGAAGAGCAGCTTGTGGGATTGAACCTCAGACCTTGTAGTTAGCCATCCAGGGCATAATCTCCAACGCCGCACCAGGAGTGTTATTATTATTGTCAAGTGTCGTTGAGATCATTGTGGCTCATTGAGATGCTGTCTAGGGTTTCTAAGGATTGGTTTGTGGATTTGAACCATTGATCTTGCAGTTTGCAATCCAGTTCCCATGCCACAACGCTACGAAGGTTCTGAGAGAGGGTTTAGAGGGTTTGTTGTTGTTGCTAAGTGATGTGCAGTTGGTTCTGATTGAGAGCAACCCTGTAGAGGGCTTTCAAGGAGCAGCTGGTGAGTTTGAACTGCCAACCTTGAGATTCAAACCAATCTTGCAGTCCAGTGCTTATCCTACAGCAACACATCAGGAATCCTTAGAGGGTCTACTGCTGCTTTTGTTGTGAACTGCCATCGCGTCAATTCTGACTCAGAGCAACTCTGTATAGGGTTTCCAAGGAGCAACTGGTTAGTTTGAACCAACAACTTTGCAATTCAAATTGGACTTTTGGTCTAGTGTTTACCCTATAGCACCATACCAGGACGTCTTAGAGGCTTTTCTGTTGTTGTTAAGTGCTGTTGAGTCCGTTCCGACTCATAGAAACCCAATATAGGGTTTCCACGGAGCAGCTGGTGAGTTTGAACCACTGACCTTGCAGTTCACACTGACCTGGTAGTCCAATGCTTTATCCCAGTACCAGAAAGTTTATCTACACTAATATTAGGCAAAAGTCCTTGGTCTGTACAGATGATAAATGTTCTCAGTTACTAACCTGAAAGATGAAGTTCGAGCCCAATCAGAAGCACCTTGGAAGAAAGTTCTGGCAACCTACTTCTGAAAACTCCACCACTGAAAAACCTATGGAACACAGTTGTGCTCTAACATCCATGGGGGCTGATAAACTGAGTTCAGAGAGAGGAAGTAACTTGTCCAATATCATATAGGGCTATGACTCAAACACAGATCTCATATCTGGATCTAATACAGAGACTGGCTCTAGTGGTGCAGTGCATTAAGCATCGGGCTGCTAACCACAGGGTCGGCACTTCAAACTCACCAACCGCTCCTTGGGAGAAAGGCACAGCTTTTTCCTATCAAGATCTGTAACCTTGGGAATCCAAAGGAGCAGTTCTACTTGTATGTTGGGACCCATGGCAGCAGGTTGGTTGGTGGTGGTCTGAGCAGGGGTCCATGGGATCTGAGACACCCTCACACGGTGTCCTGCATGCTGGCATGGGTCTCCAAGCTAGGCTGCAGCCAGCTTCTTCTCCTGGTGGACATGTGACCTCTCTAGTCCCCACAGCTGGGTCACCTACAGTCCAGATGTTCTCTGCTTACTAAAGACCTTGTTTCTGGGGTGACCTGGGTGGGAAGGGGCTTGTGGGGCCATGGGAGAGCAATGATGACCGCAGCAGCTCTGGTATGAACCACCTCCACGCCTTTAGGCTAGAGTTCAGCCACCCCTCTCTTGAAGATGCACGTCAAAATTATTCTCAGCAAGTAGGGTACATTCTGCATTCACCCAGCACATCCTAATCCTGCCAGGAGAAAGCTCCAGACAAGTTTCTCTCCTGCCTGCCCTAGGGTGGGATGTGAGTCCTCAGAGAGCCAGGGAAGAAAGCGGGTGTTGATCAAGGGAAGGGCCAGCGGGCAGTGAGAATTGGAATCAGCAAAGTGGGGGCTGGATCCATGCCTGTCTGCATTCACCCCCATTTGCTCCCGGCCACTAGTCCATCTTGGAAGTGTCCGAGGGTTCAAGAACAGCAAAGAATAGGGCCTGGTGGCTGACACATAGTAGGTTTGCAGGAAACGGTGGCTCTCAGCTTGCACCAGTCAGCAGAGTATAGGGGTCCCCGCGGCGAAGCCCACTCAGATGGAAAAAGCAGGCTTTGTTATACCATACACCTTTAGGTGTCAAAGGGACATTTGAACTTTTCGATTCCAAACATAATCATTTTTCAGAAGAGAAAATTGAGGGTCTGAGAAGCCACAGAGGTCTGAGGCAGATGGGAGAGGGGATGTGGGTCTCTGAATGTCCCCTTGCTGCCTCCTCACTCCCCCTTTGGTCTCCTGGGGAGCAACCCTGGGTAAGGGCACTGGAGCTGAGTAGGAAGGCTGTGGGGGCTGAGAGAGTCGGGTGGGCCCACTCCCAGGTCCTGTCCTCACTGTAGTCAGAGACAAACACAGGGCAGCTGAAGGGCCAGGGGGGCAGGGAGGGCTTCACAGAGGATATATGGAGGATGAAGGAGCCATTGTTCCAGGTTACTGGAACTGCATGTGCAAAGGCTCAGAGGCAGGAAGTTGAAATAGAGAGAGGACCAGAGGACTGTGACCTCGGACCAGGGCAGAGGCAGGTAAGTTCTACTCTGTCGTCCACTGTCTCAGAGTCTGGAGAAGCAATAGGGGGTCAGGGCTACAATTCTCACCTTCCATGCAGAAGACAGGGGTTCTAATCCCTGTCAGCACACCCTGTTCAGTGGAGATTGGCTAGGATACTGAGCAGGTTTCAGCAGAACTTCCAGACACAGAGGGGCTAGGAATAAAGGTCTGGCAATCTCCTTCTGAAAAGCAGCCAGCGAGAACCCTCTGATCCCATATTTGATCTGTGTTTGAGTCATAGTCCTATGTGATATTGGGCAAGTTACTTCCTTTATCTGACCTCAGTTTACCAGCTCTGACCTGTGGCGCTCCCTGTATGTCAGAGCAGAACTGTGCTCAATACTGTTTTCAGTGATGGGTTTTTCAGCAGTAGGTTGCCAGGACTTTCTTCCAGTGTCCTTCCAAGTGGACTCGAACCTCACCTTTCAGGCTAGTAACTGATTTGGGGGATAATGTAGAATGGGGCAGCGTTTCATTCCATGTGTATAAGGAGGGGGCGACTTCCCAGCAGTAATAAGAGCTCACAGTCTTGAGGTGTGGGGAGACAGCTGGGGAACCTGAGAAGCTGAGTACATGTTTGGGGAGAGCAGGCAAGAGCCCAGCCCACAGAAGCAGGAAGGAGGGAGAAGAGCAGGAGTCAGAAGCTCACTGCCTCGGTAGCCGGGACCCTCCAGCATCCCCATGTCAACTCACTAGTGCTGAGGATCAGAACTAGACGTGGACACAAATGACCCTAACCCGAGAAAGAGCCGGAAGGTGAATGACGCTTCATTTCTGCTCTCTGGGTTTCATTCCTCATCACTGCTGTTGGATCCAGGGCTTCAAACCCATTCATCCCAGGTGTACTGAACCCGAATCTACATTTATACAAGCTCCTCTGGTGATTCTTATGTACATATTTACAAGATTTCTAAGAATCCTTATACTTTTATAAGGATTTTAAGAATCACCTTGGGATCATGGTAAAATATAGATTCTGATTCCCTATATCTGGGATGGAAACGCAAAATCTCAGCAAGGGATTGAACCAGAATAAATTGGTTTTAAACTCTGGTTTGACTACAAGAAGCACTCTGAGGATTGGTGATGAGCTCCCCATCACTGGAGGTATGTAATCCTTGAGGGTGAATATAGGGGTGGGATTCATAGTCCAGCTGGCCCCCTCCTCCTGAAAGGTGAGGGGTGGTGGTTGGTACAGTGGACGGGACACCTGTGCCCTAGTCTCTCACCTGAGAAATGGGATGACCCAGGACTGCAGTGAAAAGGGGTCCACACCTCATTACAAAACCTGAACAGGACCCCTAGTGCCTGGAGACACAGACTAGGAAGGATTGTTGTCACAAGCTCAGAAGGTAGGGGGGACAGTGGCTTAGAGACATGCTGTGTCAAGCTGCCCTGGCTGGGGGTGGGGAGTGGATGCCCAGCTCAGCCCATTAGTCTAGTTCCGGATCTCAATTATCATTCCTTGACCGCAGGGCGGCTTTATGGAGTGGAAAAAATCTATTAAAGGCTTAAAAGCAAAGCTCAAGACATAATCACCTCATTGTCAGGGACTTTACAAGATGGCTGTCTGCAGGACTCTCAGGAGGGGTCTGTGCCTTTCCTGGGTAGCAGGTGAACTGAGTCCTAGGGCTGTCAACCCAGGTGGCCACAGCCAGACCCCAAGCAACTCAGATGACTTCTGCAGTCTTCTGACAAACACTGAAATGGCCTGTCTTCTGACCATCCTTCACCTCTAGCATAGGAATCTTTAAAAGTACAAATCTGATCCTGTCTATCTTCTGCCTAGAATCTCCACTGGCTCCCTAGTGCCTCCGGAAACAGTCTAAATTCTCTGTGATACAGTGAGGGCACAGACCAGGTATCAGGCAGCCTTAGCCTGGACTCCCTACTCCACCACTCCCAGCTGTGGGCCTGGCCAGGTCACTTAACCTCTGTGAACTTCATTGCCCTAATCTATTTACAACAACAACAACAACAACAATGACTAGTTGCCATTGAGGAGATTCCATCTCGCAACAATCCCACATGTGTCAGAGTAGAACAGTGCTCCATAAGGTTTCAATGTCTGGTTTTCTTCAGAAGAAAATAAAATCTGGAACATTTCAGTTTATACTTGAGCGCCTAACCATTTGCCCCATGCAGGGACACTGATCTATATAAAACAGGATAAAAGTAAAGGCTGTCTAGAGGGGTTCTGAGAAACCAAACTCAAGATGAAGCAAGTGAAGAGTTCAGCACAGTGCCCGGCACTGACTAACCATTCACAACAAACTGCCCTTCAGGGGGAAACACCCACAATTCCCTGTTGCTCCCCTGCTCCTGGCTTTGCTGCCCTTCGGACTTCACCAAGGTGACTTCTTCCAAGAAGTCCTTACAGGTGCTCCAAGATGATTCTCTGTGCTGGGCGTCCCCACTTCAGCATGGAGCACAATTGATATTCCCACCTCACCAGAAAACTACAAACCCCTCTAGGGCTATGTCTGGTCCCCAGCCCCCAACACGGCCCAGGCAGAGATGTGTCAGTGAGGACAGGTTGGTGCAAAATGGCAGCTGAACACTTCTAACACTGGGCTGTTGTTGTTAGGTGCCCTCCAGTCAAATATCTTTGCATAGTCAGTAAAGCATATCTTTCTGATGCGCTCTGCTTTCAGCTAAGATCCATCTGACAGCAGCAATGATAGCCCCTTGTTTCAAATCCTCTTCTGAGTTCAGCTTGACTTCCTGGCAGTTTCCTTTCTATATACTGTTGCAGTTGGGTTTTTTTTTTGAAATCTCTTCAGCAAAATTTCACTTCCTTGTGATATTAGTGATGTTGTTTGATGGTCTTTGCATTCTGTTGGGTCACCTCTCTTTGGAATGGGCCAGGTTATTGTGTGGTTAGGTGCCATCGAGTCAGTACTGACCCATAGCGACCCTATGCACAGCAGAATGAAACACTGCCTGATCCTGGGTCAACCTCACTACTGTTGCCACGCTTGAGTCCATCGATGCTGCCACTTGGCCAATTCATCTCATTGTGGATCTTCCTGTTTCTCTGACCTCCACCTTACCAAACAAGATATCCTTCTTCAGCGACTGGTCCCTCCTGACAATACGTCAAAAGTATGAGAGACGAAGTTTGACCATCTTGGCCTCCAAGGAGCACTCTGGCTGCACTTCTTCCAA
>NW_006408615.1:6967957-6988314 GCF_000296735.1 Chrysochloris asiatica | reverse complement strand
TTCAGGTGGGGTATATTCAAGATCATATTTTGCCTCTCGTGGACTTGTTTTCATTTTCTTTAGCTTCAGTTTGAATTTGCATATGAGTAATTGATGGTTTGTTCCACAGTCTGCCCCTGGCCTTGTTGTGGCTGATGATATGGAGCTTCTCCATCATCTCTTTCCGCAGATGTAGTCAATTTTATATTTATGTATTCCATCTGGTGAGGTCCATATGTATAGTCGTCTTTTATGCTGTCTAAAGTTATTTGAAATGAACAAATCATTGATTTTGCAAAATTCTATCATGCATTCTCCAGGATCATTTGTCACCAAGGCCATATTTTCCAACTACTGGTCCTTTTCTTTGCTCCCAACCTTTGCATTCCAATCACCAGTAATGAGCAATACATCTTGAATGCATGATTGATCAATTTCAGATTGAAGAAGTTGGTACAATTCTATTTCATCCTTGCTGGCTTTAGTGGTTGGTGCATAAATTTGAATAATAGTGGTATTTACTGGGCTTCCCTGTAGGCACATGGATATTATCCTATCATAGACAGTGTTGTACCTCATGACTGATCTGGATATGTTCTTTTTGATGATGAATGCAACACCATTCCTCTTCAATTTGTCATTCCCGGCATAGTAAACCATGTGGTTGTCAGATTCAAAATGGCCAATACCAGCCCATTTTAGCTCACTAATGCCTAAGATATCGATGTTTATGTGTTCCATTTCATTTTTGACAACTTCCAGTTTTTCCAGATTCATACTTTGTGCATTCCACCTTCTGATTTTCAATCGATGTTTACAGCTGTTTCTCTTTATTTTTGACTTGTGCCCCATCAGCAAATGAAGGTCCCATGGACTTTACTCCTAATTCTGTACGTTCTAAGTTAGAATCATGGAACGGGCCCCAGGGAAGAGTCTCTCCTTGTAGCAGTCCAGGGTGGTCCCTGGAGTTCCTGGGTTTGTAAATAAATCATCCTCACCTGCTTTCTTTCCTCTACACGTTCCTCTGTGTATCTGTTCTGCTCTTGATGACACACCAATCAAGAAGGAATTAGATTTGGGCCCACCCTACTCTACTCTGGTATCATTAACGTCACAAAAGAATCCTCTCTTTCCAGACAGGGTCCTGCTTATTGGTGCAGAATCAGAACTACCACATGCCTTTGGGTGTACAACTCAGTCCATGTCATGGGTGAGTTCCAGGTGCAGGGGATCAGAGTGGACTAGGGCCTGGAGGGTGAGGGTGCTGCGGGCGGAGGGTGGGAGCCGGGGTGTCAGATCCACATCAGGACAAGAGACTGCAGAGGTCGGGTGGGAGGGTGGGGCAGAAGTTTGGGCTTTACTCTATTGGCGGTGAGAAACATGAGGGAAGAGGATGCTCAGACTTGTCTCAGGATTGACTTGTACCCTGAAAAGGGATGTCGCAGTCCTGACCCTTCAGCTAAAACATCAGAAAAGTTGTCAAAATCAGTGATTATAAAAACATCAGCAGCAATGACAAGAACATCATGCAGATGAAACCATGTGATTCAAAGCATTGTTGTAATTGAGTAATAATGATAGCTCTACCCAGAGCAAATCCAAAGGCTCAAAAAGTAACTTAGCATAGAATTTTAGCTTTGTAAATATATTGGTGCTTGTAAGCTAGATTGGCAGAAGAATGAACAGACAGAATGTCTTGGAAGACGTATACTCAGAATGCCCCTTAAGATCCAGGATGATGAGAGACTTCATCTCGTATACTTTGGAGGGACGGGTCCTTGGAGAAGGACGTCATAGTAGATTGACTTAGTGAAATGGAGGGTCAGTGAATGAATGGATGCAGACAGATTGCAACTGTGGCTGCAAGGAGGCTCAAACAAATCAAGGGTTGTTAGGATGGGGCCCGGCCGGGCAGTGTTTCATTCTGCTGTCCATGGGGTTGCTATGAGTCAGAACCAACTCAATGGTGCCTAACAACAACAATGAACTGGCCTTACAAAAAATGTTTTTGTTGTTATAACTAACTACAGGAATAGTTATATAAAAAGTAATAAATGTCTGCAGAAACATTGTATAAAAATGTTACAAGCATTTTGATTTCACGCCCTCTCACCGTGTTACCCAGTGTGGTCCGGAACTGCTCCCCCTCCACTCTCCCCCGAAACCTCCTCGTTTGCCAGTGCTTCAGGGGAGGATCTCAAACACAGGTCATTCCTTTCCCTGCCCGGCTTAGCTGCTGGTAACATAATGAGTTCATTAAGACCATCAGCTTTCTTCAAACTTGATTGTACTTACTCTCCAGCCTACAGCCCCTGTGCCACTGAGTGAGGCTGACTGGGAGGTATATTAATCAAATCACCCGATCTGAGCTGGCAGCCCACAGGCAATGGGGGAGGCAGAGGGTGGGGTGGGCTACGTACTGTGGAGGAACGCACAAATACTGACGTTCCAGTGGCCTGCTGCCACAAGACACTGTCCTCCTCGCTCACCTTGTGGGTCTGACAAAATACCTCTTGGTGTCCAGAATACCCGCCCATTTTTGGAGTGCTGTAGGATAAACACTGGGCTGCTAGCTACGAGTTTGGTGGTTCAAATTAACCAGTCACCCCTCAGAAACTCTGTACAGGGGCACTGTGAGTCAGAACCAACTAGAAAGCACTTAATAACAATAATAGCTACAGCTCAGAGAGGCTGAATGGCTTCCTGGAGGTCACACAGCATGTTGAAAGCTAGTTGGAGCCAGAAGAAAGAAGAGTGATGAAAATGGAAGACCCATGGAAACAACTAGGCCAATGGACTAATGAACCATGCAAACCTCAGTCTCCACAATCCTGAGACCAGAGGAATTAGATGGTGCCCAGCTACCACAACCAACTGCTCTGAAAAGGATCACGTTAGATAGTTCTGGATAGAGTGGGAGAATGTGTGGAACAAAGCTAAAAATCATAAAAAGCCCAGACTTACTGGTCAGATCGAAATTGGTGGAACCCCTAAATCTGGAACAGAATTCCCTCCTGTGACTCAGTTTCCGGCCAAGCCATAGACAGGTCTGTAAGGGAACAATAACACTAGGGAGGTCCACACATCTTAGAATCATCAGTCATTTGAGAGGAAAGGGCAGCATGTACCCAAGGAGAAAGTTCAGAAGCGGTGGGAATGAAGGAGGGATGGAAACAGGAAACACAGGAGCAAGAGGGAGAAGGGATATATCATTTTGGGAGTTGCCGTCAATGTGATAAAACAAAGCCTGCCTGAATTGTTGAGTGGAAAACGGATCTGCTCTGTAAACCTTCACCCAATTCATAATGAAAATTCATTGAAAAAAAGTCAGCTGTCCAACCAGAACCTGAAGACTCCTGGTTGAACGTCTTTTATCTACAACATGACTGTTCTTTAGCGACACAGGGGGTGGGTAGCACTAGAAGGAAGAAACAGGCAGAAGGAAGTGGGAGGCAGGTCTCCCAGACCACCCCAGCCCCCAGGGGGAACAATGATGCCACTCTGGCCACACTGTAGCCCTGGGCACTGACATCTGCCCATTCCCTGAACCACGTCCCAGTCAGCTCTCATCCTCCCTGATGTACTTGGTGTGGGTTTTAAATATGGAAATGTGATGTATGATCACTTCAAGCTCCTAGGAAGCATCCCGGCTCCCTGGTGTGCCTGCTTGTTCTCCCTCCTCCGTTTCCAACTCCTTCCTCTCCATGCCCTGACACTGCCTCTCGGCAACTCCAGCTGTTTGCCATTTCCCCAGATGTGCTCTGTGCATGGACACTGGGCCTGCCACATGGCCACACCCTCCCAGGTGGCCCAGGTGAGTCTCAGGTACCTGGTTGTGATGGAGTCCGACACCACACATGTTCCTCCTCCTAAGGTGCCCATTATCCCTGATCTCATGGCAGAGGTGAAAGATGACAGGTGGACCACTTACTGCACCTTCTGGGAAACATGGGCCACCTCATGAGATCTTAGTTTCTGCATCCATAAGATGGGCAATAAGACAGGAACGGACCCAGTGAAAGGATGTGGGTTAAGCACAGGTAAGAGCAGGTGCTCCGCTGTGGAGGTGGCTTCAGTGTATTTTCTTGATTCCCTATTACAGATTGAATTGTGTCCCCCAAAAGATGGGTTGAAGCAGGTCCAGGTACCTGTGCAGGTTGCCACATTTAGAAACAAGGTCTTTAGTATTAGTTCCAGTAACAGGGAGTCTTTTCTGAAGCAGAGTTTCCTAATTCCATCCAAGTGTCCTTATAAAAGAGGAAAGATGGCAAGAACGTGTGTGACCACGGAGCTGGGGCCATTGGAAGCTGGAAGAGATGAGAAGATTCTTCCTCTAGAGCCTTCCAATGGAGCAGAACCCAGCTGACACTGTGATTGGGACGTGCAGCCTTCAGAATCATGAGGAGATCCATATCTGTTCTTACACAAACTTTGGGCTACTAGATACAAGTAATAGTCTCTACTAGATACAACTAATAGTCTCTAGTAGATACAACTAATAGCCTCTACTCATCTGGAGCAAAAGAGAAAGAAAGAAACCCAGGACTCAGAGAAGAAACCCGTCAACAGGATTACTTACTAGTCTCCAGGAGCCTCAGCCTCATCCACCCTGAGACCAGAAGAAAATAGATGGTGCCCCGTTCCCACTCCCAACCATTCTGATCAGGACCACAACCGATGGATCCTGATCAAACGGGAGGAAATGTGGAACAGAACTCAAATTCTTTTAAAAAAAAAAGTCCGGACTTTTTTTTCCCATTGTACTGGTCTGGTTGAGACTAGAACACTCCCTGAGATATTCTTTGAACCTTGAACCAAAACTACTCCTGGTGCTTACCTTTCAGCTAAATAACAGATAAGCTCAGAACATAAATAATATTATCACCCATGAGTACTGTGCTCCTTTGAGTAAAAAAAAAATAAAGCAAATGGTCAACATTACTTTCCAGAAAGATGAGAAGACAAGGGGTAGTGAAAGTAAATTACTGGAAACAAAACAGCCAGAAGAAGAATGCGAACACTGACAAAGTTGTGAAAAATGTAACCCATGTCACAGCATAATTTGTCTAGAAATTGTCAAATGGGGATCTAATTTGCTGTGTAAACTTTCACCAAACATACAATAAAACATTATCTTTTTATAGAAAAAAGACCTTTGGGGAGGGTTGTTGGGACACCAACATGGCCTGTTGTCTCTGCCTGGGTAATTAATTGGTCCATGAGAGCATGTTGGCGCTCATCCAAGATTTCCAGCGCCTTCAGAACAGGGAGCTAGAATGGAGCTGGCTCCTCAGCCCCACCTGCCCTTCCAGGTCCCCACACTGGGCAGAAGGAATCCCTCTCGGGCCTGGAGCACAGTGGGACACAGTAGGAATTGTGCCCAGCTTCTGGCTCCCCATCAAACTGAACAGGGAATGGCGGGAGGCTGCCCACAACCCCCTCTCTCTTACAGAAGGGCCCGGGGCTGCAGAGCTGAAAAAATGCTGCAATAAAGCCACTGACAGGCACCCACTCTGCGACCCCAGCTCCCTGAAGCTTCCCTGCCGGAGTCGTGAGCCACACGTGCTGACAAACAACCGTGTCCCATCCATTAAGCCTGGGAGGAGAGCAAAGTCTAATGTTTGCTTTAGGGGAGGAAACAAAAACACCATAAATCACTGGCCAGGAGAAAGAGCCAAGCCGCCTGCCAGGCTGAGAATGGCTCAGAGCCCGGAGCATGCTGAGTTCCTGGCCTCCTTGCCCTTCCTTCACTGCTGCCGCCGAAAATGCCAACCAAGGAGCCTGGGCTCTGCAGGCCAAGAAGGAAAGGGACAGCCCGATGGCACACTCAGTATTGATGCCAGCTCCTGGCGACCCCTGTGTGTGCAGAGTAGGACTGCTCTACAGGGTCTTCAAGGCTGTAGGGTTTGGGAAGCACGTCACCAGGACTTAATTCTGAGACACCTCTGGGGTGCTTAGAACACCAACTTCTCCATAGTAGTCCAGATCTTGAAGTTTTGTGTCATCCAAGGAATCCCAGGGGGAGAAAGGAAACTGTGGACAGAGTGTGGAAGGAAGTGTGAGTTTCCCTCCCAAGGCTGGGACACCCAGATAAAAGGATAGAATGATGAGGGGGCTGTAGCTGGGGGAACCTGTGGGGTTGAGGGGCTTCTATGAACCCCTGCTCTCTTCTTAACTGATTCATTGGAGGCAGTGACCTGGGTTACACCACCTCCCACCAGCCAAGCCTAAAGCTCTCTGTGGGGTGGGGGTGAGGGGCAGTGTGTCAGAGTGGGACCTTCAGGGGCATGGCCACAAATGAGAAGCGAAGGGCAAAGAGAGAAGAGTAGGAATGTGAAGAATGCTGAAGGTCACTGAAAACAGGAACGGTAATCTAGTGGATGATCAGTTGGCAACTCATATGGAAAGTCTGGAAGATCAAGTAAAGGATCATCCCACACATGAGACAACAAGGCTCGGAGACAGTCAACATTTGTTAGTCATGTCCGCGCCTGCTTGTGTGTCTCAGCAGGACAGCCCCATAGGGTTTTCAGGGGTTGATTGTTCTAAAATACATTACCAGGCCTTTCTTCCCTGAGCTGCAGCAAACATACCTTTACAATTGAGGGTGTCCCCGAAGTGGGGACAGACCAATGGTGAGAAAATACATCTGGCAAGATCTAGAAGAAAGAGAGAGTTCACTGCATCAGGGATAGCAGTCCCAGAAGAGGAGATAAGAGTCAGATACGTCCAGACTGCTCCCAACTAACTGCAGAGCTGGAAGGAATGGAAGGGGATCTGGGTGACTCTGAAGGGAGCAGCTTCTACCAGAACTCAGTTTCAACCACACCATCCACTGGATAAAGGCACAGTAGAGAGAAAGGAGTAGGCAGCTAGTTTATCCACTTCGCCCTGTGTGCACGCTCCAATCAAGGAAACCAGGACCGAGAAGCAGGCAACGGAATTGGAGGAAGACTCATTAACAACCTGTATTATGCAGAGGACACAACCTTGCTTGCTGAAAATCAAGAGGACTTGAAGCACTTACTGATGAAGATCAAAGGCTATGGGCTGCACCATACCATAAAGAAAGGAAACATCCTCACAGCTGGACCAGTAAGTAATACTACAAGAAACAAAGAAAAGATTGAAGTTGTCAAGTCTTTCTTTTTACTTGGCTCCACAATCAACACCCATGGCAGACACAGTCAAGAAATCAAACAATACATTGCATTGGACAAATCTGCTGCCTAAGACCTCTTGAAAGTGCTCAAAAGCAAAGATGTCACTTTGAAGACCAAGGTGTACCTGACCCAAACCATGTCTTTTCAATCACCTTACGTAGATGCAAAAACTAGACAATAAAAAAAAAAACAAAGAACAAAGAATTGATGATGTCTTTGAATTACGGTATGGGCAAAGAATATTAGATATACCATGGACTGCCAGAAGAACAAACAAATCTGTCTTGGAAGAAGTACAGCCAGAAGGTTCCTTAGAAGGGAGAATGGAAAGACTTCGTCTAATGTGCTTTGAACGTGTAATCAGGAGGGACCTGTCCCTGAAGAAGGACATCATTCTTGGTAAAGTAAAAGGACAGTTCAAAAGAAGACCCCCAATGAGATGTAATGGCACAGTGGCAGCAACGATTGTGAGGATAGGACAGGACCGGGCACTGTTTCATTCTGTTGTGCACTATTAGTCAGAACTGACTCAGTGGAAACCAACAACAACAACTAGGAGAAGGCAGGGGATCCCACAACCTTCTGGACAATGCCCCAAAAGAAGGACAAAGAGGACAAGGGGACATAGAGACTGGGAGATTCTCCTTCAGGGGGGATGTGCCCAAGAGCTGAGATTATGCTTCTGAATATGCAAGTTCAATCAGAGTTGATGGCTGGGATAATACGATATTTACATAATATGAATACAGCAAGCCATATTTGTTGATTTCCAGCTTTTAGAATTCATCCATTAACCATTAAGGAAGTGCAGCTGATTATGTGATGTTCCCCAAACAAAAACCAAAAGCCTTTGCTGTGGAGTTGATTCTGGGTCATGCCGACCTTGTGTGTTACAAACAGCACAGAACTGCTCCACACGGTGCTCTTGGTTGTAACTTTGATGGAAGGCGATTACCAGATCTGTCTTCCATGGTGCCGCTGGGTGGGTTTGAACTGCCAACCTTTAGATTTGTGTTGTTGCTATTGTTGGGTGATGTCAAGTAGATTCTGACTCATAGTGATCCCACGGGTACCTGAATAGAGCTGCCCTATACGATTTTCTTGGCTATGTTCTTTATGAAAGTAGGTAACAAGGACTGTCTCCTAAGGAGCTGAAGGGTGAGTTCAAACTGCCAACCTATTGGTTAGTTGTTGTTGTTGTTATGTACCGTGGAGTCAGTTCCAACTCACAGCGACCCTGTACAGGGTTTCCGAGGATGTAAATCTTTACGGGAGCAGAAAGCCTCATCTTTCTCCCACAGAACTGCTGGTAGTTTTGAATTGCTGACTGTGAAATTAGCAGCCTGATTCAGAACCACTACGCAACCAGAGAGCTCCTTAGTCAAGGGTGAACGATGTATGCTGCCCAGGGAGCCTGTGCATTTCCCCAGTGGCATATAAATGTCCTCAAGGCCCCAAGCTGGAGGAAAAGTAGATAGGGGGCATCGGCTAATTCTTCCCCTTTACTGTCTGCCTTCGTGAGAGGGAACAGACAAAAAACCCACCCACAGGGGAGAAGCAAGAGGCTGGCTAGGGACAGGCAGTGCCTCAGCATGGACGTGCAGGGAGGACTCTGGGAGCAGGTTCTAGAAAGAGCCAGCTAAGGTATAGCCTGTGCAGGGGCTCCAGGTGGGACAGGCCTGATGGCTGTGGGGAATGGGAGAGTCAACAAGGCTGGTGCAGAAGGGAGGGGCCCAGCGAGCTAAGGAGAGGAGTGTAGAGGCCAGAGAGGTGCAGAGGAAGAGGAGGTGCAGGGAGACTCCCTACGGGGTGCAGAGTCAGCTCATGTGGGGACTGGCTTGACTTAGGCACTGTTGGTGTTGACAGTGTTGGCATGGTAGGTGTTAGCGCTTTTGCTGGAGATGATATTATTGGCATTGTAGGTATTGATGGTATTGTAGGTGTTGTTGATATTTTACTGTTGGCATTGTAGAATTGTAGCTGTTGGTGGTGTTTAGCTGGCATTAGTGTTCCTGGCGTTGTCGGCATTATTGGTGTTGTTGGTATTTCAGATGTTGTTGGTATTGTTGGCATTGTAGGTGTTGGTGGTGTTTTAGCTGGCATTGGCGTTATTGGCATTGTTGGTGTTGTTGGTATTTCAGGGGTTGTTGGCATTGTTGGCATTGTAGGTGCTGGTGTTTTAGCTGGCATTGACATTATTGGTACTGTAGGCATTGTTGGTGTTGGCATTGTAAGCATTCACTGTTGGTGTTGCTTGTGTTGCCATTGTAGGAGTTGTGGGTATTGTTGGCATTGTTGACATTGTAGGAGTTGGTATTGGTGTTGTCATCATTGTAAGTTGTTGGCATTGTTGACACTGTGGGATGGTGTTGGTATTGTTATCATTGTAGGAACTGTTGGTGTGGGTCTTGTTGATATTGTAAGTTGTTGGTGTTGACACTGTGAGAGTTGGTGTTGGCCTTGTTGACGTTGTAGTAGTTGTTACTGTGGGTCTTGTGCTGGCCTTGCTGACACCGTAGGAGCTGGTTTGGGTGTTGGTGTGGTCATCGTTGTAAGTTGTTGGCCTTGTTGTCACTTTAATAGTTGTTGGTGTGGGTCTTGTGCTGGCCTTGCTGACACTGTAGGAGCTGGTGTTGGTGTTGGTCTGAAGGTTCTCTTAGTGTCCTTCATTTTAGTTGTGTTGGGAGGTTTTAAGCAGAAAAGATGCCTGATCCAATTAACTCCCTCTGACTGTGGGGCAGATTCCTGGTAGGGACACATGGGCAGAAGGAGGTCAAGAATCAGGAGCCATGATGGTGTCAGGCATACGGAGATGGCCTGTTTGAAGTCATGGAGTCAGTGGAACTGGCAGGAGGAAGGCCGCACCCATGGGCGGGAGCAGCAAGGCAAACAGGGTGGGCTTGGAGTCTGCATTGTGAACAGATAAGATCAGAGCAGAGGTGGGAACACATTATTTCAGGCTATAAAGGGAACCTGAGAATGAAACAAATGGAGAACACTCTCTGGCTGGGGGATGGGTGCGGAGGTGGTTTCATTTTAAACTTTTTGGTAAAATTTACATATGTATTACACATTACCATGCGCATATGCAACATTTTTAATTAAAAAGGGAGGAGGGAGAGAGGAGAACCCAGAAAGGAATGCCGGGCCAGAATTCCAGAGTGAGACCCGGGCTTTGTGCCCGGAAGAGCTGACACAGGGTTGGCTCTGTAGATCCCAGACCGGGAGGTGGCGGAGGGAGGCTGGGAGGCCCCTCTGAGGGTGGCAGCTGCTGAGCTGGGAAGGGTAAACCAGGCAGAGGGAACAGCAAGCACAAACCACTGAGACCAGACAAGTGGGGTGCAGAGAGAAAACCCATGAGACAGGAATGTGGTAAAGTGACCATTGGAGTGAGGACTGGGTGGTGGCCCTTGGAAGGTGTCAACAAGTGGATTTCTACTCTTAGCGATCCCATGTACAACAGAACAGACATTCCCGGGCCCTGAATGCACCATGACTTGTCGCCAAATGGTGTGAGTAGAGTCGGACCCTGTTGACCTTCACAGGTGATAATGACCAGCATCAGCCCCAAATCGATTCCCACAAGGCTAAGGTCAAACATACCTCCACCCTGTAAACTTTTTACCAATTCTGACACCAGTCACCCCACCCACAGCACTCTACTTCTCTGTTGGGTACCATAAACCATCTCAATGGTCACAGCAAGCCCACAAATCAGTCTTATAGTAAATGGGTTATAAAGAGGCAGGCTACAACTAGGGGTTGGATTCCAGATGCCTGGAGAAAGTCACCCTTCTTCAGTGCTGTTCTCTCAGCTCAGCTCCTCTTGCCCCGCTACCTTCCCCCCCACCCCAGAACAGACTCCACTTGGTCCCTGCTCTGTCACCTTTGGCTGTACTGCTGGGTCTCTTCTGGGCCTCATTTTATCCTCAGAGTTATAACTTTTCACCTGTATTACAAAGCTTTTAGGAGGTCTCTTCCTTGCTTCATTTCTCTCTGTTTCTTTCTACCTCAGAAACCTCTATGGGGTTGGCTGCATAGATACACAACTCCTGGTCAATTTCAAGACCTGGCCCTTTCCAACAGGGGACCACAAACTGTCCAATCCCCTCTGAGATAGCCACAAATACTTCATTTGTATAGTAAGCTACAACCAACCTCATTTGCATAGTCCATTAACCAATCCCTGTGAGGTACATACCCATCCCAGGGCAGGATGTAGCCCAGGGCCAGATAAAAAGTCTCAACCCAAAACTAAATAACATTTAAAAGGACCGAAAAAAAAAAAAAAAGGCAAAGACTATTAATCAAATCTTAAAGGAATGCATTAGTTATTTGTAAACCATTCCAGCGCATAGAAAAGGAGATGAAAGTTTCCTAATTTATTCCACATGGTTGGCATAATCTTGATACCCAGAACTGTTCCAAATGAGGCAAACACAGAGAAAACTGAGACTCGTATCACTTAGAATAGGTACAAACTTCCAAAATAAAACTAGCACTTTGAACTCAGCAGAGCGGTAAAAAGTGATCTATCGTTTTCAAACAGCATTTATACAAAAACATGCAAGATTGATCCAGTAGACAATCGGTTAATGTAGCGCACTGAATACCAGACTGAAGAGTAACATAATTATCATCGAGCGTCATAAGCTGGAAAACAACATTTGATAAAGTCAACATTCTTTCCCAAGACTTCTCACAATCTGGAAACGGAAGGGCACTTGGGGTCTTCCTGAGTTTGATTCAATGAATCAGACAAGAACAGCAAATAAGCGTCATGAAAAAATGTACAGTCTTGTTGCTAATCCAGAAGACAAGAAATCGTACTCAAATGTATCCATGGAAATTGAGACAAGATTGTAATTTGTAAATAAGGTTGGGGGTGGGTGGGCGGAGCGGGGGACGTTGTTTGGTTTTGTTTTCCAGATAAAACAAAAACCCATAATGATCTATGGGCTTCCTATCATAGCGAATGAGAAAGTTTAGCAAGGAGGCCGGGTACAATTCCAGCAGTCCACCATGAGCTTTTGAATAGACCAGCAATAAACAGAAAATGGATGGCAGGAAGAGTTCCCCTTTCATAATAGCTTCCAGAACTAAATATTACCTGGAAATAAGGTTAACAAGAGAAAGGTAAAGATGAATAGAATAATACACTTCTATTGAAGGACACAAAAGAAGAACCAATCAATGGAACAGCATGCCACATTCCTGTATGAGGACTGAACACATTATGAATATGGAATTTCTAAGGGGCTCTGGTAGCGTAGTGGTTACGAATCGGGCTGCGAACCTTAAGGTCAGCGGTTCAAAACTACTAGCCGCTCCGTGGGAGAAAGATGAGGCTTTCTACTCCCGTAAAGATTTACACCCTCGGAAACCCTGTACAGGGTCGCTATGGGTCGGACCCGACTCGAGGGCACTTAACAACAACAACCCAGATAATTTAAAAATACAAAGCAATTTCATGCTTACATAACTATAGCACCAAGTTGTTTACAGTTTACCCAGAAAAATGGCAGCCAACCTGACAAAGGTAAAAGGTTATATCAACCAAAATCAAATCTGCTGTCCTGAGTTGATTCTAACTTATAGCAACCCTATTTAGGATTTCTGAGATGGTAAATCTTTACCAGAACAGACAGCCTCATAGTTCTCCTGAGGAGCAGAAGGTGGGTTTGAACCACGAAACTTTCAGTCAGCGGCTTAATGTCTAACCCACAGCACCACCTTTCCCCACATTGTGTTCTTCGGAATAATCCACAACTAGACTAACATGAATTATTTCATTTACTCCTCACCATACACCTGCTTCATTTGGACCATTTTTACAGATGAGGAAACTGAGGCTTGGAGAGGTGAAGTAACTTACCTAGAATTAGAGGGCTGGTAAATGACAGAGCTGGGATCTGACCCAAGACAGCCTGATTGCCCACCGTCCACACCTTCCACTGCTTCTTGTTGGGGGGCAGGGACCCCAGAACCAGGGCCAGCCCATCCCATAGCATACCTACGACAGGTAAATGTGAAGTTGCACATCCCACTCCTACAAGGGAATGTTACCTTCCTGGAACCAGCCCCTCTGAAGCCAGCACTTCAATTCAATTATAAATGCATTTAAAACATCGTCAGACACAACAATAGCACCAGCAAGAAGAGAGAAAGCAGATAAATTGGATTTCATCAAAATATAAAATAAAAAGCCTTTCTACATCAAAGGGCATTATGAAGAAAGTGAAAAGACAGCCTGCCGAATGGCAGAAAGAATTCGGAGACCATGTATCAGATAAAGGTTTAACATCTAGAATATATAAAGAGCTCCTACGGCTCAATCACAAAAAGATTAAAATTAAAAAAAAGATAAAACATTTCCATCAAAAAATAGGTGAAGTCCTTGGATAGACATTTCTGCAGAGAAAATATACAAATGGACAATAAGCTCATGAAAAGATGCTTGACATCGTTAGCCATTGTTGCTGTGAGCCAGAGAATTGATTCCAACCTGTAGCAACCTTGTAAGGCAGAGGAGAACTGCCCTGCAGGGTTTATGAGACGGAAATAGTTCCGGAAACAGATCTTTCGCCCATGGAGCAGCTGGCCTCTTGGTTAGCAGCTGAGTGCTTAACCATTACACCACCAGGGATCCCTTCATTAGTAAATTCTTGTTAAGTGCTGTTGAATGGGTTCTAACTCATGGCAACGCTGTATAAAATTTCCAAGGAGCAGCTGGTGGGCTTGAACCGCTGACCTTGTAGTTCGTAGTTTAGTGCTGATCTTACAGCGCCACTTGCAGGGTATGCTCTTTGGCTGTTTGAATGATTGTATATTCCTGAGCATTTTGGTGCACACCAAGAAAACAGAAAACAGATGGACTAGAAGCCAATACTGTTGAATGATGAAGCATGCAGGGAATGTAATCAATGCAATGGAACAAACGCAACAGATGAGTATAAAACTGATGTTTCCCCATGTAAACTATTGCTCAATTCACAATAAAAACTTAAAAAAAACACCCAGTGAAGTGGGTACCACGTCATACCCACTAAAAACCACAAAACCAAAGCAGCTGCTCCAAAGTCCGTTCTGACTCATGTTGACTGTGTGTGTCAGAGTAGAGCTGTACCCCGTAGATTGCAATGACTGATTTCTCAGAAGCACATTGACAGACCTTTGTTCCAGCACAGCTCGGGGTGGATTCAAACCATCAGCCTTGTATTTAGCAGCCAAGCCCCTAACTGTGGTCACCATTCAGGGACCCTCTCATCCCCACAAAGATGATTTTGATTAGTCTATGGATTCTGGGATCTTGTGCAAATCAAACCATCTCTGAGCCTGTTTCCTCAGCTGCAAATGGGTGTGCGGCACCCACAGAACAGATGAAATGGCTGGTGGGACTCTGGGAGGGGCCAGGCGGTCAGCAGGGAGCATAGCACATCTCTGTGTTAGTGTCCCTCCATTGCTATAACAACACACTACAAGGGGGAAGACTTAAAAGAACCAAAAGCTGTTTTCTCAGGGTTCTGGAGACCAGAAGTCCAAAATCAAGGTGCCAAGAGGCCTGTGGTTTCTCTGAAGGGCTGTGGGAATCTCTGTTCCTTGCGTTTCTCTTATCTTCTGATGGTGGTGGTTGTTAATTTCCATCGAGTAGGTTCCGACTCACAGCGACCCTGCCTAGGGTTTCTGAGGGCAGCTGGTGGGTTTAGACAGTCAATCCTGTAGTGAGTAATCCAGTACTTCTCCTATGGCCCCACACCAGGACTCCATTACCTATATATGTTGTTGTTGTTAAGTGCCGTGGAGTCACTTATCAATAGGCTGAAACTTCAACATACTTTTGGGGAGACACCACTTGCAATGTGATGGGTGATTTTAATATGGTCTTTCTCATCATGGTCTTGCAAGTCCCACCAAATGACTAAGTGGTTGTTGTTGTTAAGTACCATCAAGTCAGATCTGACTCATAGAGACCCTGCATAGGGTTTCCAAGGAATAGCTGGTGGGTTTCAATCACCAACCTTGAGGCTAATGCTTTTCCTACATCAACATACCAGGACTAGTGGCACTATGCAAATGACATGCTTGTGTCTACCAAGGGGATTGGATATCTTGCTAGTAATTTAAATAAAGTACTTGACATCCTGTGGGGAGTGTTGTTGTTGTTGTTAGGTGCCATTGAGTCGGCACCAACTCATAGCGACCTTATGCACAGCAGAACAAAACACTGCCCAATCCTAGACCAACCCCACTACTGTTGCCACACTTGAATCCATCGATGCTCTCACCTGGCCAATCCATCTCGTTGGGGGTCTTTCTCTTTTTCTCTGACCCTCCACCTTACCAAACATGATATCCTTCTCCAGTGACTGGTCCCTGCCGACAATATGTCCAAAGTATAAGAGACGAAGTTTGACCATCCTGGCCTCCAAGGAGCACTCTGGCTGCACTTCTTCCAAAATGGATCTAGTGGTTCTTTTGGCAGTCCATGGAACTTTCAATATTCTCCTCCAACACCAAAACTCAAATGTATCAGTTCTTCTACAGTCTTCTTTATTCACTGTCCAGCTTTCACATGCATATGATGTTATTGAAAATACCATGGCTTGGGTCAGGCGTACCTTAGTCCTCAAGCTGACATCTTTGCTCTTCAGTACTTTAGAAAGGTCTTGTGCAGAAGATTTGCCTAATGCAATATGTCATTTGATTTCTTGACTGCTGCTTCCATGAATGTTGATAGTTGATCCAAGAAGAGTGAAGCCCTTGACAATTTCAATCTTTTCTCCTTTGATTAGAATGGTGTTTATTGGTCCAGTGGTGAGGATTTTTGTTTTCTTGACATTGAGATGCAATCCATACCAAAGGCTGTGCTCCTTGATCTTCATCAGTAAATGTTTTAAGTCCTCTTCACTTTCAGCAAGCAAGGTTGTATCATCTGCATATGGCAGGTTGTTAATGAGTCTTCCTCCAATCCTGATGCCACATTTTTTTTCATAGAACCCAGCTTCTCCATGCTCAGCATACAGGTTGAATAAGTATGGTGAAAGAATACAACCCTGTCGCACACCTTTCTTAATTTTAAACCATTCAGTGTTCCCATGTTCTGTTTGAACAACTGCCTCTTGGTCCATGTACAGATTCCTCATGAGCACAATTAAGTGTTCCAGAATACTCATACTTTGCAATGTTGTCCATAGCTTGTCATGATCCACAAAATTGAAAGCTTTTGCACAGTCAATAAAGCACAGGTAAACATCTCTCTGGTATTCTCTGCTTTCAGCCAAGATCCATCTAAGGTGTACATACAAAGCCCTAATAGGGGATGGGCCAGGTTTTCCATCCCAATAGGCTTAAAATGGAATCTTCGTGTGGCACTACACGATAATGCACTGAACCCCAAAGTCGGTTTGAGCTGCATGGTTCAAATTCACCAGTCACTCCTTGGAAACCCTATACAGGCATTATGGGTTGGCACTGACTCAAAGGCACTTAACAACAACAAGGCTTAAAATAAACCATCCCAGAGGCGGATAGGAGGAGAAGAGCTGAGAGTGGAGTTCATCCTTTGGATCCAGAGTCCCTCTGCTGAGAACCTCCTAGACTCAGGAGTCTAAGAAAGAGTGTGTAGCATCACCAGAGATGGTGGAAAATGGCAACTTTGGCAGAGGCTCAGCAACAGCAGAACCAGGAGGTCAGCAGCAGGTAGAGCGGTTGGCTTACTAGCCCACGGAGCAAGGCTGCTACAGCGGGTGTGCCAACCCACAGGGCAAGGGAGCTGAGTGCCTTCAGGCAGGAGGATTCCAGATACTTATCATTTATCCCATTCCTGGAGCCCACGTGTGCCAGGCCCTTTTGCTCCCAGCTTGCTCTCTGTCTCATTAACTTCTGGATACTCAGTACACTTGAGGCCCCTCTCCAAGGTCAGAGTGCTGGGTTCTGGCCCCATTCGGTCAGACTGCACAGTTTGAGCTCTCCCCTGCATCCAGCTGGGCAGGAGACCCCTCAGTCACCTATGGACCCTGAGCTGGCCTCTCTGTCCCATAGGCTCTGCCCCCTGTAAATCTGGTCCAACCCCTCCATTTCCTGGCTCTAGAGGCAAATCCTGAGAAAGGCAAAAAACATACCATGAGACTTATCAGTGCAGCCACTCCGAGGAAGCAGCGAGATGACAGCTTGAAGCAGAGCAGCATTAATGAGGAGGCCAAATGAGCTGTAATTGTCTCCTCGTCTTTTATCATTTATGATCCACTTTCTCTGCAGACCTCCGCAGACGCTAATTGGCAGGGAGTGCCCAAGAACCAGTGCATCTCTTTAAGTGACTGATCTCCGGCTGATCACAAAGCTGCAAGTTACTTTAAGGGGAAGCTTGCCTCCCAAATACAAATCTCAAAGTGCTGCTGCAAGATGAGGTGGGGCCCTGAACGACAGGCGGGATTTCTGACCTCTGAGAAGCTAACTGAGTTCCTGAGTGGTACAGACAATGTTCGCCATGTTTGCCCCACTACTAACTGAAACAATGGCGTTCAAATTCAGAGACGCCTCAGACAAGATGCCTTAAGATCTCTTTCTGGATGGCCATGAAACCAAATCGACTGGACCGCAACTGGTGGTTTTAGACCATCAGTCAGGGGACCAAGAGTTCAACATTGGGCCAGTTGGCCTGGACTGGGAAGTTGAAACTACTGACCCCAACGCTGACATATGGGGGTACAGTGCAGCCCGCAATATCCCTGGTAAGGGGATCCTGGTTTTTAACAATAACATCGTATAACCCAAAAGCATGTTTAATCACCTTGTATGCATGTGAAAGCTGGACAATGAATAAAGAAGACCCTCAAAAAGTCAATGCCTTTGAATGATGGTGCTGTTGAAGAATATTGACTATACCATGGACTTTCAGAAGAATGAACACGTCTGTCTAGGAAGATCTCCTTACTAGTGAGGATGGGGAGATCTCATCTCCCGTACTTTGGACATGTTGTCAGGGGAGACCATCTCCTGGAGAAGGATAATGTGAAGAGTTCATGAAAAAGAGAGAGATTCTCAATGAAGTGTATTGACACAGTGACTGTCAAAATGGGATCCAACATAGGACTCACTGTGAGGGGATGGTGCAGGACCACGCAGTGTTTGGTTCTGTTATAGGGTCACTATGAGTCAGGACCAACTCGATAGCAGCTAACAACAACAACAACCCAAAAGTATCTGAAGCCCCAAATGGCCCAGTCTCTGCAAAGACTCACATTCAAGGATGTGTGGTCCAAATGCACAGCATAGGAAACAAGACATTTTACTGTTGGGAGCCAAGAATTCCTCTCTCTAAAACCTCTCTTCTCTAGTTTATCCCTGTCTTGCCTTTCACTCTTGCTCCCAGTAGCTGTCTCAGCTGTTCTATACTTTTCTTTCCACTCTGCCCATTAGTGAACTTCTTCAGAACACCAGAGAACTTGGGAACTGACTCAGGGACCAAGATCTTTTACCCACTCTTCTCCTGTTTCTTCTGCCCCAACTCTGGATTTATTGGCTCAATTCTGCATCTCAGACCTTTCCTTAGGGACTTGAGAGATGGATGGACAATAGCAAACTTCTCTTTAAAAGCTGGGAAGGGAGGTGAAAGGCTGAGGGTTTCTTCACCTTACTATGCACCTGACTGACACACTTGCACCTTCCTATAGCATTGTGGGGCAGTGTTGTTTCAGTGATCCAAGCCTCTCCTTCCATAGAAAAGACCTGGGCTCCAGTCCCAGATGTGTGTTTTGTGTGCAGTTGTAAGCACCACCCAGCTATCAGTGAAGGCTTGCATGTTGCTGCAATGTTGAACAAGTTTCAAAGGAGCTTCCAGATTAAGATTAGTAAGAAAGGCCTGGTAATCTAATTCCAAAAATCAACCAATGAGAATGCTATGAATCACAATGGTTCCATCTGCTACCTGCAGTGGGTACAGAATGAATTTACTACAGAATGAATCGGCATGAGTTGGGTGCCGATTCATTCTGTAGTAAAACTCACAACAACGCTGTACCAGGGTGCCTATAGTGACTCTTTGGAAGGGCTCCTCGTGCCTCGGGGACAGATTGTTGGATCAGCCACTGCCCCAGCCCTCACAGAATGCCTGTCCCCTAGCAGAATGAGACATGTATCCCCCATTGCAGCACTACTCCAAACACCTTGCTAGAAGTCTGCCCAGGTCCAGTGAAGAAGAGAGAGGAGGTTGGGATGACTTCAGAGAGGGATGATGCTTGGGAGCAGATATTTACCTAGAAGAAGAGGCATGTGAGTATATGGGTGACGAGACAGTGGCGGCAGAGATGGTGAGGGGTCAGGAGGGACAGAGGTGTGAAGTGATGGTTGGGAGACAGGTAGGGTGCACAGGAGATAAGAATGGTCCAGGGAGTGGGAACAGTGTGTCCAAGAGTCTTCAACTAGGAAAGAGCCTTAGGTGCTTGGGCGCCTTGGGGAACGGAGGTGGCCACCACGTCTTGGGGGATGGAGGTGGCCACCTGTATGGAGCCAAGTATGCGGCTACCATTCCCATTTTGTAGCTGCCATCAGCCAGTCCTCAACTTCATGGTGACCCTGTGCACAAGGGAACCCCATGGCTGGTTGCAGTTGAGAAAAATGTCTCTGATCTCAACCCACTTCCTGTTTACTCTTCCCTATAGAAGGAAATTTGTGGTTGTAGTCGAGCCGGTTCTGACCCACAGCAACCCTGTATAGGGTTTCCGAGGAGCAGCTGGTGAGCTTGAACTGCCGACCTTGTGGTTCAAAGGGCTTTGTGGTCTGGCGCATTAACCCACAGAGCCACACCAGGACTGCAAAGCCATTTGAACTGGAAGGTCGATGGTTCAAGCTAACCAGCTGCTCCTTGGAAACCCTATAGGTCAGAACCGACTTGACAGCATCTAACAACAGCAACACCATAGAAGGAAAGGAGTCGTGGTGTGGCGCTGTAGGATAAGCCCTGGATTTCAAGGTTGGCGGTTCAGAACTACCAGCCACTCGTTGGAAACCCTATACTGAGTCACTACGAGTCAGAAATGGCTCAACAGCACCTAACAACAACAACACAAAAGGACAGTGTCCCTGAGTGCTGCAAACGGTTTGCATGTTCAGTGATGAATGACCACTGAGAACCCTGTGGAGCACAGTTCTAGTCTGACACACAAGATGGCAACAGGAGTGGGATCTATTCATGAAAAAATCAGTCACTGGAAACCC